>NC_047088.1:254817616-255138241 GCF_902459505.1 Geotrypetes seraphini
CCCACCGGGACAGAGAGGGAAAATGCTTGAGTACCTGATTGTAAAAACCGCTTAGATAACCTTGATAGGCGGTATATAAAATCCTAATAAACTTGAAACTTGAAAACTTGTAAAAGTTCTTCAACAGGTTAAATTCACTCCATGATTTTTTTTCTATATAAAGCTAAATCATTTTTTAGCTTCATAATATATTTTCTTTAATCTATAAATCTTTTTTCTTTATCTTATTTTTATTAATTTCCAACTTATCTTCTAGTTTACAGCTATTCACATTCTACGGATTCGTCTGCACTATTTCATTTCACTGAAACATTACTGAAGGATTTCTTAGTTTCAGGCAGTTCTCGTGTGTCAAAAACTGTCATTTCACTGAAACATTACTGAAAGGTTACTTAGCTTCAGTCAGTGCTTGTGTATCAAAATAAAATGGATAGAAATAATTTGCTAAAGTAAGGGGATACAGGTGTGCGGCCGATGATTGGAGCAAGGAGCAGAGCAACTACGCCGATAAATCCAGTCCGTGAATACGACGGCGCGTAGGCTCCATTACTGAGGCCTCATCCTGTATAGAAGTAGACCTATACTGCACTCTTGCATATAAGTGGGAATTGGTTTATTTAGAATCACCCACAACACCACATATACAGAGAGAGGCTTCCACGTGTAATTTCTTATGTGCATCGCTTCTGTTCACATTTTTTTATTTATAGGTTAAGAGATAATTAGAGTCCAATTAAATCAAGTCCATCTGCCTGGAGGAGATGGCAGCCTTTCAGTCATGGATTATTTATCGAGAAAGCATGGCATTAAGAAAGCTCTCTTTACAGTGTTTTGAAATGCCTTCGATAACTCTTTCTATGAAATATGAAGAGGTTGCACGCTAGTTTATTTTCGCTTAAATCATCTCTTTGCCAGGAATGTTTTTTTTATTTTTAGACCTATTATCAAAGAGTGCAGTTAGGCTACTTTAATTGGGTTTGCTCGTGTGTTCCTTTTGGGACTGGAAGATTTATTGCAGCAATTGGAAATCGCCAGAAAGCCTCTCCCCTCAGATTTCATTGCAGTGACGCTTTCTTTTCGTGGTGTTCTTCATATATGACGCCCACTGGGTATGCTGAGCTCCTGCCACTTGGAAAACAATGGCCGCCCCCTACACTGGGTCAAATATCAGCATTGCTGTCAATTGGAGATAAATGTCTCTGCTTTATTAAGTAGCAGGGTCTCCCTGCTGGAGAGTGAAGCTAAAATGCCCTAGCAAGCAGTGGCGCAGCGTGGGTGAGTGGCAACCCTCCCCCACCCTCTTCTCCACCCCGCGCTCCTTCCCGATCCCTCGTGTCCACCGTACCTCTTTCATTTCCCCAGCGCGAGCAGCACCGCGGACTTGCTGCCCGCGTCGGGTCTGCTCTCCCTAGGCGCGGGACCCGGAAGTGATGTCGGAGATATCTGACGCCGATGCGGGCAGCAAGAGGTACAAGGGAAGGGAAGGAGGTGCACATTCGCAGCAGGGGGGTCGGGAAGGAGTGTGGGGGGGGCAGAGAGGAGAATAGGTGCCGGCATCCCCATCAAGATGGCGCTCGGGGTGGACTGCCCTCCCGTTCCCCTCCACCTTACTATGCCACTGCTAACAAGGCAAGATGAATTATGCACATTATGCAAATGAAGTCACGCTAAAAGCAAAGGGCGTATAGTGGTTATGACAACACAGTAACATAGGGGTCCTTTTTCTAAGGCGCGCCAGCCGTTTTAGTGCGCATTAAACGCTAATGCGTTCATAGACTATAATGGATGCGTTAGCGTTTAATGCATGCTCATATTTAGCACGCGCGCCTTAGTAAAAGGACCCCATAGTGAATGTCAGCAGATAAAGATCGAAATGGTCCATCCAGTCGGTCCAATAATGTGGCCAGAGTTGTATCTGGCACTCTGCACAGGTTTTACTTCTTCATGGTTAAACAGTGGCATAGATTCACCCAAATTCTGTATATAGGACTAGATTCACAAGCAGTGCTCCCTCTAAGCGGGCGGGTGTTGTGAGCAAACTTTTTTCGCTGTGAGCTAAAAATATCGGGCGCCAGCAAGTTATGAGCCAACTTGCCCGATTCTCCTCTCGCCGCCCTGCCATCTGCCGTACGCCTCTTCCGATCGCCCCCCTCCCTGCTCGCACCCCCACCCCGACGTCCGATTCCTCCCCCAGCCTCCCCTTACCTTTGCGACGCGTTACATGGACTGCCAGCTCGCCTGCCTGCAAGCACGTGTGTGCGCTGTGACGAGAAACTTGTGCGCTGCGATGTAATATTTTGTGCGCCAGCGCACGCCAGCGCAGCTTAGCGGGAACACTGTTCACAAGGGCCTCAGATCATATCCGATCCACGAGCGATCCGATCCGTAGCCGGGGGGCTGATTCACCAATTGCTCTCATGCAAATGAGGGCGATCGGAATCATGCCCCCAACTGACCACACGGATCTCATGCGCTGGCCCTCCATGCCCGGCAGAGCTGGAGACTTTTTTTTTACTTCGCGAGCCTGTGGTTTTAACCCGCTTTAAACCCGCGGGTTAAAACCACGGACTTGCACTGCGGGGAAAGGCAGGAGAGTCGGGGGAGAGAAGAATGGAGAATCGAGGCAGAGAGCAAGGAGGTCGGAAAGGACCTGAGCGACTGGTCGTCTGCAGTCGCTTATTTTTCAATCGGCCAACCCATTCGGTGTCCATTATTTTTTTAAGTGACTCGCTGCCTGCCTGTATTTGCATGCCGCTCCCCCTCATTTCCATGCGTGGATCGGATCGGGTGCAGATACGCTTGGGAGGAAGGTTAGTGAATCGGGTCGCGGTGGGCTTCGTGAATGT
Organism: Geotrypetes seraphini; assembly: GCF_902459505.1. Lineage (NCBI taxonomy): Eukaryota > Metazoa > Chordata > Amphibia > Gymnophiona > Dermophiidae > Geotrypetes > Geotrypetes seraphini. The sequence goes on from NC_047088.1 coordinate 254,820,463, forward strand.
AACCCTTAGTGCCGTTAAGTCAGTGCGCACAGCTGATTTGCAGTTCAACAAGACCAATCGGCACTGAGAACTGGCAATTAACACCTAATAATTGACACTAATTGGCACCCATTAAAAGTTACATGCACATTCTATAAAGTGGCGCGCGTCATTTCTAGCGCACAAATCTCAAAAGGCGGCATGGATGGGGAGGAGCATTAGCAGATTGTAGGCCTTCCTAAAAGAAAGGCACACTGTTATAGAATACACCGGATCCTTGCACAACTTAGGAGCAAGCGTTTAGGCCTGGTTTTGCTTGGCCTAAATGATGTTGTTTATACCATGTCTATGTTATATGTGATAATCGTAAGGAAACAAGATTTTATATATGTGATATGGAAACCGCATAGTTGTATGCAGTATATAAATTTTTAAATAAATAAATGTACGACTGCTAGGTACAATTCTGTGTTTAATGAGAGCCTTTTAATAATAATAATAATAATAACTTTATTCTTTTATACCGCCATAACCAAAAGTTCTAGGCGGTTTACACTAAAAAGAGCTGGAAAATCAGCGAAATACAATAATACAGTAAAAAAAATACAAATATTTGTAAAATAGAATTTCAATAATAAAATTCTCATTAAGTAATAAACTTATCGAACAAAGTGGTCTTAATTAATTTCCGAAAACTGCAATAGGATAACATAGCTATGCCAAGATTGTTGCCTACCAGCTTGAAACGCTAGGGTCCTATCTAAGAAGGGCATTCCTGGCGTGTGCAGCCCCTCCCAGGCACACCCCACATCCCAACCTTACAGCTACAACACCAAGGAAGAGAATGAACCAGTGAGGTGGGCTTGATGAGTGAGGCCTTATGCATGAGACACTGTTTGTGAAATAAACTGTGGAGGAGAGAGCAAACTGGTAAGCTAAGCTTGATGACTTACCCTTCTCCTTCCCAGCAGCCAGTCTTTTACTCTTTGGGCCATCGGCAGGATAAGTGTGGTAAACACGCTGCCTTTGGCAACACAGAAGCTTTCCCTCTGCTACGAATTCCCACCTATGTGGGGACAGGAAGCAGTAGCAGAGGGAAAGATTCCAGGCCACTGAAGACGACACGTTTATCTCACGCAGCCAGCTGCTCGAAGAGAGACACTGCGGCTGCCAGAAGGAGAACCTTTGGATCCCATGGGGGGGGGGGGAGATGGACTCCTGGACCAATGTTCCCTCTAAGCTGAGCGCATGAGCAATTGCTCACTATTTTCATTGGCGTAGCTCATAATTTTTCTCGTGTCGCTAAAATACGCAGTGGGCGCGACTGGAATCGAGCGCGGGTGGAGGTGAGAGGAAGTGGCGGCGGCGGCGGCTCAGGCCAAGCGCCGTTGCGGCACCGCGAAAGGGGACGGAAGCGGCGCGAGTCCAGCGCTTGTCGTTCTCCTTGGGCGATGCCATGCCTGCGCGTCCTCCTCGGAGCCTTGTTTTTTCCATCCGCTGCTCCGCACCGCCGCCTGAAATGTTTTTTGAAGCTTCGGTCTGCCCTGCTCGCCTTAGTGTATTTGAAGTTGAAAGATGCAGCGGTGGCTCCTCTCAGGATCCCTGACTGCATTGGACTTCCGACGCAGGTGGGGATCGTGAGAGGAGCCGCTGCCACGTCTTTCAGCTTAAAAATACACTAAGGCAAGGTAAGGAGCAGGGCAGACCGAAGAACAGCATGAACATACCAGTAAGGCTGGGGACTCGCGCATGCGCACTCCTGCGGCCACGGACCTACACCTCACAGAACACGCAGATAGGAGTGCGCATGCGCGCCTGCTCATAAATTTGTGGAGTATGTAACTTGTCGCTCATGCATATTTTTTTTTTGCACACACCTCATCAATCCTTAGAGAGAACATTGTCCTGGACTGCAGTGCGGCCTACCCAGAAGGTCACCTTGGGCTGCCTTTGGTTCGCTGGCATTGAAATGAAGACCACTACCCTAGAGGATAGTTGTCATGGACTTCGAAGCCCAATGGAGCAGGAGCAAACTGCTGAGCCAAAAAACATGTCATTTATAGAGTCCCCTCAATCTCTCACTTATCAAAGGCGCTGGTGTTGAAAAGCAGAGGAAAACTAGAACAAACGAGGACCGTTCACTAAAGTGCATCTCTCTTTCTCTCAATTATACCTTATGAAAACAGGGCTGTAAAGGAAAATAAAATGGTATAAAAGGAAGTGACTGATGCATGGCAAATAGACAGATTCCATCTTGCTTTGAGGCAGCACATACAAAGGCAGGCGATGATGGAGGAACTCAAGCATGAACACTGCAAAAAGAGACTAAACATGAAGAAATAAATAGCTGTTCACAACAGGAAGATAATGATACTAGGGATAAGAATATCAAATAATACATACAATAGCTCACATCAAAGAGAAAGTTGAGAGAAAATGAAGAGACTGGATTGGCTTACAGCCAACACAAGACATACCCTAATATTGTTTCTCCATCTTCGACCACCCCTATTCAAAGCAAGAAACCGTCAAGGCAATAGGACATCACAACGGAAAGATAGAAGCAATTAATATCCAATACAGAGGAATGTCCATATAGTACACCAGTGTAAGGAATGAAAACATCTTCAAAAAGATATATAAAGGATGGAGTCGGTCCAGAGGAAGTCTATTAAAATGATGCATGGTCTTCATCATAAGGCATATGGGGACAGACTTAAAGATCTCAATCTGTATACTTTGGAGGAAAGGCGGGAGAGGGGAGATATGAGAGAGACGTTGAAATACCTATATAATGTAAATGCGCACGAGTCGAGTCTCTTTCCTTTGAAAGGAAACTCTGCAATGAGAGGGTATAGGATGAAGTTAAGAGGCTCCGGAGTAATCTGATGAAATACTTTTTTACCGAAAGGGTGGTAGATGCATGGAACAGTCTCCCATAAAGTTCTATGACATCACAATGCAGGTGTAAAGAGCCTTAGCCAATAGGAAGAGGAGATGCAAATGTTAAGAGCCTTAGCCAATAGGGAGAGGAGGAGATAGTGGATGCTGCGGATGGGGAGACTGGATGGGCCATTTAGCCTTTATCTGCCGTCATGTTTCTATGTTTATGTTTAAGGAAATGAAAAAAAAGTGCAGACCACAAAATACGTGATCTCCTTGTAATACAACTGCTCTGGTAGGGCACTGGTCTTTGACCTGGGAGCCACCGCGGGAGCGGACTTCTGGGCACGATGGACCACTGGTCTGACCTAGCAGCGGTAATTCTTATGTTCTTAAATAATTTTCTTCTTGTCTACTACTATCCATTCAGTCGTGTCTGACCCTTGGATACTCTATTCTGTAGAAAATATTTACCTCCCCCTTTTACAAAAGTACGCTATTATTTCTAGCGCTGGCTGCAGCGGTAACAGCCCTGACGCTCATAGGAATTCTATGAGCGCGGTTTCGTAGAAGAGGGGGGCTAGTGTCAACCGGCGCACTGAATGCTGTGCACTGCTCCAGTGCCTCATGATATGAAGCATGCGCTAATCTATTATGTTATGATTTATAGCCATTACACATTAATAAAAGGCCCTAATCCTGATTAGGGAGATCAAGATCTGTCAACTTAGAGATAAGAATAAGAAATCTGGAACATATACTTTGAAACATACCTTAGGCCCTTCCTCGTGCATCACATGATGCACTGATGAGAGGAAGGCCTGCCTTTTTGGATCAGCGGGCCACGGAGCTGGAGGGTCCGAACCTCCCTCCTGCTCTCTTCACACAAAGGTACTGGTGGGGAAGGTGGGGTTCTGAGGTGGGAGGAGGTTCAAGGGAGCATCCTGCAGCAGGAGGGATTGAGCATCCCTCCTGTCTTTTGGGGAGGAAGGGGGGAGGGTAGAGGATGATTCAGGGTGTGGTGCCTGGTGCGGGGGGGCCTCCATTGGCAGAAGTGATTGGTCATCCCTCCTGCCAATTTTTTCTCATGTGGGGGGGGAGGTGTCCGAATGGCAGGAGGGAGTGGGCATCTCTCCTGCCTATTTTTGCTGGCACGGTGGGGGGGAGGAGGGGTCGGTCCCTGGTGATAGTTTGTGCATGTGTAACACATGTGTAACACATGCACAGCATCTGTGCCCATTAAAAGAAAGTGCCAGTAAGACAGGTAAGTGACTGGTCTTGACCAGTTGCTTTTTTTTTAATCGCTTTTTTTTTTTTGTGCATCACCGAGCAATGTTAGTGCATCAGTCACATGGGTAGTTTGCATGGGGTTTTAATGTTAAATAGCTTATTTACATGGCTGGATTGGAAAATGGGCGATTGAGGGGAAAAACATGCCATTTTGTGTACGGGGTTGGCAAATGCTGCCGTCTCTAAAACAGTCATAACAGGTTTAGTGACAGTCGCTGACTTTAATGCATCTCGCTCTGAGTGTAGTGATTGAACCCAGGAATGTGAACCTTTGGCCTACTGGCTCATTGCTGGCTCCAGCCCACGCCCAGCTCAAGAGACGATATACTTTTCATTTTGGAAGCCCTGGTCGCAGGTCCCTGATCCAAAGAGCTAGTTGATACCTAGAGAGAAAGTGTGAATGAGATCAAGGTTACCTAGATAAACTGGAAAACATGCAGTCCTAACTTTATCTGGCTTGTAGTGTTCTGAATGTGGCCGCTAGCTGAATGTCCTCGGCTCTGCCCAAGCTCCACAGAGAGACCACCAAAATGTGCTGGCTTGGCCAGAGGACATATATAAAGTAACAGAGAACAAAAAATTCAAGTAAAAATAAAATACCAGACCATAATTTTCACAACGTTTCACTTTATTAAATGTTCATTATTCTTGTTAGGAAAAACATCATCAATGGTCATTAGGTTTTGTCAGCCGAAAGCCTGAAGTCATAATGCCGTTGTACAGGGCCATGGTGAGACCTCATCTGGAGTACTGTGTGCAATTCTGGAGGCCACATTACAGTAAAGATGTGCGCAGAATTGAATCGGTTCAACGGACGGCCACCAGGATGATCTCGGGGCTCAAGAGTCTCTCGTACGAAGAGAGACTGAACAAATTGCAGCTCTACACTCTCGAGGAACGTAGGGAGAGGGGAGACATGATCGAAGCATTTAAGTATCTCACGGGACGTGTCGAAGTGGAAGACGATATTTTCTCTCTCAAGGGACCCTCGGCCACAAGAGGGCACCCGCTCAAACTCAGGGGCGGAAAATTTCATGGCGACACCAGAAAGTATTTCTTCACAGAGAGAGTGGTTGATCATTGGAACAAGCTTCCAGTGCAGGTGATCGAGGCAGACAGCGTGCCAGACTTTAAGAATAAATGGGATACCCATGTGGGATCCCTACGAGGGTCAAGATAAGGAAATTGGGTCATTAGGGCATAGACAGGGGGTGGGTAAGCAGAGTGGGCAGACTTGATGGGCTGTAGCCCTTTTCTGCCGTCATCTTCTATGTTTCTATGATGGGTCATTTGGCCTTTATTTGCCATCATGTTTCTATAATCAGAAAGTTCTATGACATCACAATGCAGGTGTAAAGAGCCTTAGCCTATAGGAAGAGGAGATGCAAATGTTAAGAGCCTTAGCCAATAGGGAGAGGAGGAGAGAGTGGCTGCTGCAGACACCAGAAAGTATTTCTTCACAGAGAGAGTGGTTGATCATTGGAACAAGCTTCCAGTGCAGGTGATGGAGGCAGACAGCGTGCCAGACTTTAAGAATAAATGGGATACCCATGTGGGATCCCTACGAGGGTCAAGATAAGGAAATTGGGTCATTAGGGCATAGACAGGGGGTGGGTAAGCAGAGTGGGCAGACTTGATGGGCTGTAGCCCTTTTCTGCCGTCATCTTCTATGTTTCTATGTTTCTAGGTAAAGTAACTAATGCTTATGCAAAAAAGTATGCTAAAACCCTTAAAGTGCATAAAGTGCCCAAACATGAAAGCACTTCAAATACTCGCCCGATGGCGACGGCTGCCCAACCGTTTCACTAATTTCATCAGGGGCTGTGCTTTCATATACTATTTGCAAAAATATTTATTCAAAAAATCCTCAGACGCCTCATCATAAGCACCCACATAGTAAATGTTGCATTTGAAGTGCTTTCATGTTTGGGCACTTTATGCACTATAATAATAATAATAGTAATAATAACTTTATTCTTATATACCGCCACAATCTTGCGACTTCTAGGCGGTTTACAATGAAGAGAAACTGTACATACAGCGAATTACAGAGTATAGCATTGAACATCTAGTGATGTTTAAGGGTTATAGCATACTTTTTTGCATAAGCATTAGTTACTTTATCTAATGACCATTGATGATGTTTTTCCCAACAAGAATAATGAACATTTAATAAAGTGAAACGTTGGGAAAATTATGGTCTGGTATTTTATTTTTACTTGAATTTTTTGTTCTCTGTTACTTGATATTCATTTTTGAACAATTCTTGTTTTCTTCATTTTTTGTTGATCAATTCAGAGGACATATATAGCCATACTCACCCGGTAGGGCCACTTATTCTGTTAGCAGTGCCTACTTACCAAATAAGTAAGTTTTAATTTGTCTTCTGAAATATTGCTTTGGATAGGCGTGGGCGACTATGAACCTTGAGAGCCACAGCCCGGAGGGGATTTCATGATTCCCACAACGAGTATGCAGAGATCTTTTGGTATGCAAGTGAAGCAGTATGCAAATCAATCTCTTCCGTATTCATTGTGGAACTCTTGAAAACCTGACTGAGTTGTGGCCCTCAAGGACTGTGGTTGCCCACCCCTGATTTAGAAGCTCTGTAACGGGAGCATAAGCTCATAGGCCCTTGGTTTTTTCCTTCATTACTTCAATTTTAAGAAGCAGAATCTTTGAGAAACCCCTCTAAGCAATTAAAGAGCTTTCTGCTGCAGGAAATCTGGATTCCTATAACTAGCTCCAATCTCATCCTGTATAATAAAACCCTAGCTGCGCATGCGCACTTACCTGCGTGCTTCCGTGATCTCTGATCTGTGATCAGTAGGTCCGTGGCCAGCAGGAGTGCGGATGCGGCGGCCAGACAAAGCGGAGAAACACAGCACAGCCAGCGACTCCCCCCTCCCGCCCTCACTCACCGCCAAAACCACCACCACCAAAGCCTCCTCCTTCTGGCCGGCTCACCCGCTTTTAAATTAAGAGAAAAGCGCTGCACCGCACTAACGCTGGCCTCGCCGTCTTCTGTCCACTGTGACCCACCCTCTCTGACTACTTCCTGTTTCCGCTAGGGTTGGCTGCAGTGGATAGAAGATGCCGAAGTTAGCGGTAGCGCAGTGCAGTGCTTTTCTCTCAATTTAAACACGGCGGCTGGGAAGGGGGCAGCGGGAAATGCTGCTGCTGCACAGGGAAGTGTGTGGGTATGGGGGGAAATGCTGCTTCTGCACAGGGAAGGCCGGGAAATGCTGCTGCACAGGGTAGTGTGTGTGTGGGGGGGGGGGGGGGGGAAATGCTGCTGCTGTACCGGGAAGGGCGGGAAATTCTGCTGCTGCACAGGGAAGGGTGGGAGGGAAATGCTGCTACTGCTGCACAGGGAAGTGGAGGGGACGGAGAGGGAAAGGGGGCCTGGGAGCAATCTTGGTTTGCTTTGGGGGAGGGGAGACGGAAGGGGGCCATGGAGAGACAGAAAGACAGGCAGGCAGGCAGCGCATTAGAACGAAAGACAGACACACAGAAAGACAGCAGGCAGGGAGAGAGAGAGAAAGAAAGAAAGACAGACAGACAGGGTGCCAGAGAGAGAACCAGAAAGAAAGGACAGACAGCGGGAGGGAGAAAGACAGAAAGAAAGAAAGAAAGAAAGAAAGAGAGACAGGGGCAGGGGCAGGGAGAGACACAGAAAGTAAGAAAGAAAGAAAGACAGACAGACATATATTCTAGCACCTGTTAATGTAACAGGCTTAAACACTAGTTAGTATACCATAATTACAGTCAGATTTGCATGTTGCATGACTGTAACATTCTTACCTTCAGACCTAAAAAAAGAAAAGGCATCCCCTTCCCTTCCCAGGAGAAAGTCCCTCAATTGCCCAATTTATTTTCATTTTGTTTGGCAATGAGTTTGCAAAGGGAAAAAAAAAAAAAAAAAAAAATATATATATATAGCGATGTTGTAATCTGCTGCTCAGACATAATTACAGCAATTATAGATAACACATAATGTGCTTACTTGGCTTTGCTGTTCAGTTTCTCTTGTCAATTAAGGGAAAATTAAATTGCAAAGTAAAATGTGGCTCTCCAGCGTCAGGAAGCTGACAAGCGAATCACACGTTCAAAGGAAACGCTTGGTAATGAATGACCACACCAAAGATGCGCTGAACGTTAAAAGTTTAATGCACCAGTGATTGACACTGAGCTGTAAACAGCAATACCTCAGGCGGCTTTTGTTTGTACCAAATCACTTTATACCTTGTCAACTGCATTATGTGTGGAGAACACAGTGACAACTTTGCACTTAATTCATTTTTGCTGCCGTACTTAGAAAGTGCTTTGGGATGTTTAGATTGAGTGATCGGCTAAACAGTTGGCGGTATTTAGATTTCAGTGGAAGGAAGATGGTTATATAATGATGCAGAACACTGAAGCCACAGGGGGTCTCTAGTGCATCTGGGGCATTTTGTCTCACACTTTATGCATCTGAAAAAGTCTTTAGGGCAGGGGTGTCAAAGTCCCTCCTCGAGGGCCGCAATCCAGGCGGGTTTTCAGGATTTCCCCCCAATGAATATGCATGAGATCTCTTAGCATACTATGAAAGCAGTGCATGCAAATAAATCTCATGCATATTCATTGGGGGAAATCCTGAAAACCCGACTGGATTGCGGCTCTCGAAGAGGGACTTTGACACCCCTGCTTTAGGGTGTACTGTTCATAGTGATTAGTTAGCTTTAAGTTTTTTATCTGTCCATCGCCAAACCCATTTGCTCAAATTTTTTTATCTGCTGCAGACCCGGTATGCCAGAGTCTCTCAGACTTTTTTTTTTTAGCTCCGGCACATTAAACGGAGCAATTGTTTATCGTGGCACAACATAATTAAAATGATAAAATTGGAAAAATCAACAAAAATTTAAATGTGAGAGTTATTTATTTAACGTTCTTTAAGCTATGTATGGGTAATTGTAACAGCGGTGAAACTAAAGTAGATAACATAGAATTGCTAATCAATGCGATGGATGAGCTTGTTTGTGAGTGCAAGTTAACCCAAAAGGCGGATCGATAGTTGACAGGCAAACACGCATTTCATCATCCATCATCTGCAGTTCTTTTTTTAAAATTAAATTTAATTTAATTTTTGTCAGAGCAGAAGATCCAAACAGTAACAAAGCCTTGACTGCTTTGTTGCTCAAGTTAGGATAACTACCGGATAAAAAATAATTTTTTAAAAAAAATAAATCTTTATTAATTTTCAAATGTTAACAGTGCCATACAATGAATTTATAAACATTCAGTATCCTAAAAAAATTCCCATATTTCTTTCACCATTCTCTCATCGCCCTTCTTGGGCTTCAGATACGCCAGTTGCCAGCCACGTGCCCTCCACGGCCACAAACACGCCTGTGGCAATGGCCTCCCCATCAGCCCCACTATCCTCATCCAACACTTAAACGCTTTCAAAGTGCTCTCTGCTCCACCCACAAAAGTCAATAAACTTTAAAACCCATCCTTCAATCTCAATGCTATTCTCCTGTTCACATCGGGAAGGGACCCGCCATCTCGACACGCCTCGCCCGAAGGCTGCCCCCCAAAAAGTCAGAGCTGAAGATCCAAACAGTAACAAAGCCTTGATTGGTTTGTTGCTCAAGTTAGGACGACCTACCGCATAAAAAATAAAATTGAAACTAAAATTACTTGCCGTTAGTTTTCAAGGGCCAATCACGTCAAGGAATGATGCTCGTTTGGGCGGTTGTATCCTTACACACACAGATGCTCATAATATTGACAGACTCTTGTGTATGCAATGTATATGTCATTTATTCTAGTGTATACTTGTGAAGGAAATGCAAAAAAATACGTCCATGTTACTCCTCTTTTACATAAAACTCATTGGTTACCAATAGAACGTAGGATCACCTATAAGATTCTTCTACTAACTTTTAAAACCAGAGTAAATAACCAGCTAGAATTTATTAATAACTTACTTATCCCATATAACCAAACGAGGATCTTAAGATCTACAGCTCACAACCTTCTTACCATCCCCTCATTGAAACATATCATCACAATGAGGACTACAATTTTCTCTGTTAGCGCCCCCTCTCTTTGGAAATTACTTACGTGAAAAAACAACTCTTGCCAATTTTAAGGTGAAGTTAAAGACATTTCTCTTCCTTGATGCTTTTGTAACTTAAACTGTCCTTTTAAGGACGACTTAGATTCAAGAAAGGTTTTACCTTCTGTTCCTCCTCCCTTTGTCATTCTTTCCCTTGTGTGTTCTCTATCAATTGTAGTTCTAACCCTTCTTTCTTTTCGTTCCCGTTCGTCAATGTCTTTTAAAAATTGTCATTTCCCCTGGTCTGTTTCTGTTTCAATTGTATTTTATTTGGCACGTTGTTTTGAAGTTTTTGTACACCGCCTAGAAGGCTTGATTGGGCGATATAAGAAATTTTAAATAAACTTGAAACTGGAAAAAATAAAGTACATTACATTACTGACTTCTATTCCGCCTATACCTTGCAGTTCAAGGCGGATTACAAAAGAGCTAACTGGACATTTCCAGTAACGTTACAATTGTTTTTTGGTTACAAAAGAGGTAAGATAGCTGGATATTTCCAGGAGAACTTGCAAATTAGATAGTAAGATGACTGGACATTTCTAGGTGATATTACAAAGTACAATTTTGGAATCTCTTGCGGCACGCACAGAATCTTTTCGGGGCACACCACTGCTTTAAATATCAGCAGCAGTAGAAAAACAACTGCTTTTACATACAAGCAGCAGCGAGACCTACCGCAACCACCAAGAACCCACAGAACCGATCCTGCCAGGAGTGTGAACTCCTCCCCCTGCAGTCCATTGGAGAGATCAATCTGCCTGCTTTTAAATATCAGCAGCAGTGGAGATCAACTGCTATTACACCTAAGCAGCAACGAGACCAGCCACAACCACCGAGAGCACACAGACCCGATACTACCAAGAGTGTTAACTATTCCCCCCCTGCAATCCGCTAAGAAGATCGACTGTCGGCTCCGGGCGGCTTTCCCGCAGAGGAGAGAATCCTGCATTCACCGTGGGCCTCATCTGGGGCAGCCTCCTTGGAGCGGCTGGGGCACGGGCAGTGTGTCTGGGAGGGAATGCATGGATGGGAGAACATCTCAGGGGAGGAGACATAGGCATCCTGGGACTGTCGGCCAAGTCTCTTCCCTGAAGAAGCCCTTTCTGGAAACGTCAATCGCTCCTCCTAAACTTACTTGCTCCACTTCATCACTTCATCATGCTTCTATTCTTTTCTCTCCTCTCTTCTACCTTCCAAAGTATTTAGATCAATGCTGTCTTGTTAAAATGTTTATTTTATTTTTATTTTTCCTCTAACTCTACTTTTCACTTCTCTATTACCCTCCAGGTACTTTAGTTAGATTGTGAGCCTTCGGGACAGTAAGGGAATTTTTCAAGTACCTTTCTTATTTCTAATCTTAATGTATATTTTCTGTAAACCGCTTAGAACCTAACGGATGTAGCGGTATATAAGAAATAAATTACATTACATTACATTACTGCGCCACGGCACACAGTTCGAGAGATACTGCGATATGCAGTACTGTTCTGTTTGGTACTGACACAGGAGAAAAAAAAGAAAAAAAGAAGATAGCTGACATCAGAAAAAGGCCAGAAAGTTTAGCTCGCCCTCGCATTTTCCTAACTCTGTTACAAAACTACTGGAGGACCTTTCCGAAGGAGGGAACATTAGATCATCTTATATTCCAATGCCCTTTAATTTTAGATTTTTGGAAGTCTATTTGGAGCAAGATAATTCTTATTCTTGAAGTTCCCATACCATTATCTTACAGAATATTGGTTGAAACTTCAATAATTATGAATAAGAGTCCATTTAAAAAACAAATGAATAAACTCCTCCTGATTATGACTGGAGTCGCGTTGCAATTGATAATAAGGAATTGGAAGCAATGGGATAGATTCAATGTACCATTCTGGTGGATAACCCTATGGGTTCCTTTTACAAAGCCGCGCTAGGGGCATTATCGCGCGGAATAGCATGCGCTAAATTGCCGCACGTGCTAGCCACTACTGCCTCCTTATGAACAGGTGGTAGATTTCCGGCTATAGCGTGCGCTAATCCGATGCGTGCGATAAAACCGCTAGCGCGGCTTTGTTAAAAGGACCCCTTTGTATGCACTATAAATTTGAGAGAATATTGGCAGAACAAAAAGGTGAAGCCCGAAAATTCAAGGAAATTTGGGTTCCCTTAGATGCTTTTGTAAAACATTTTTAAATTTGAAGGTATGATGTTTATTAATTCTTCATTTCTTATACACTTCCAGCTAAAGGGGGGGAGGGATTTCTTTCTTTGGGCTTTGTTTATACTTTCATAGTATAAAAGTGCTTAGGTGATATTATTATTACAGCATAATCTCGTTATAACATAACATAACTTTATTTTTCTATACCGCCTCAATCAAAAGAATTGTAGGCGGTTTACACAAAAGAGAAAAACTGGACAATCAGCGAAGTCCAAAATATTAAGATGAGAATACAGCATTTTGACTAAAAAGACAGTAAAAAATTTAAGCTAATACAGTAAAATTATTATATTGAGAATAAAATCTCGAATTAAGAGTTAAATTCATCAAATAGTACTGTCTTGATTTCTTTTCGGAAGGCGCCGTAGGACAACATGGCTCCGCTAATCAAGTTACCCAACCAGGACGGTTGTTTGCTTGCTTGAAATGCGAGCATCCTGTCTGAAAAAGACCTAAATTTACAGCCTAAAATCTTCGGGTATGCAAAGACGTTACAATTCCTAGTTACCCTCACGGGGTTATATAGCACGAAATGAGATAACAAGTAGGTAGGGGCCAATCCCCAAACTAACTTGAAACAGAGGCATGAAAATTTGAACATTACTCGTGCCTCCACTGGCAACCAATGCAGTGATTGATAATAGGGACTGATATGATCGCTTTTCTTCAGCCCAAATATCAGGTGAACAGCTGTATTCTCAAGTTTCAAGTTTCAAGTTTATTATTTATTTGTTTAATCGCCTTTTCAATATTCAAGGCGATTTACACATTAATAAAGTTACAAAATAAAAATAATTTTAAAATAATTAAAAACTCACAAGACATAGACGATAACTGAACAAACTGGAAACAAAAGGAAGGTAGGGGAAGAAGTTACAATGTAATTGAGCAAAGTGGGGAGCCAAATAAGGAAAACACAAAAAGGATGGGATAAAAATAGTTGAATATGTGAAGAAAAGAGAAGTAGAAACAAAATTTAGTTGAATAATGTTAAAAGAAACCAATAAAATCAGATAACAAATGCATCGTTAAATAAAAAAGTTTTCAGTTTGTTTTTAAATTTGTCTAGATTGATTTCTTCACGTAAATAGATGGGAAGAGAATTCCAAGTTTGGGGAGCCGTCACCGAGAAAATATACTGACGGCGCGTATTTATTATTTTTAATGAGGGAATCATTAATAAGTGCTGTTGGTCTGATCTTAGGGTTCTATTGGAGGAATAAGGAATTAATAGTTTATGAATGAAGGCCGGAGTTTTAAACAGAAGAGATTTAAATGTGAGCAGACAAAGTTTGTAAGTTATTCTGTGGGCTACTGGAAGCCAGTGAGCTTCCTTAAGAAGAGGAGTTATATGGTCGAATTTTTTAGCTTTTGTGATAAGTCTGATAGCTGTATTCTGAATAATCTGAAGACGTCTGATTTCTTTTTGTGCTATACCATTAAATAAAGCGTTGCAGTAATCTAATTTTGAAATTACACTATTCTACACTATTCTCAATTTTCTCACAACTTTCTTTGGTGCGCCCAAATAAACAATATTACAGTAGTCCAATATAGTTATAATAGACTCGCTTATAACACATGTCCCCTTTCTGTCCTGGTGGGCTCACAATTTATCTAATGTACCTGGGGCAGTGGAGGATTAAGGCCCGAATTCTGTAACCAGTGTCTAATGTTAGGCACCTATTTCGGAGGCACCCAACTAGATAGGCGCCTATCTAAATCGAATAACAAGCTCAATTAAGCTTTTTAATCAGCAATAATTGAAACTTAGGCGCCTATCAAGAGTGATTCTGTAAAAAGGCACCTCTAAAATAGGGGTTCATAGACAAAAGCGCGTGACGACAAAGGCGCGCTAACAACCCAGCGCAGACAACTGAGCGCAAGGCGGAAGCACGCTGAAGAAAAACAGTATTTTAAGGGGCTCCGACGGGGGGTATTGGTGGGGAACCCCCCCACTTTACTTAATAGAGATTGCGCCGGTGTTGTGGGGGGGGGTTGGGGGGTTGTTACCCCCCTCATTTACAGGAAACTTAACTTTTTCACTCTTTTTTTAGGGAAAAAGTGAAGTTTTCAGTATAATGTGGGGGGTTACAAGCCCCCAAACCCCCCACAATGCCAGCGCGATCTCTGTTAAGTAAAGTGGGAGGGGGGTCCCCCCCACACCCCCCGTCGGAGCCCTTTAAAATACTGTTTTTCTCCGGCGCGCTTCCGCCTTGCGCTCAGTTGTCTGCGCTGGGTTGTCGGCGCGCCTTTGTCGTCGCGCGCTTTTGACCTGTCACTCTAAAAAAGTAGGCGGCCTTCATAAAAATAGGTGCTGTGTATGATAGGCATGGGCGTGGCTTCGTGTTAGGCGCCTTGTTACAGAATCGCTGCTCTTAAGCGTACTTAAGCGCCTAGCTTTTAGCTGGGCCTAGAGCTGGCCTATTTATCGGGTGCCTCCAAAATAGGTGCCGCTCAGCGTGATTCACTAAACAGCGCCCAATTTGACTTGAATCACACCTAATGCGGCGCCTATCTTTTGGGCACTTCTTATAGAATTTGCCCTTAAGTGACTTGCCCGGTGTCAGGTCAAAAGCGCGCCGGGACAAAGGCGCGCCCAGACAATTCAGCGCAGCGCGGAGGTGCGCGCCGCTCAAAATTACTGTTTTTAGGGCTCCGACGGGGGTGTGTGGGGGGGAACCCCCCCCACTTTACTTAATAGACATTGCGCCATGTTGTGGGGGCGTTGTGGGGGGTGTGGGGGGTTGTAACCCCCCACATTTTACTGAAAACTTAACTTTTTCCCTGTTTTTAGGGAAAAAGTTAATTTACAGTAAAATGTAGAGGGTTACAACCCCCCAAACCCCCCATAACGCCGGCGCGCTGTCTATTAAGTAAAGTGGGGGGGGTTCCCCAACAAAATCCCCCGTCGGAGCCCTAAAAACAATAATTTTGAGCGGCGCGCGCCTCCGTGCTGCGCTTAATTGTCTGGGCGCGCCTTTGTCTTTCGCACCGTTGTCTATGAACCGACTTGCCCAGGGTCACAGGGAGCAGTGCATGGTTTGAACCCACAACCTTGGGGTGCTAAGGCTGTAGCTCTAACCACTGCACCACCCTCTCCTCCGGACCATTGAAGTAATGTAGCAAATTGAAAAATAATAATAATTTTATTTTTCTATACCTCCTAACCAGCAGTTCATAGTGGTTTACACAATAGGTACTCAGCATATAATAACAACATCATACATAATAAAATTCTAAGTAACTAATACAAGCATTAAAACTAATGAATAAGGAAAACACAATATAAAAGTAAAATAAGTATAGATAAAAAGATTAAAAGTACATTATCACTACATGATAATATAAAAATCAATAATGTTTATTATATTGTTTAAATAAGTGGATTTTAAGATCTTTTCGAAATTGATAGTAAGTAAGAATCACCTGGCATCAACTTTAAAGCAAATCGAATCATGGATGGCCGTATTCAACTCAAACTCAACTTCCTGGCGAGTCCGAACAACAAAATAAAAGACACTTCAATTTTCTTGAATGGTCAGATCTTTCCTATTGCTGACACCTTAAAAATTCTGGGAGTAACACTGGACCGCTACCTCACTCTAGATGTTCACACTGAGTTACTGGTTAGAAAAGGCTTCTCCACATTGTGGAAACTAAGAACCATCAGAAAGTACTTTGATGCAGCATCATTCCGCTTACTGGTGCAATCTTCCATTTTAAGCCTGCTCGACTATTGCAACATCATTTATCTAGGGTCCTTCAAGAAAACCATCCAGAGACTCCGAATCATACAAAATTCGGTCGTTCGACTGATTTTTGGCATAAAAAATGGGAACATGTAACCCCCTACTACCATAACCTCCACTGGCTTCCCCTGGCAGCAAGAGTGTTGTTCAAATTTGCCTGTCTATGCTTCAAATCCATTCAAGGTTTGGCCCCCATATATCTGGTTTCCCACTTCAACTTGGACTGCTCCACCAGGCCTACTCGCAGGGTACATATGTTTAGCCGATTCAAGAGATATCTGGCAGGACCCTAGCTTTCTAGGCAGGCCAACAGAACGGTTGGCTGGGTAATATCATTAAGCACGCCTCATCCTATCTCAGCTTTAGAAAACTAGTTAAAACAAACCTGTTCAACCGATTTGTAACCAAGAACTCTTAATACCTTACCAAGTACGCTTCCGATATGTACTCGACGCCTCTACTCTGTGTCTATCACTCTGACTTACTCCCACTCAACTTGTATCCACCCTTCTCCAATTGTACTCGACGACGTCATTGTAATTATCTTCGCTGATTGTCCAGCTCTTCATGTTGTAAACCGCCTCGAATTACCATGGCTTTGGCGGTATATAAGAATAAAATTATTATTATTATTAAGAAATGGAGAAACAAGAAGATTCAAACATGAATTCTTTTATCCTGCTTGTCACGACATGCATTTGCTGAAGGAAAATAAAACCAACCAGATCTACGAATATTTTTCTTAGAAATAAAAAAAAAACCTAAAATGAGAAACAAGGTAAGCCTGGGCTAAGCCAAATAAAACTTTAAAACAAATGCATCCAAATTTAAATAACTGTTTAGCCTCAAATGGTAATATGCACTGATATGATCGTGTTTTTTCAAATTAAAAATCAAATGAATAGCTGTATTTTGTATGATTGAATGGAATGGCGCATCAATACAGAACATGCCGAAAGGCAAGTATTTACCTCGCAGTCCATACTCTCCAGCCTTGGGCAAGTTCTCTGACATATCGACCCTTGAAATGACACAAGGCAGCACTATCCAATAATCCGAAGCTATTCTTACCTATATCCGGGAATTATTACTTAAGTTATTACGGGGAGCTCTAACCAGATGTCAGAAATAATGAAGCAGTAGACACTGCTGCTAATTCTGAATAAAAGACAATTACAGGCCTCATGAGTATATTAAGGGCCCCATAAAGCAATATTAAAAAATCATTTGAGTAATAAAAGGTTAGCACAGACGAGCTGGGTTACTGGATTGATGCATTCACTTCTTGCACAGCAAACAAAAAACAGCGTTCGTAATCAAATATGTCTTACCTATAGCACATACTAAAATTAGGAGCCTGACTTAGCAAGGATAGTCCCAGTGGGCCAGAAAGAGAGAACTCTGATGTGTCGGGCCTGGTTATTTCTTGATGAAATTTTCATACATTGTTGCTCAAGATAGACAGGTACAGCCTCAAGGGACAGATGGAGTGGCATTCTGCTCGAGGGCTAAGTCGCCTACAATGTAGAAAAGGGCCACGTTTCCTTCTTTTTCTGTTGAGGGACACAGAACGGAACCTGAACGCCTATGATGTCGCATTGAAGTACTCGGAAAGCATCAATGCCTTTATTTTGATTGCATTATCGATTGTTGTTTATGATCTGGCCTCAGTTCTGGCATGCACAGGGATTGGGACTTGTATACCGCCTTCTTGTGGTTTTACAGTCACACTAAAAAAAGTTTACATACAGGTACTTCAAGCATTTTCCTTATCTGTCCTGGTGGGCTCACAACTTATCTAAAGTACTTGGGGCAGTGGAGGCTTAAGTGACTTACTCAGGGAGCAGCACGGGGTTTGAACCCACAACCTCAAGGGTACTGAAGCTGTAGCTCTAAACACTACACTATGTTCTCCTCCAATACAATCTCAGAAGTGAGCCAAGTATAGAAGAATGAAGCCATTGTGACATCACTGATGAGGTTGTCTTTTATTGGTGGAATGAGGCATTATGACATCAGAGAAAGGGCCTGGGACTTGTATACAGCCTTTTTGTAGCTTTACAACCACATTTAAAGCGGTTTTACATATAGGTACTTCATATCTGTCCCGGTGGGCTCACAATCTATCTAATGTACCTTGAGCAGTGGAGGATTAAGTGACTTGCCCAGGGTCACAACTAAGAAGCAGCGTGGGGCTGAGGCTTCAGCTGTAATCACTGTGCCACACGCTCTTCCAGTACAATAACAGAAGTGAGCCAAGTATAGAAGAATGAAGCCATTGTGACATCACTGATGAGGTTGTCTTTTATTGGTGGAATGAGGCATTATGACATCAGAGAAAGGGCCTGGGACTTGTATACAGCCTTTTTGTAGCTTTACAACCACATTTAAAGCGGTTTTACATATAGGTACTTCATATCTGTCCCGGTGGGCTCACAATCTATCTAATGTACCTTGAGCAGTGGAGGATTAAGTGACTTGCCCAGGGTCACAAGAAGCAGCGTGGGGCTGAGGCTTCAGCTGTAATCACTGTAGCACATGCTCTTCCAGTACAATAACAGAAGTGAGCCAAGTATAGAAGAATGAAGCCATTGTGACATCACTGATGAGGTTGGCTTCTATTGGTGGAATGAGGCATTATGACATCAGGGAAAGGGATTGGGACTTGTATACCACCTTTTTTGTAGTTTTACAAGCACACTCAAAGCGGTTTACTATAGGTATTTCAAGCATTTTCCCTGTCTGTCCTGGTGGGCTCACAATCTATCTAATGTACCTGGGGCAATGGGGGGATTAAGTGACTTGCCCAGGGTCACAGGGAGCAGCACAGGATTTGAACCCACAACCTCAGGGTGCGGAGGCTGTAGATCTAACCACTGCGCCACACTTATTTTTCTGCAGGTCAATCATTCTATGAAAATTAGTGACAATCTATGGAAGGATTTACAGTGGGCTGACAAACCGGAGGGACGGGAGAAGATTGCTGGAGGCGTGGAAGGGCAAACAATATAGACGTGTTCTCTTAAGGCTTCCACAGCTGGCATCTTGATTGTATCTGGCTTCCGGGTTTCGCCGCGTCTGTGTAGAAAGAACCGGCGTTGCAGCTATCGTGCACAGGCGCGGCGAGACCCGGAAACCGGCTACAATACAGAAGTGATTTAGGGGGGTCCTTTCAAAAAAGTGGACTTAGCGCACCTTTATGCAGGTCTTTCCCGAGCATCAGTGGCGTAGCGAGGGTGAGAGGTGCCCCTCCCCCGCTCTCATCTCCGCCCCTCCGCTCCTTCCCCGATCCGCCCTTCCCCCGTACCTCTAGTTGTTCATCGCCGTGAGTAACAACTTCAATGTGCTCCTCGCGACCCTGGTAGCTCTCCCTTTGACATCACTTCCTATGGATGGCACCCAGAAGTGATGTCAGCAGGAGAACTGGCACAGTGGCAAGGGGAGGAAGGGGAAGAAGCGGAGGAGTGAAGAGGAGGAAGGGTGGACCGTCCCCCCCCCCCAATTACTACGCCATTGCCAAGCATGCTAAGGCCTTAACACCAGTGGCGTACCTAGCCTATGTGACACCCTGGGCCCATAATTTTTTGACCCCCTCCTCCCCTCCACACATTGCACAACAAGAGTGTACCTAGGCAAAGGCAGCATCTTACATACTGCAGTGAGCAGTACAACATCAATACACCCACTGTATAACTGAACAAGCCAGAACAGTACAGATCAATCCTACACAGTCAATCCTAACAGAAAACCATGTCTTTCGAACACACAGAACATACCTTCACCTAGTATGGAATATGTAATCATAAACTAACCAGAGGAAAAGAAGGGGGGATAGGGTTGAGGATACTAATAGGTTTAGTGTATTGGCACAGGAGGAAGAGGATGGAGGTGGGGTGTTCCAGAAGAGGAAAGGGAAAACGGTCAGGAGGGAGGGCAGCAGGAATACCCGGTGGTGATTCTGGAGAGGTTGCGGGTTGAGAAAGTGGGAGAGGAAGGGGATGGGGAAGGGGCTTTTCTAAATACAGAGGTTGGGTGGGAAGGAGGGTATGGAAGTAGATGGGGGGGCATTTTGATGGTGGGGAGGGATGTGATTAAGGAAGGGGAAGATAAGGAAAGGGAAGGAATTGGGGAAGAGTTGATTCTGGCAGAGGGCGAGGCGGTCCCGCCAGGGGTGGTGGTGAAGAAGGGAATGGAAGAGGGGAACGGAGAGAAGGAGGGGAAGAAATCTAAATTAGTGTCATGATGGGGGGTCCCGGTTTGAATATTGCAACTTTGAATGTTGCTAGTCTCCGGACGGAGAGAAAGTGGTTTCTGGTTTATGAGTTCCTGGCTTCCAAAAAACTGGATGTTATCATGTTGCAAGAAACAAGGGTTGACCACCCAAGTTTATTGTGGAAAGCTAAAAGGGACTGGAAATGGGGGCCGTCTTACTGGGTATTAGCCCAGGAGGCTTATGGGGGGGGGGGTGGTGGCAATTCTGTTTAACTCCAGGGCGATGGAAGTGCGTAGGGTGGTGGAATTGGGTGAGGGCAGGGGGCAGGGGGCAGATATTGGATGTAAGGGTGGAGGGAGAGGAGGTAAGGTTGGTGAACATCTACGGTCCTCAGAGGAAGTGGGAGCGTAAAGCTTTAATCTCCCGGATCAGACCATATTTATACACGGCCAGGAGGGTGATGTGGGGAGGAGATTTTAATGCAGTGGTGAGGCAGAAGGATAGGGAAGGGAGGAAATTTTCTTTAGGATATGATGAATTATTTTTGAAACAGGTGGGGGAGGGGGCAGGACTGGTTGATATTTATACAGTTTTTGGGAAGCAAGGGGGGGTTTACGTTTGGCAGGGGGAAATGCCGCAGTCGTATCGACAGGTTTTGTGTAAGGAGGGAAGACTGTCAGGACCCTCCCCAAGTGCAGCATGTTGAATTTATGGATCACGCTTTGGTGAGCATACAGGTAGGGGGTCTGTGGAGGCTCAACAATGCATGGCTACAGGAGGACAGTGTACAGGAGGCCTTTAGGGAGTTCTGGACAGACCAGCTGTCTATTGTGAGCGCGTACGGGTCATTGGGGGGATGGTGGGAGGTTGTGAAGGGTAGGATCAAGGGTTTTTTCAAGAAAATAAGTAGGAGGGCATCACAAAACAGGGAGGGGAGGCTGGTTGCCCTGAGGAAGGAATTCAATTGGAGGGTGGAAGGGGGTGAAAAAGAGAGGGGATTCAGGTACTCAAGGGAAAAATTGAAGCACCACAATACGATAGATATAGGTCATTAGTGTGGGAAAGGGACTATGGGCATTTCATCTCACCAGACCCTTTTAGGTCATGCAAAGAGAGGGTCAGGCGGCGGAAGGTGGGGAGTTTGTGGGACAATGAGGGGATAGAGCAGGAGTCTCGAGAAGGGATCTTGAGGGTGGTAGGAGAACATTTTGGGGGGCTCTTTGCAGTTGGGCAAGAGGGAAGGGAGGGGTGGGAGGAATATATAGAGGGGACCCCGGGGGTGGGGGGAGGGTTAACAGAGGAGGAGGCAGAAGCGCTGAATGGCCCATGGACGGTGGAGGAGGTATGACGGGCGATAGCCGGCCTGACCAGAGGGAAATCACCTGGTCCAGATGGGTTGACAGCTGAGTTTTTAAAGACATTTTGTGAGCAGATGATACCTTTCTTGGTAGGCTATTTATGGAGCTTAGCTGTCACTCTGTTCTGCCGAGGTCCATGAGGGAGGCAGTATTGGTTTTGATTGCGAAGCCAGGGAAGAAAGGGTCAAGGGTGGGAAATTGGAGGCCGATTTCTTTGCTTAATACAGATAGGAAAATTTTAGCTAAGATGATGTGTGCAAGACTGGGAGAGATGGCGACAGCAGTACTGGCACTGGCACAGATGTGTGGCGTGTAGGGGAGGGGGCAATAGAAGCAGTGGTAACAGTATGAGAGGCAGTTGAGAGGGGTCGGAGGGCCCAGGGGGGGGGGTGCTAGTTAGTTTGGACCAAGCCACAGCCTTTGATAGGGTGCCATACGAATATTTGTGGGGGGTTCTTACAAAGTATGGGATTCATGTGCAGTTTGTGGAGGGGTTGAAGACTCTGTATAGGGAGGCAGCAACTTTTCCCTTGGTGAATGGGTAGAGGGGGGAGAGTTTCTCCGTTGGGAAAGGGGTGAGACAGGGATGTCCCTTAAGTCCATTGCTATATGTGTTTGCCATCGATCCATTGCTGCAGCGGCTGGAGAAGGGTGGGGGTTTAACAGGGATAGATATGGGGGAAGGCACAAAGGTCAGGGTGGTGGCATATGCCGATGACATCTCTGTATTTGTGTCTTCAAAGAGAGAGTTTAGGTGGATGGAGGAAAAACTTGGAGAGTATTCAGGAGCCACAGGGGCGTGCATTAACCAGGAAAAGAGTCATTTGTTGAAACTCGGGGATCCGGCATGGGAGGTGAAGAGAACAAGTGGGTTCTTGCCTCCAGAGGGGAGGGTAAGGGTGCTGGGGGTTGTCTTCAGTGGGGATGAGGCGTATCAAATGGAGAATTGGAAAGGAAAAATCCAGGAAGGGCGGCAGAAGGTGGAAGCCTGGAAGCAGTGGAAACTGACATTTATGGAACGGGTGCATCTAATGAAAGTATATTTGGTTCCTTTGTTCCTATTCCTCAGTTATGTGTGTTTGCTCCCGCAGGGGTTGCACGCTACGATGTATAGTCTTTTTTTTCAGTGCCTCTGGGGCAACTGCTTAAATCCAGTAAAGAGGGGGGTAACATATTTGGCAAAAGAACAAGGGGGCTTGGGGATGGTGAACCGCATTCTTTCTTTCTCCTCCCTCTTCCTCCAGTTCCATTTGGGGGGTTGGTGAGGGGACAGCAGGAAAGGGTGGCATGGGTAGAAAATGTTCAGGTGTGGGGTACAGTGTTTTGGAAAGACTGGTTGGGGGGGAGTGAAAATAGGGAAGAAGCAGGTGGTGGGGGTTTTGGCAGGGGTGCCGGGTCAGGCGGACATGGCCCGTTTAGTTAGGAGTTGGAGGGTAACGGTGGATGAAGTGGTGGAGGGGAGGAAGAAATGGATGGAAAGAGTGCTGCACCAGTGTTATGCGATGGAACCTCTGCTGAAGGATTGCCCGGGGATACGTCAACAACAGGCACTCCGTTATATGGTGATGCCACGCCTGCCCCCTAAGTACTTTGATGTGGCATGGCTGGCACTGCACGGCAAGATGTATGTCCGGGCAAATCTGAAGTGTGGACCTGTGGCTGACAGGGAGTGTCCAAGGGGGGAGTGCCAGGGAGTGTTAGAAACAATGGAACATTTTTTGTGTTTTTGCCCCTTTTCAGTTGAGGTGGGGAGGAGGGTGGCTAGGGATTTGGGGTTTCAGGTGGGTTTGTTGGAAATTCTGAGTTATGCGGATTGGGTTTATGGGGCTGGTGGGGGGAAGAGGGTGTATGGTGAAACTTTTTTTAATTATTTTGTCCATACTGAAATATTTCATTTGGATGGCACGTTGCCAGATGTCGCTGAGGCAGCGAGAGCTGGCACCGGACACAGTGGCGATGGATGTGGAGCGGGCAGTGTGCCAAGTTGCAGAAGCAGAGAGAAAAAGGAGGAGTAAACAGCAGTGGCGTCTACTGTGGAAGGGGGTGCGGCTTTGGCCTCCCTGACGCGTGTTTCAGTTTTTGTTTTAACTAAGGTTTTGTATTTATGTTTATTTATTGCTGGGGGAGGGGGGTTTCTAGTCACTTTGTGTACAGGGTTTGGGGCTGTTTAGTTTTCATATGTACAGGTTTGGTGTGGGGATAGTGAAGTGTCAGTTTATGTTTGTCTTATTTGTATGACATTTGCTGCTGTGACTTTGTAATGTGTTGAATTATAATGCTTTTTGGTGTAAGTCTATATAATAAAAAATAACTTTTCAGTAGTTGGAACCAAAGAACAGTACCGGGCAGAGCTTTGGATTCTTGCCCAGAAATAGCTAAGAAAAAAACACCAAATTTTTAGATTGAATCAGGTTGGGCAGACTAGATGGACCATTCGGGTCTTTATCTGCCATCATCTACTATGTTACTATGTTACATATATCAATCTTACGGCAATATTCTGGATAAATTTTTCCTGGTGGTAGCTAAATAAACAATATTACAGTAGTCCAAAAGGCTTAATAATAATGACTGGACCGGGTGTCTAAATGCAGAAATTTGAAAGTATGATTTGATGGTCCGCAGCTTTCACAGAGTGGAATAACCCTTTTAAACTACCCCTTTCTGCCCAAGTCACACCTCATTCTGCTCCAGCCTCGCCATCCAGCCCTGCCCCCTTCAACCTGTTCTCATGCTTGGAGCCACATCACGAGGGCATCTGTGCATGCACAGGTTTCAAGGTTCAAGGTTTTCTTAAAATTTGATTGGATTGCTTATCCAATTTCTACGCGAGTTTAGTTCAAGTTTCAAGTTTAATAGAGTTTGATTTTTACGCAATATCATATATTTCAATGCGTATGACATGTTTCCGTTATATAAAAAGAAAACAGGGTGGACAAAATAAGATAAAATAAGTCAGTACATACAGATCGTTTTTGTTCTATTACAAACTGATACAAACTGGTACAAATGGATAATGGGAGGGACTACAATTTATAAAAAAAAAAAAAAAAGGAGGAACATTTAAGGTAAGAACACAAAGGATGGGATCACTTAAGGCAGGGGTGTCCAATGTCGGTCCTCGAGGGCCGCAATCCAGTCGGGTTTTCAGGATTTCCCCAATGAATATGCATTGAAAGCAGTGCATGCAAATAGATCTCATGCATATTCATTGGGGAAATCCTGAAAACCCGACTGGACTGCGGCCCTCGAGGACCGACATTGGACACCCCTGACTTAAGGAAAGGTATAAAATGAAGATATTTTAATAATTTGTATAGATTTAGATTTATTGAACAGACTATGTGATAGTAGCCTCTTTATAGAAAAAAGGTTTTAGGGAAGGCTTAAATTTTATAATTTGATGACTTATACGTTTAATTCATTAGGGTCAAGATATTGTATTTAATTGATTACTCTATATGTTGAATGCATCTTTATATAAAAGAGAAAAGAAAAAACAGAGCATGAACATAATGAAAGTGCCATGATGCGATGATGTCACATTCACCCACGCATGCATGTGACATCACCGCGTTGCATTCACACACGCGCAGATGGCCTCCCGACGCGGTCCCGAGCTGGAAGCTTTTCAAAACCCGGACAAAGTACCAGGTTTTGAAAAGCCGTCCGAATGCCTGGACATGTCCTCCAAAAAGAGGACCATGTCTGGGTAAATCCGGACGTCTAGTAACCCTACTTTGAAGTATGTGTGTTCAGAGAAATACTTGTTTGGGACCTGGGATTTGGAGAAATGTTTGGAGGACAATTGTGCTAATTCATCTGACAGTAAAAACATTTTGGCCTTACTTTGTGATCTGACCCCTATTGGTAGTATCACGGGATTAGGATTTGCGGCTGCCATTTCATGGAGGAGCAGGAGGAACCATGGGACCCTGGTAAGAGCTAGAGTAGGGGATGGAGAGGGGTGGGGGATCTGCCATGGGCCATCAAGTGAGTTTTTATGCTAAGGTATCATATGCTGGGGGGAGGGGTTTTGCCGCTTCTGATGGGATTCCAACGCCCACAGTGCTTATTGTTGCCAGGAGAGATTGGATGCTGGCACGATTTAAACATGATCTCCCCACACTCCCCCTGTGCCCCACTCATTCCAGAGTTCCCTTTCAACTGAAAGAAACGCGACTCGTGTGCATTTACGCCACGTAGAAACCAAGAAAAAACTGCAGATGATATGTACACAATGCAGGCGGTGTTTTGGTATATCAAATGCTAAATGCGGTCACTAATGCCACCTTTTTGCAAACCAAGGGACCCGACACGGTCTGTGTTTCGGTAAACACGCCTTCCTCAGGGGTTGATAAGGTTTTAAGACAAATCGCAATTTAAATTGATAATGAACAAAAGCCTACGTATACAGTGATCACTAGTCGACAGTTCCAGCGCAAAATGGATACAGAAACCACGTAGAAACATTTTAAAATCTATTAAGCTGTATGTTAAAGCCGTTTTCTGACACTTTATAATCTTTTTCTCCTTATTTTTTGTTTAGTCTTATTTATTTATTTATTTTTTAGTTTGAAGATTTTTATTAAATTTTAATATACAATAAGTGCAAAAAGAGAAATGTTAATGAGGCAAGATACAGTCAAGATTTACATGAAGAAAAGATAGGGATTCATGGAATAATATTCATGTAATACAGCGGTCTCAAACACACGGCCCGCGGGCCGCATGTGGCACTCCAGGTTTTATTTGTGGCCTGCGGTCTGGACTATTTCTCTTCCTTTTGGAGCAGCAGCGTGTCTGGCCGGCTTGTTCCGTTCAAAGCTGCGTGTTGGCGGCTCCTTGCGCTATCCACTCCTGCATCAGAAGCCTCTCTGAGCCGGCCAGACACGCTGCTGCTCCAGTGGCGTACCAATGGGGGGGGGGCGGTCCACACAGCTGGCCACCCTCCACTGTTCTTCCTAGAGTGCGGCTCGTCTAGAGCAGTGGTGCTCAACCTGCTTCCCTTCCCTTCTCACCGCTGCCATCGGGGAACAGGCCGGCACCGTGTTCTTTGATCTCCCTGCTTCTCTCGCCGCCTGATGTCAATTCTGATGTCGAGAGGACGTTCTGGCTAGCCAATCGCTGCCTGGCTGCCCGGAACTTCCTTTCTGACGTTAAAATTGACGTCGGGCGGCGAGAGTTGGTCGGCCCCGTGGAGAAGAGAAGCATGGAGATCTCGGCCTGTTCCTGATGGCGGCGGCAGCAGCAGCAGCCTATTATCCGGCGACGATGGCATGGGGGAGGGCAGGAAGGAAGAAAGAAAGAAGGGGGGGGGGACAGGGAGCCAGAAACAAAGCAAAAAATGGGACACGGAATCAGAGAAAAACAGACATAGAGAAAGAAAGAAAAAGTTGGGGGAGGGAATGAGGTCTGGAGGAGAGGAAGCATACAGGAGGCTGAAAGAAGGGAAGAAATATTGGATGCACAGTCGGAAAAATAAAGTGCAACCAGAGACTGATGAAATTACCAAACAAAGGTAGGAAAATGATTTTATTTTCAATTTAGTGATTGAAATGTGCCAGTTTTGAGAAAGAAAAGATATTAAACTTTAAATGTGAGGGCTGCAGAAAAAATAGAGTACTTGGAGGGCCCCAGAAAAAATAGTTAATGTCTTATTAAAGAAATGACAATTTTGCATAAGGTAAAACTCTTTATAGTTTATATATCTTTCCTTTTAAATGTTAAAGGAAAGTTTTATAAACTATAAAGAGTTTAACCTCATGCAAAATTGTCATTTCTTTAATAAGACATTAACTACTTTTTCTGAGGCCCTCCAAGTACCTACAAATCCAAAATGTGGCCCCGCAAAGGGTTTGAGTTTGAGACAACAAGCTGATCTAAGCCTATGTATAGAAGAGGAATGTCGATAAATATAAAAACACAGCCATAAGTACTAGAATGTCCAGAGATCTTCTGCAGGTGGGTGAATTGGGATGGAAGTATTGGTATCCTTCAGATGCAGAAGGCACAGCCAAACTCTTTTCAACAAGTAGGGGGCGCATGATTCTTTTGAATCTCTCTTTCTTCTTAGAAATCTGGACAGATTTGGAATAGAAGCCTGGTTTCGGTTGCTGATGGGGTACTCTGGCAGCCTTCAGTGTCCTCGAATGAGTTCTGCATCCACAGGACACCCAACAGCTTCTGTTAAAGACAGTGAGTTGCAGAATCATTAAAAGCTGTACCTTGGGGGTGCAGAATAAGTAGTTAACATTTTTAGTTAAACGAGAGGTCAGATCTAAGCTGGCAGAGTCCATCAGCGAGGCACACGCGGTTCCCTCCTACTCTGTTAATGTCCAGCTCGGGATTATTACAGAACGTACCATCTGCCACCTTGAGGCTCTAAAGAAGAGCTCCCATTGCCGCCTCATTAATAACTCCTATTACTGGCACAATTATAATAGGAAAAGCTCACAGATGAGGAGACCTGATGACTCCTCACCTCAAAGACCTCTTTGAAATTCTCGCAGAATGGAAAGAAATTAAAACCGGATTCATGTTGCCTGTACTTAATTAGGTCAAATAAAGTTCTAGCAGTATTTTAGTCCTCACATATTTTTAATCATCCTGAGAAAAAGAGAAATTAATGAATTTGAGAGAGGAAGCAAGAATGTACCTTTTAACCAGCATTTCACTCTCTGATTATAATAAAACATTTCCAATAAATTTCTTTAAAAGGCTATCTCTATAGATACACTAATTTATAAGAGCCATTTACAGCAGAAAAAGACCTGAACGGTCCATCTAGTCTGTCCAGTAGTTACACGCATTATAAATTCATGATTAAATTCTCTTTTTACTTTGATATTTCTGTAGACGTCCGAATGGTCCAAAGTTGCCGTCAAAGCTCCCTCCAGCCTATCCTAAACCGAATTTCCAAGTTCTAAGCCTTAGTTCTTCGATTTATACCATTCTTTTTCTAATTAGAGATCCTCTGTGTCCATCCCGTGCTTTTTTTAAATTCCATCACCGTTTTCCTCTCCACAATGTTCATCAGGAGGGCCTTACAGGCCTCTCCTTGAAAAAGAATTTCCTAACGTTACTCAACCAGCAACCTCCATTTATTCCTTCAATTTTTACCATTTTCCCTTCTGTGGAAGAGATTTGGTACTATATTAATACCTTTGAAGTGTTTAAATGTCAGTATCATATCGTTCCCGGCCCTTCTCTCTTCCAGAGTATACATATTTAGGTCTTCCAGTCTCTTCTTCTATGTCTTATGGATGCACCCCTGACAACCCCCCCCCCCCTCGTTAAAACATGTCTAGCCCCATACATCCAAATTGTACTCTGGACATATTCTAAAATGTTTGATTATGGCTGAAATAATGTCCAGGTCATAAGCCCATCTTAGCCCCGCCCAAACCATACCTCTTGCACCCCCCCACCCTTGAGATTTAGACAAACTGTGGATGATCAGCATGGAACTACATCTAGAAAATAGATTTCAAAAATTTTATTAATTTTCATTTATTTATTTTTTTAAAAAATGTCTTACTCGCTTACATCCTGCAGTTCTGAGTGAGTTACAAAAAAGCATTCGTAATTTAGAACATATGCTTCACAATAGACAATGACTTAATAGGCAAACAAAGCATGGTTTTCATTTAAAGTCTATTTAGGGAAGTATATAAAACATAATTGCCACTGCTGGGCCAGACCAGTGGTCCATCCTGCCCAGCAGTCCGCTCACGCGGCGGCCCCCAGGTCAAATACCAGTGCTCTAAATGAGTCCAGCCTCACCTGCGTACATTCCAGTTTACCAATAACTTGTCCAACTTTGTCTTGAATCCGTGGAGGGTGTTTTGCCCTACAACAGACTCCAGAAGAGCATTCCAGTTTTCTACCACTCTCTGGGTGAAGAAGAACTTCCTTACGTTTGTACGGATTCTATCCCTTTTCAACTTTAGAGAGTGCCCTCTCGTTCTCTCTACCTTGGAGAGGGTGAACAACCTGTCCTTATCTACTAAGTCTATTCCCTTCAATATT
Organism: Geotrypetes seraphini; assembly: GCF_902459505.1. Taxonomy (NCBI): domain Eukaryota; kingdom Metazoa; phylum Chordata; class Amphibia; order Gymnophiona; family Dermophiidae; genus Geotrypetes; species Geotrypetes seraphini. The sequence goes on from NC_047088.1 coordinate 254,850,278, forward strand.
TTGAACGTTTCAATTAAGTCCCCTCTCAATGTCCTCTTTTCAAGGGAGAAGAGGCCCAGTTTCTCTAATCTCTCACTGTACGGCAACTCCTCCAGCCCCTTAACCATCTTAGTCACTCTTCTCTGGACCCTTTCGAGTAGTATCGTGTTCTTCTTCATGTACAGCGACCAGTGCTGGACGCAGTACTCCAGGTGAGGGCGCATCATGGCCCGGTACAGCGGCATGATAACCTTCTCCGATCTGTTTATGATCCCCTTCTTAATCATTCCTAGCATTCTGTTTGCCCTTTTTGCCACCGCCGCGCATTGTGCAGACGGCTTCATCGACTTGTCGATCAGAACTCCCCACAGTTCCACAAACTATAGAACTGGTGTAACCACAAATGCCTAAATGTGGTAAGGGTACACATAACTTACTATATTCTGTAGAACCACAGAAACATAGAAACATCACGGCAGATGAAGGCTAAATGGCACATCCAGTCTGTCCATCCGCAACATCCACTATCTCCTTCTCTTCCTTAGATCCCATGTGCCTGTCCCATGCTTGCTTTAATTCAGACGCAGTCTCTGTCTGAACCGTCTCTTCTGAGAGACTGTTCCACGCATCTACCACCCTTTCTGTAAAAAAGTAGGTTTCTCCTGAGTAGGGCTACCGGACATGTCCTCCTTTTAAGGACATGTCCGAGGGCCCAGACTTTGTCTGGGTTTTGAAAAGCTTTCCTTCATGCAGGAGGGCATCCACACATGCATGGATGTCCTGCCCGATGAGAGCAGGCAGCAGGGGGCAGGATTGGGGGTGTGGCTAGGGGCGTGATGGTGCAGGGATGGGTGGGACTGGATGGGCCTGTGGGAGGGACTAAGGGTCCAGATTTTCCAGACGGAAAATCTGGTAACCCTACTCCTGAGCTCATCACCTCTTAATTTCATCCTATGCCCTCTCATTCCATAGGCATTTAAATTTCTATCATATCTCCCCCTTCTGCTGTTCCTCCAAAGCAGGGATCTCAAAGTCCCTCCTTGAGGGCCGCAATCCATTCGGGTTTTCAGGATTTCCCCAATGAATATGCACTGAAAGCAGTGCATGCACATAGATCTCATGCATATTCATTAGGAAAATCCTGAAAACCCGACTGGATTGCGGCCCTCAAGGAGAGACTTTGAGACCCCTGCTCCAAAGTATACATATTGAGATCTTTAAGTCTGTCCCCATATTCCTTATGATGAAGACCACGCACCATTTTAGTAGCCTTCTTCAGGACCAACTCCATCCTGTTTATATCTTTTTGAAGGTGCGGCCTCCAGAATTCTACACAATATTCTAAATGAGGTCTCACCAGAGTCTTAATTAATTGTGCCCATTGTTATCTCAAATAGGCTAATTCAATTATCATCCTGTAATGTGAGCACTCCTGGGCCAGGCAGACATGATCTCTTAAGAAGTACTCCGATAACAGGAATAAGTTGCAGATAGATGAACTTTGAAAAGTCAGTGCCTTCTTATGATAACACACATTCTCTAAAAGCATATTTTAAAGGTTAGTACCTAATATATGATTTATCCAATTTTCCGGTGCCTTTGGGCAAAAGAGAATAAATTTTAAGGGAATTCATTGCCATTAAAGAAGTGGCAATCTTCTTGCCTCCTCTGGGAACGGCAGGTGTCTGCCAGCCCTGACTAGATAATAGAGTCAAATTGGCAGGAATGAGAAGGGAACAATTTCCTCCCAGCTAATGAATGAATGTTAAATACCCCAGTGGGAAGAGAGATTTTTATAGCAAGCTCTTCAAAATGTAGGCCTCAACCCAGCACTCCTTGGTGACATCCTGCTTGTTCACTTTTTAATATAAAATTATTGCATGGCTGTAGGTCTGTGAATTTATATTTTCCAATTTCTTTCATTAATGATAAGCATCTTTTATTACCAGTCTGTTTCTCTTTAGCCTTCCTTCCTCCTCCTCATGACCCACGTAACTCCTCAGCTGTCAGTACTGTAATAAAAAAGGTTCACAGGCCCAACAGTCAGCGCATTGAGGGGCCCATTACCTTGCAATTTAAGTGGATTTCCCAGGTCACAGGAGTACGGTAGAGATGTGTATTCTTTAGTGGGCATTTGGTTCATTTGGCTTGCATCAAGATTGTCGAGAATTCTAAAACTTAAAATGAATGCGAACGAGGTCTTAACAGGGGACTAGTTCCAACAATCAATAAAAAATGTGGAGGGAAAAAAGACAAGAGTTTGAGGAATTGCAATGTGTCATCATAGATCAGATTCACGTATCGGACTGCTGTGGCAATTGGATGAGACAACTTATACAGAGGGAGCTGAAATGGATTTACTTTTTCAACATGACAGAGCCGATGGGCTTGAATTCTAACACAGAGTGGTTGGTCTGTTTTTTGTTTGATGAAAGAGGCCGTAGAGGGTGGTGTTGACATATGATGTAGCCTTTAAAGAATGGCATTCTTCACTACCCTAATGCCATCTTGGAAGGTGTGGCCAGTGAGACAGCGCATTACCCCCTAATGCAGTGACTTGCCGCAATTTGGTATTTGCCATTAATGGCCAAGCAATAATTTAAAAATTAACACAAGGCACAAGGCACAAGGATGAGATAATAATTCAGCCATGAGTGTAGAGTTCAAAGTTCACTTTATTGATAGCAGCAGTGCGAGGACTCGAAGACTCGACACTGACAGTGTTTCGGCATCTATGCCTTTGTCAAGAGTCTATTCAGCCGTGATAAGTTAAAAACAATAATAAAAATGATATGCACTACAAAGATGCATGCTAAGCGTGAATTCTACACCTAGCATCTTAGTGCGCAATTTCACACCTAACTTTGGGCACGAGTATTTACCCAGCCAAATCGGGTAAAAATGCTTGCACACAATTTCCGTCAGGCATAGAAATGCAAGTATTCTGTAAACAGGTGCCTATGTCCTGGGAAACATAGAAACCTAGAAAGTGACGGCAGATAAGGGCCATGGCCCATCATGGCCCAACCAATGACCCTCCCTGTGAAGAGATCCCACGTGTCGTTCCCATTTGGTCTTAAAATCAGACATGCTGCTGGCCTCAATTACCTGTAGTGGAAGACTATTCCATCGATCAACCACCCTTTCGGTGAAGAAGTATTTCCTGGTGTCGCCATGCAATTTCCCGCCCCTGATTTTCCACGGATGCCCTCTTGTTGCCGTGGGGGACTTTGAAAAAGAAGATATCCTCCTCCACCTCGATACGGCCCGTGAGGTATTTGAACGTCTCGATCATGTCTCCCCTCTCTCTGCATTCCTCGAGTGTGTAAAGCTGCAATTTATCCAGCCGTTCTTCATACGCGGAGATCCCTGAGTCCTGAGACCATCCGGGTGGCCATTCGCTGGACTGACTCAAGTCTCAGCACATCTTTGCGGTAATGTGGCCTCCAGCATTGTACACAGTATTCCAGATGGGGTCTCACTATGGATCTATACAATGGCATTATGACTTCGGGCTTACGGCTGACGAAACTCCTGCGTATACAACTGCCCAGGCCCCTCTCCTGGCCACTGTTCTTTTGGATAGGACTACCAGATTTTGTACCACTAAAATACATACATGTAGCCCCGCCCCATTCCATCCGAGTCATGCTCCATTCCATCCCAAGCCCCCAAACATCTCCTTGAGCTCAGAGCCACGTCTGGTGGGTCTTTGAGCATGCGTGGGTATGACACAATGACATCACACACATTCATGCATGCTTATGATGTCATCGTGTCACACCCTCACATGCTCAGAGGCCCTTCAAACTTGAAGACATGGACAAACGGCTGCACTTTAAAAATTCAGCCGGACACCCAGACAGTCCTCTAAAAAGAGCACGTGTCCGGGTAAATCCAGACATCTGGTAACCTTACTTTTGGAGCTGCACACAAGATAAGTTAGACACGCAGATGAGAGAATATGGACCTAGTGCAGATCCACACATAATAATAATAATAATTTTATTTCTTATATACCGCTGTACCGTGAGGTTCTAAGCGGTTTACAGTAGAAACAGAAGAAATGCAATAAGCAAGATTAATTAAGATGAAGAGAGAGTACTTAGAGTTCCCTGACTGTCCCAAAGGCTCATATTCTTGCTAAAGTACTTGAGAAAAATAAATTAGTTAGGTTATAAACATAGAGTAGAAGAAGGTAGGAAAACAGTTCATAGGAAAATTAATTTCGAATACATTATACATTATATATTGTTCAAGGCGGAATACAAATTATAGGAATTACCAAAAGAATTGCGTAATAAAGATTATCTAGATAAATTACATAACAGTGATTCGTGTACATTACATGGTGTGGTAGAGGATTCAATTTTGAGAATTACATATCAAGGGAATCAAGTGATAACAGAATATAGTGGAGAATATCAGTATATACGGTTTACAGATTGGAAGTTACCTAATAATGTCATAAGAAGTTTATTGGATAGTGTGGAAAATGTTTATATAGGAATCAGAGTATGTATGATAGGAAAGGTTCTAAGAATTGAATTAATGCTAATAATTATATAATAATAACTGCTAATGGCTGTCAATCAATGCTTACGAGTGCTAATAATTGATTGCTATTACTTATTTAGCTAATTCGTTTTTATATGGATATGCGATCCACACCGAAAACTGAGCGCCCAACTTTGAGAGACCTATACAGATTCCAGGATTTAGTGTGCACATGCAAGGGCCTTTGCCCACGTGTGAATAGTGCATGCACGTGCGAATGACAAGAAAACAGAGATCTTGCAATCAGAATTCTTTTGTTTTGCTCAACTGTTAGGATTCTGTTACCCCGTTATCAAAGTCTCATCACTGGCTTCTGACACAATTGCACATTCAATACAAAATTTTGGCTCTTACCCTTAAAACGGCCCCAATATCTCTCATATCTCGTTACAAGTATGATTCTATGTACAATTCTGTGTAGCGATATGCTGCTTGCAACCTGCTTAGAACTCTGATTTGCAAGGATTCGGCTGGATATAAGATTGCACAAAACATAAGAAGATAAGAATTGCTGCTGCTGGGTCAGACCAGTGGTCCATCTTGCCCAGCAGTCCGATCACACGGCGGCCCCTTAGGTCCAAGACCAGTGCCTTAACTGAGACTAGCCTTACCTGCGTACATTTTGGTTCAGTAAGAACTTGTCTAACTTTGTCTTGAATCCCTGGAGGGTGTTTTCCCTATAACTGCCTCTGGAAGAGCGTTCCAGTTTTCCACCACTCTCTGGATGAAGAAGAACTTACTTACATTTGTACGGAATCTATCCCCTTTTAACTTTAGAGAGTGTCCTCTCGTTCTCTCTACCTTGGAGGGTGAACAACCTGTCTTTATCTACTTTGTCTTGAATCCCTGGAGGGTGTTTTCCCCTATAACAGACTCTGGAAGAGCGATCCGGTTTTCCACCACTCTCTGGGTGAAGAAGAACATCCTTACGTTTGTACGGAATCTATCCCCTCCCAATTTTAGAGAGTGCCCTCTCGTTCTCCCTACCTTGGAGAGTGTGAACAGTCTGTCTTTATCTGCTAAATCTGTTCCCTTCAGTATTTTGAATGTTCCAATCATGTCCCCTCTCAGTCTCCTCTTTTCAAGGGCGAAGAGGCCCAGTTTCTCTAATCTCTCACTGTACGGCAACTCCTCCAGCCCCTTAACCATCTTAGTCGCTCTTCTCTGGACCCTTCCGAGTAGTATCGAGTCCTTCTTCATGTATGACGACCAGTGCTGGACACAGTACTCCAGGTGAGGGCGCACCATGGTCTGGTACAGCGGCATGATAACCCCCTCCGATCTGTTCGTGATCCCCTTCTTAATCATTCCTAGCATTCTGTTTGCCCTCTTCACCAAAGCCACATTCATATCCTGTCCCTGCATCAATCTCACCTGGAATCAACCCATCCTGGCGTCTTTTTCTGTGCTGCACCTTTTCTTTGGAATGCGTTTCCTCTGTTGTTATTTACAGAATAGTCACTTATCGCCTATGTCCCCTCTAAGTAGCGTGCGTGAGCAATCACCCATATGTTCCAGGAGAGTCGCTCATAGATTTTACGTGGTCGTTCACAAAAGTAGTTGCAAATCTAGTTTTTAGAACTTGTCGCTAAAAATATAAAAATTTGCAGGCACCTGGTCAATCCTTACAGGCAGCGTTGCATGTAGCTCTTATGACATATTTATTTGAAAAATATGACATCTAAATGGCATCTGGGAGAGTGAAGACCAGATTATAAAATGCTCACCAAAACCAACCGTATATCACACCGGGTGGAGTGTCTCTTCCCTACCACTGTTTCCCACTCAGTCTAAGTCATTAAAGATTCCATTGTGGACCCCAAGAACAAAAGTCCTTTATTTTTATTTTCTGTTGTTTTTCACCCACACATCCAAGAAGGGTGGGAGCGGGAGGGTGGTATATCTTTTGTTTTGGTATTATTCCTGATGGTAATGATGGATGGGGGAAGGGAATTTTTATCTGATTGATTATAAGTGCTTGGTTGATTATCATTATTTGTATATAAATTGTATTACACTTTTTTGTTGACATTAAAAACTAAATAAAGTTAAAAAAAAAAAAAGATTCTTCAACTTTATTATTTTTCCCTATTCTGTCTCAAATTTGGCATTATTTTCTTTTAAATTTAAATTTTATGTTTGTAAAGCACACTTTTACACCTGTCGGGAAGTGTGATATATTAAGTCAATATATATAAACACCTAAAGATATTCACATGTAGATACCGTTATCAGAGACTCACTCAAGCAGGTTCCTAACACGGTGAAAAGACCTCAGTGTTTCCCGGGGGTCAACTCAGGAAACTACTATGACAGTTACTAAGTTGTCATAGAAAACACATCCTTAGTCACAGAAAAACTCAGTGAAACTTCTATTGATATTATTATATTGAATAAATTATTCAAAAAAATATCACTCACAGGCTCTTTAAAGCAAATAAGGAACCCACACTTATCTTCAAAATATCCTCTGACACGGGAAAGATCACCACAGCTCCGTTGTCGGTTAAATACCCTCTCCCGGTGCAGGTTTCAGTTAAGTATAGTCCATAAATTCATCTCATTATTCCCGACAGGCCCTGTTTCGCAAACACGCTGTGTCAGGGGGAATTTCTGAAGGAAAAAGATTTTCAATCAATACCGCATACAATAAAACAACTATAATAGTTACATTTGAAAAAGAGCTACTGCTTCAAAGTCTTCTGCGAGAAAATGGCGATCCGGCGTCAAACCATAAAACAATGCATAGTTTCCAAAGAGTGCTCCCTCTTTATGATATAATTCCTATTTTTAAAAAAAGAAGAAAAAAAAACCACTGAAGAAAATATAAATTCCTATAAAAGACACTTGAAATAATTTGAAAGGAAAATGTTGGGCCTTCACAACCCTAGTGAGCATCTGCCTATCTGGTTTTAAAAATTATAAAATAATATGGTGCCCAAAATCTGACTGAACAGCCCAATACGACCCGTACAATATGGATGTGGTTTTGGGACAGAGCAAGGGCAGCTTGAAAATTATCTAGACTTTGTCCGGGTTTTGAAAAGCTTCCTGTAAAAATCGGGTCGGGAGGGGGACACGATGCGGTAACATCACACTCATGCGCGCGTGACGCCATCCGCGTCTTGTCCGCGCATGCGTGGATGCCGTCTGGGGTGGGGCTGGGGGACGGAACGGGATGTGACACAGTTGGAATGGGGCAGAAGTGGGCGGGCCTCTGGGCGTGGCCGCGGGTCCGGATTTTCCTTCGGGAACATCTGGTAACCCTAGTGATGTTAAGTCACAGTCCATTCAAAATATATGTTCCGTGTAGGCCTGCTGAAAGGATAGTGACAGAAGAGCAACTGTTATTGTTAGGTGCCATCGACGCGTGCTCGAGTCCTATCGGCATGACGAATTGCAGATCTACAAAGAAATTGGTTTTGTGCTAGTCCGGAAAGGTCCTCCAGTGTCATCCCCATGGTGGTTTTCAACGTGCCCAGCCATCTGATTGCAGGCCGCCCTCTTCGCCTGGTTCCTTCGATCTTCCCAAGCTTGATGTCCTTCTCCAGTGATCTCTCTCTTCTGACCATTGTAACGTCATCATTTGGGCTTTGAGTGACAGAGCCGGTTCAATCTCTTCCAGAATCGATGTGTTAGTTCTTCTGGCAGTCCATGGCACGCCTAAAATCCTTCTCCAGCACCAAAACAACTATATCTATATATAGGATTCAGTGCTTCTGCCTACATGAATAAAGGTGCCGAACACATGTATTGAATTAAGGGTCGGCACGGGTGTTTCAATTAGTACACTCACTGTGCCGGCTTAATATTGACTCCTAAGTAAATTCTCTCTTAATTCTGACCAGGAAAGATGTGTTAATTAAGTTCTCTGTTTCCTTAAGCATTAAAGAACACTAGAGATGGAGTTTTCGCTCACCTCCCTTCACCTGCTTACGTTTAGCTCTGGCTAATTGAGAATATAATTCAGGGACTGCAGAAGGCTGCAGTTAGTAAGCTGCATTCCTGTGGCTTTATTTCCATCGAAAATGTATTACAGTTTGCTGTCCTCTGGTTGTGTTATTACCGTATCTATTAAAGTGAACACTATCCAGTCACTAGCTGCATTTTCTTGTAAAGAAAATTGTATATTTAATATAAAGTATTAAAAGAGAAGTTATTGAAGAAATATAAGGAATTTGGAGTGATAACTTTATAGTTAGTTATATAAGGTTTTAAAATATCACATAGATTGTTTTGTTTTTATATTTATTTTTAGTGTCCCCTCCTGAGGAAGGGTTACTGAAACTCGAGTCGGGGGGGTCATCTAGCTAATGATCTATTTCAGCACTTTTCACTGCACTGGCCTCAATAATCATCAACCATTCGTTCATACAGATAAGTGATTATTATATCATTGCTTTTTATGGCATGTTGTCAATAGTAAATGATGTGAGTGGTATGGGACAATAAAGCACAATGATGGTCGCATAAGACAGCCATAAGTTTGTAGTTATCACAAACATCTTTATGGTTTGGGTCTGAGCACTTTATATTTATTTATTAATTATTTATTGAATATTATTAGAGCTGTGAGTAGTGAATTTAATTTATAAAGAAAATTGTATGACATTTGTTGAAAGTTTATTCTAGTCCACATAAAAAAGTTAGAGAGGGGCCTGGGGGGGGATTGGGGAAGGTCTGGGGGGGGGGGGGAAGTTCCAGAGGGTGGGCTGAATGGTTCAGCAGGGGGGGGGGGGTCTGGCAGGAGGGACTGGGTATCCCTCCTGCTGGTGAAGAGCACGCTGATTCGGGGGGGGGGGGGGGGGGGATGTTCCAGCAGGAGAGATTGGGCAACTCTCCTGCTGAGATATGTCATGGGGGTCACGGAAGGTGGAGGCAAGAGAGATTGGGCATCTCTCCTGCAACGATCATTATGGAGGGGGTGGGGGGGGGGTGACGGTTCCACGATTCTCTAACTAGCATTGTTTATGACAGATGCCTGTTAGAGAATCGTACTTTTAGGCACAGGACAGGCCCCTCCTTCACCTAAAATGTCTTGTTTTGGCCGTTTGGGACTTGGACACATTTTTTTGTCAGGAATGTGTTGTAAGCATATACAGTCTGGGCAATTAAACTGCTGAACGTACAGGTAGGCCATTCTCGAAACCCCCCCCCCCCATTTTGGATGGTTTTTTTCGAGAATGGACATTTCCCTGCTGTTTACTTTGGGCGCCTAGGGCTTACGCCAAAAGGGGACTTAGACGTTGGTTTTGATTATGTCCCTCCACTAAGCTAAAAATCAAAAAGGAATGCCATCTGGAATAAGAAAGCATACAGAGAACAACCAAAAATACAACAAATTCCAACTTTAAAATTTAAAATACATTGTGTTTTTTCAAGGATGATCCGCTGAAAATCTTCAATAGATATGATCCATTACTAGGGAATCTGCCCCGAATGCTTGCTGGAAAAAATGTGTTTTAAAAGCTTTAGTATTTGTCTCTGCTCTGATAACATAAGAACATACGAATTGCCGCTGCTGGGTCAGACCAATGGTCCATCGTGACCAACAGTCTGCTCTTGCGGCGGCCCCTAGGTCAAAGACCAGTGCTCTAAATGAGTCCAGCCTCACCTCCCTACGTTCCGGTTCAGCAGGAACTTGTCCAACTTTGTCTTGAATCCCTGGAGGGTGTTTCCCCCTATAAAAGCCTCTGGAAGAACGTTCCAGTTTTCCACCACTCTCTGGGTGAAGAAGAACTTCCTTACGTTTGTACTGAATCTATCCCCTTTTAACTTTAGAGAGTGCCCTCTCGTTCTCCCTTCCTTGGAGAAAGTGAACAAACCTGTTTTTATCTACTAGGTCTATTCCCTTCAGTATCTTGAATGTTTCGATGTTTTTAGAAAGGCCATTCCAGAGACTAGGTGCTAGATAATAGAAGGCTTTTGCACGAGTCGACTCCCATTTTGCTCTGCTTACTCCTGGGAGAATGAGTCTGTTATCTTGCATTGATCTTAATGCACACATCGGAGAATAGGGAATTGTCAGAGCTGAGATAGTCGGGAATCATGTGAAATGATTTATGAGTAAGCGAGATAATTTTGAATTGAATTGGGAGCCAATGATATTGTTAATATAGACGGGGTAAAATCAGTTCCTACAACTCAAGACTTGAGTCTTGGGTGTGGGGCATCTATTTTTCTTAAATTCCCATGCAAATGTTTAGTGATGTACCAAAATGTTAGATATGTTTTTGTTGATTCAGTTCATTTGGAAAATTTTCTTCAAGATAAAATTAAAGTAGATATTTTGCCTGTTACTAACACAGAGGTTGAGGTTGAGTCAAAATAGAAGTTTCTGCCTGACTTGAAGTTTATTGAATAATTGATTTTCTGTTATTTTTGTAATTTTTGGGTGATTCCAACAGGATAAACAGCCCTCATATAATGTGGACTTGATTAAGATTTTGTTTTTGGTTTGATGTATTTTCCTTGATCTTTTTGCTATTTCTTGAACTGTTATATTTTGTAACAAATGAATAAATTTATAAATAAAAAAAAATATATATATAGAGGGAGGGGTAACATGCTCATATTTACCCTTGTGTCCTAGTAGATTTATTCTGTAATGTTTGTAAACGTGTGAAGTTGAACTTGTGCCTGTTAAAACCACGTATAATTTCCAGCACATCTTCGGTATTCTGTAACACTGCTTGTGAATTTTAGGAATGCTCTGCCCTGCCCATGCACTTCCCGTGGTCACGCCCCCTTTTGGGTTGCATGCCATGGGATTTGGGCACACATTGTTCTAAAATAATCATGAGCAAGATGGGCACTCAAATTCAAATTGCAACCAATTAGTGCAATTAGCAGCCAATTATTGGTACTAATTGTCTCGTCAGCCAATTTAATTGGGGTGCATCTTGCATCAGCACCCACGTCCGGTTGCCATACATAGAACGCGTGCAAGAATGGGAAATTAGGAGACTGTTGTACAGAGGTTCTTGCATGGTTTGGGTGAGAATTATTGCATGCGTGATTTTCTGATTTTACAACAGGAATACACAGGCAGATATTGGTGTTTGCACCTGCTCCAAGGCAGGTATAACAAAGAAAAATGGGGAGACCCAATGATCCAGAGTGAAAACAATCCTCCGATGAAAACAAAAACAAAAAACTGTGGATAAAGATGTTCTGGAGATAATTTATTAAACACTGACATATAAAACCATGAAAATTCAATTAAAAAAGTACAATGCTAAAAAATACAGTGATAAAAATCCACCCGGACCCTACACGGTCCATGTTTCGGCGAAAACGCCTTCCTCAGGGGTTCAATGGTTTGCAACCTCACATATAAAGAATTGGACTGAAAACAGTCTATTGTCTTTAAACCTGTGAGCAAAGAACACCGCAGACAAGCTGAAGTAGCAAAAAAATGCCCATCTGCAGTAACCATTATCTCTCTCCTTATTGGCTAAGGCTCTTAACATTTGCATCTCCTCTTCCTATAGGCTAAGGCTCTTTACACCTGCATTGTGAGGTCATACGGCTTTATGGTTATAGAAACATTGTAACATGATGGCAGATAAAGGCCAAATGGCCCATCTAGTCTGCCCAACAAAGAAAAATGAGGAGACCCGATGATCCACCGATGAAAACAAAAACTGTGGATACAGATGTTCTGGAGATAATTTATTAAACACTGACATATAAAAAGATGAAAATTCAATGAAAAAAGTACAATGATAAAAAATACAGTGATAAAAATCCAACGGACCCTACACGGTCCGTGTTTCGGCGAACACGCCTTCCTCAGGGTCCAATGGATTGCAAACTCACATACAAAGAATTGGACTGAAAAAAGTCTACAGTACTCCCCTAATATTTGCGGGGGTTCCGTTCCAGGAACCCCCGCGAATCCCAAAAATCCGCAAATACAGTTTTTCATGGGGGAGCCTGAAGAGGACAGCGGGAGAGCAGCCGGAGCGCCACGAGTGCAGGAAATCACTCGCGGTATGCTCCGACCGCCTCTTCCCGCACTAAGTCAGGCCTTATCCTTTTTTTAAATAATCTTTATTCATTTTAAAATAATTTCAATAAGTGAAGAATAATAAATAAAACATTTACACTATAGACATCACTTAAACTATTACAAGATTCTTACAGACCAATAACCCTCCCACCCAAATTATTCTTTATCATTCAAGAATCTATAGATCTATCATAAATCCGTAATTCACTACATATTTTAAACATAAACTTACACATTTATCCACTTAGACATATTTAAACTTATAAACCACCCTGTCTCCATCCATAATATTATTTGATTATAACCTTTATATTCCTCCCACCCTCCCCCCTCCCTCCCTGGATGTGCAATTCTTCTAACAACAAAATGTATAATTATATTAAATCCACAAAAGACGTCGATGGACCTCATATTAGATTAAAGTTTTTAAAATTCCCTAACTGATCAGGTCTCATTTTTTCATATTTATATATTTGACATAAACTTGCCCACCAGAATGCAAAATTGAGACGATCCCAGTTTTTCCAGTTACGTGCAATCAATTGTATAGCTGTACTTGTCATAATTAATAAGAGACTTCTTTTATATTTATCTAGGGGGTTTTTAATATACAAAATGGTACCACAGATTATTACTTCATAAGTTAAAGGAATCTCAGATTCTAAAATATTAGTAATATGTCCCCAAATCGATTTCCAAAAAAACAGTATTTTAGTGCAATAGAACAGTAAATGATCCAATGTTCCGATGTCAAGATGACAGTGCCAGCATCTAATAGACTTTGAATTATTCAACTTATTCAATCTAACCGGGATCCAAAAAGAACGATGCAACAGAAAAAAACAAGTTTGTTTCTTAGACGCTGACACTGTACACCTCATCCTCCAAGACCAAATACTTGGCCATCGAGATGCAGAAATATACTGCTTAATCTCAATGCTCCAAATGTCTCTAAGAGTGTTTCTGGGTTTCTTATTCATAAGTTCAAATATTAATTTATGCGTGTCAAAGCAGCTCATAGAAACATAGAAACATAGAAAGATGACGGCAGAAAAGGGCCAAGGCCCATCAAGTCTGCCCACTCTATAGACCCTCCCCTTAAGATTAGCCAATGTTTTGCCCTGACCCACGTAGGGATCCCACATGGGCATCCCATTTATTCTTAAAATCTGGCACGCTGCTGGCCTCGATTACCTGTACTGGAAGCTTGTTCCATTGACCAATCACTCGCTCCGTGAAGAAATACTTCCTGGTGTCGCCGTGAAATTTCCCGCCCTTGAGTTTGAGCAGGTGCCCCCTTGTGGTTGAGGGGCCTCTGAGAAGGAAAATGTTATCTTCCACTTCTATACGTCCGGTGACGTATTTAAACGTCTCAATCATGTCTCCCCTCTCCCTGCGTTCCTCGAGAGTGTAGAGCTGCAAATTGTTTAGTCTTGCTTCATGCGAGAGACCTTTAAGCCCTGAGACCATTCTGGTGGCCATCCTTTGGACCGACTCGACCCTCTGCACGTCTTTGCGGTAATGTGGCTTCCAGAATTGCACGCAGTATTCCAGATGAGGTCTCACCATGGTCCTGTACAATGGCATTATGACAGCAGGCTTTCTGCTGATGAAACTTCTACGGATGCAACCCAGCATCTGCCTTGCCCTTGAGGAAGCCTTCTCTACCTGATTGGCAGATTTCATGTCTGCACTAATGATTACTCCTAAATCTCGTTCCGCTGAAGTCCTGGTCAAGGTCTCCCCGTTCAAGGTATAAGTTCTGCACGGGTTTCTGCTACCTAGGTGCATGACCTTACACTTCCCAGCATTGAAGCCCAGCTGCCAGGTTGAGGACCAGCATTCCAATGTACGCAGGTCCTGCGCTATACTATCTTGTAAATTGCTCTCGCTTACCATATTACATAGTTTGGCGTAGTCGGCGAATAATGTTACTTTACCTTGAAGCCCTTGAGTCAGATCTCCTATGAATATGTTGAAGAGGAGCGGACCCAAGACCGAGCCCTGCGGCACCCCGCTGGTCACCTCCGATGTCTCAGAGAAAGTACTGTTAACCATCACCCTCTGAAGTCTGCCACTCAGCCAATCATTGACCCATGCCATTAGAGTCTCTCCTAACCCCATCGATTTCATCTTGTTTAACAGTCTGCGGTGTGGGACGCTGTCAAAAGCTTTACTGAAGTCTAGGTACACTATGTCCAGTGAATCTCCTTCGTCCAGTCTTTTTGTTACCCAGTCAAAGAAGCTGATGAGGTTTGATTGGCAGGACCTACCCTTGGTGAATCCATGTTGATTGGGGTCCTGTAGATTCCCTTCGTCCAAGACCGTGTCCAATTGGCGTTTGATCAGTGTTTCCATAAGTTTGCATACTATCGATGACAGACTCACCGGTCTGTAATTTGCAGCCTCTGTCCTGCAACCCTTTTTGTGCAGAGGAACGACGTTAGCTGTTTTCCAGTCCAAGGGGACTGTCCCTGTACTCAGTGAGAGATTGAAGAGCACGGCTAACGGTTCTGCCAGGACATCACCTATCTCCCTGAGCACTCTGGGGTGCAGATTGTCCGGTCCCATGGCTTTGTCCACCTTGAGTTTTGTTAGCTCAAAGTAAACCTCGCTGGGTGTGAATTTAAAATTCCGAAACGGGTCTTTTGTGTTTGACTGTGGCTTCAATTGAGGGCCGGACCCTGGCGCCTCGCAGGTGAAGACCGAGCAGAAGTATTCATTCAGTAGTTCGGCCTTTTCGGGATCCGATTCTGCGTAATACCTGTCCGTTTTTCTCAGGCGTACTATCCCGTCTGTGTTTTTTTTCCTGTCACTGATATACCGGAAGAAGGATTTGTCCCCTTTCTTAATGTTGTTTGCTAGAGTTTCTTCCACTCGAAGTTTGGCCTCCCTGACTGCCGTTTTGACCTCTGTGGACTTGATCCTGTGTAGCAGTTGATCTTCGCTTTTCCCCGTGCGTTTGAAGGAAGCAAATGCGTTTTTCTTCTCCTTAACGAGACGTGAGATCTCTGCGGTGAACCACTGGGGTTTGTCTTTTCTTCGCCGTTTATGTGATGATTTTATGTAACGGCCGGTTGCCTCATGTATGACAGATTTCAGGGATGACCACATATCCTCCACATTCCCTGTCTCAGTTTGGTCCTGGAGCGCCTGATGGACGAAAACTCCCATGCGTGCAAAGTCTGTTCCTCGGAAGTTGAGTACCTTTGTTTTAGTGTTTGATCTATGGAAACCTTTCCTCAGGTAGAACCATACCATGTTATGATTGCTGGAGGCTAGCTTATCTCCCATGAAGACTTCTGAGACGCTTTCCCCATTGGTGAGTACTAGGTCAAGGATCGTTTAGGGCCTTGTGGGCTCCATTACCATTTGATTGAGGCGTGCTTCCCTTATGGAGGCTAATAGCCTCTTGCTGCAGCTGGTTGTTGCTGAAGGTGTGCTCCAGTCTACATCCGGCATATTGAAGTCTCCCATTAGTACAACGTCCCCCCCGTAGAGCGATATTTTCTATGTCTTCGATTAGTTCCGTGTCCTTGTCTTCCGGTTGTCTTGGAGGTCTATATACTACACCAAGATACAGGCATTTTTCTCTCCCTCTGGCCAGGTTCACCCAGAGGGATTCCCCGGTGTACTTAACGTCCGTGATTCTGGTGGTTTTGATGCCTTCTTTAATGTATAGCGCTACCCCTCCGCCTAACCTGCCCTCTCTGTCTCGACGAAGTAAACTGTAACCCGGTATAGCCATATCCCACTCATGAGAGTCCGTGAACCAGGTCTCGGATATCGCCACCACATCTAGGTCGGCATTCACTATCTCGGTCTCCAATTGCAGAATTTTATTGCCTAAACTGTGTGCATTGACATACATGGCCCTCCATCCCTTGTGTTTGCTAGGGCTGTCATACGTATTATGGGTGCTTACCTTGGGCTCAGAAGAGCGGTTGTGTCTCGCCTCCACAGGATGATTCCTTGCTGCTCTGGAATGTGAGTGGATACCCTCCCCAACTTACCTAGTTTAAAGCCCTGCGAAGTAGGCGGGCTAGACGGTGGCCAAGTACGTTTTTACCTCTTCTGGTCAGGTGAAGTCCGTCCGGTCCCTGCAGTCCCTGGAGTGCCTTTCCATGGTCCAGGAATCAAAGTTCATCTCTATGCACCAGTTGCGAAGCCACTCGTTGGTAATTTGGATGCGTTCTTCCCTGGCTCTTCCTCTGTCTCTAACTGGGAGGATGGATGAGAAGACCACCTGTGCACCTGTTTGCTTCAGCTTCCTACCCAGGGCTCTGAAGTCATCGGGTATGTTCTCTGAGGTGTTCCTTGCAGTGTCGTTCGTACCTACATGGATAAGAAGCATAGGGAAATGGTCATTAGGTTTTAGTAGTATATCGAGACAGGTGGTGACGTCACGAATCCTGGCTCCAGGGAGACAGCAGACCTCCCTTGACTGCAAATCTGGTCTGCAAATTGGACCCTCGGTTCCTCGCAGCATGTTGTTCCCAATGACTACCACTTTGCGCTCCTTCCGGGGGGGCTGATCAGCCTGCTTTGGAGTCCAAGTTGTGCGCTGGGTGTCTTCCCGAGCCTCTTCCGCTACCTCCTCGGTAGTAATGTCCTGCAAGACGTGGTATCTGTTTTTCAGGCTGAGTTGTGGTGAAGAAGTAGAGCTACCCTGTTTGGGACAAAAAGAAGAAAAAGGAAGTGAGAAAGGGGGGGGGGGGTTCTGCGTTTTCCCATGGAGGAGGTTACCAGCTGCCAGGGGCTGGCATCCCCTATCATTTCTTGCACCCCGATCGTGGAATTTAAAACTGGAGACTTGGGTGTCTCGAGGATGGATCCGTCATGGGTCAGCTCTGCCAAATGGGAAATCTCCTTGATGGCTCCGTCGATGAAGGCCTCGTCCTCCCTGATGCTCCTTAAGCGCTGCACCTCCTCCCTGAGGCTCCATAGTTCCTGTAGGATGTCCTTGTTCAGCTGCTCCATCTCCTCTGTCTGAGTAGAAAATGTAGCGTGGTTTGGGGGGGGGCGGTCTCGGTCTGCACAGCAACCTCTGCCCTCCGTCCAGTGCCACCCTCCTCCTTCTGCACCATCCCCTGGATCCCGCCGGACGTTGGCGTGATGAACTGGATGGTAGTCTTGGTACTCCGCGTCCTCCCTGCCATATTCAAAGGTAGAGAGATTAGGTGTAAAATAGAAAAGTAATGAGAATAGGGAGTTGGAGAGAGAATAGAGAGTGTCAGGAGAAGACTATCTGCCTGGATGAGAGTGTGTAAGAAAAGCGTATGTGGAGAAGTGAGTGTGTATAAGAGTTTAGAGTGTGGAGGAAATGTGGTTTTTTTTTAATAAAGAGTTTAGAGTATAGATTCGACCTATTAGAGGCCCTTCTCAAGGCCCTTCGCAAAGGCGCTCTCGCTAAGGCGAGCGCCTTTGCCGCTCGCCTTCGCCGTGCGCTGAACGGCTGCGCGCCGTTGGCTCGCCTCCTTTTAAGGAGGGGGGCCCGAGCGCCTACTGCTGATGCGGTGGGGGTGGGCGGAGCTACTCTCGCCTACCCCGATGCGATGAAAGGTTTGCCGCTCGCCTTCGCTGGTTCCCCGAGTCTCAGCACGCTGCTGCTGAGCCTCCCAGCGCCTCCTCTCTGTCTCCGCTCTGCCCTCGCTGCCTGTAAGCAGTGGCTGGACCGTCGGCTCGCCTCCTTTTAAGGAGGGGGGGCCCGGGCGCCTACTGCTGACGCGGTGGGGTGGGCGGAGCTACTCTCGCCTACCCCGATGCAATGAAAGGTTTGCCGTTCGCCTTCGCTGGTTCCCCGAGTCTCAGCACGCTGCTGCTGAGCCTCCCAGCACCTCCTCTCTGTCTCCGCTCTGCCCTCGCTGCCTGTAAGCAGGAAGAGGCGGTCGGAGCGTACCGCGAGTGATTTCCTGCACTCGCGGCGCTCCGGCTGCTCTCTCCTGCCTCTCCCGCTGCCCTCTCCTTGTCGGCAGCTCGTGATCGGAAAATACTGCGAATGACCGGGACCGCGAACCGCCGACCGCGAACGACCGGGGGAACACCGTATTGTTTTTAAACATGTGAGCAAAAAACACCACAGACAAGCTGAAGTAGCAAAAAAACCGCAGGTATTACATTACATTACATTACAGATTTCTATTCCGCCATTACCTTTCAGTTCAAAGCGGATTACAAAAAGAGTTATGGAAGAAGGGTTACAATGTTAGATCAGAGAAGGTTTCCAAGAGAGGGAAAAGTAGGATCTGGGGTTAGGGAGGGGATGGTAAGAGGGGGGGTTAAGCTTTATCATGGTATTAAGCTTTATTAAGGGATTTCTTGAAGAGTATAGTTTTTATTTCCTTTCTGGACATCTTGTAGTCTGGGGTTGTTGTCAATAGGTTGGAGACTTGGTTGTCTATCTTCGCTGCCTGAGTGGCCAGTAGTCTGTTGTATAGTTTTTTCCGTTTTACTTCTTTGATTGGGAGGTAAGTGAATGGGGTGTGTGTTTTTCTATGCCTGGTAGAGGTGGTTTGGATGAGGCGGTCGTTTAGGTAGGTTGGGCTGTCTCCATTTATAGTTTTAAATAGTATACAGTAGAATTTAAATTGTATTCTTTCCTGGATTGGAAGCCAATGAGAATTGATGAATGCCTCAGTAATGTGATCATGTTTTTTCAATGAGTAGACGAGTCTCAGAGCTGTATTCTGAATTGTCTGTAGTTGTTTAATCATTATTGCAGGGCAGGGGAGGTAGAGGATGTTGCAATAGTCTAGGATACTTAGGATTAGAAATTGTACTAGGAGCTGAAATTGTGTTTTTTCGAAGAATTTTCGGACTTGTCTAAGGTTTCTCATAACTGCGAAAGATTTCTGTATTGTTTTGTTAATTTGTGGTTGCATGGTGCAGCCTCTGTCAATAGTCATACCTAGAAGTTTTAGGGTGGTTTGCAAAGGATAGTTGATAGAGTTGATTTCTAAGTTGGTTATGGTTGGGATTTTGTTATTTTCTAGGAGGATGAATTTAGTTTTGTCTGGGTTGAGTTTCAGTTTGTGGTATAAGCATTAACTCATTTGGACCTGGGATTCACGCTAGTCAGTGACAGACTGATCATGCTTTCCTCTCTAGTACGCAAACCCATATTTGGTGGCTCTCTTTCACCTCATTTGGATACAAAGTGGCACCAGCTTAAATATTAGTGAAGACCTTTGCTCTAAGGTTTGTGCCATAGTCTAAAGAATTTGGGAATCCCCCACCCCAAACCCCTCCCCACCTAGGGTTACCAGATTTTACTTAAAATCCAGACCCATGGACTCACCCCAAGGCCCACCCAGGTCCACCCATTCCCAACCTGTTGCGTCCACCCCACGCCCCTGCGCCCCCACCTCGCTCCTAGTTCCGCCCTCTCAGCCTGTTCTCGGTGGTCAGGAGGGCACCCGGCCATGCTCAGATGCGACACGATGACATCACAAGCATGCATGCATGCGTGCGACATCACCACATTGCATCCGTGCATGTGCGGATGCTCCTTCCGGCGCGATCTGCTTTTCAAAACCTGGACAAAGGGTGTCAGGTCAAAAGCGCACCGGGACAAAGGCGCGCCCAGACAATTGATCGCAGCACGCGCTGCCGCAACGCTCTAAATTACTGTTTTTAGCGCTCCGACGGGGGGGCATGGGGGGACCCCCCCCACTTTACTTAATAGACATTGCGCCACGTTGTGGGGGCATTGTGGGGGTGTGGGGGGTTGTAACCCCCTACATTTTACTGAAAACTTCACTTTTTCCCTGTTTTTAGGGAAAAAGTTCAGTTTACAGTAAAATGTGGGGGGTTACAACCCCCCAAACCCCCATAACGCCGGCGCGATGTCTATTAAGTAAACTGGGGGGGTTCCCCAACAAAACCTCCCGTCGGAGCCCCTAAAAACTGTAATTTAGAGCGGCGTGGCGGCGTGCGCTGCGCTCAATTGTCGGCACGTGCTTTTGTCTTTCGCGCCGTTGTCTACGAACCGGACAAAGTGCCGGGTTTTGAAAAGCCGTCCAGAAGCTCGGACATGCCCTCTAAAAAGAGAACATGTCCGGGTAAATCCGAAATCTGGTAATCCTATCCCCACCTCCCCCAGTTTATTTCACTTCATTTATGTTGTTAAAAAAAAAAATACAAATTTGATGCTGTTTATGAAAAGTTTATTCTGACTTCTGAACCAGATAACAGCTAATAAAACCCTGCTCGCTGCTTTTGGCCAGGCTTTTGCATGAGTGCCTCTTCTCCGTGGAAAGTCTCCCTCACAAAAAGTTCAATATCAAGTTTCAAGTTTATCAAAAATTTGTTTGACTGCTTAATCCAATTTCTAAGCGGTTAACATAATAAAATTACACAAAAACAGGTTAAACATATTAAAACAGGGAAGACACCACTGAATTTTTGGAAATCAATTTGGGACCAAATTAATAATTTATTAGATAACCCAGTGGCATTATCCTATGATACTGTGATTTTTGGTATGGAAATGAGAGCAAAAAGTCAGATTTCTGCGAATAACAATAAATTGTTACTTATAATGACTGGGGTTGCCATTCAGCAAATTACATATAATTGGAAGGATTGGAAGAGACAAAATTACAGTTTTTGGTGGAACTCTTTGTGCCATATCTATAAAATGGAAAGATTTATTGCAGTACAAAGAGGGTATTTCAAGAAATTTCAGGTTGTGGAAACCATTAGCAAAATTTTGTAAGGATTAGTTGAAAATGTTTCCCTTTAATGTATCAATTAATTTGGGTAGGGTGAGGGATATTTTATTAATATGTTTTTTTTATATGATTATGGAATATATGGTAGGGAGGGGTGGGAAGGGGGAGGGATAAAAAATTTATGTACTGTACAAATGATAGAATGTTAAATGATATATTTATTGTTAATGTGACTGAATATATATAT
The DNA here is from genome assembly GCF_902459505.1 of Geotrypetes seraphini. NCBI lineage: Eukaryota > Metazoa > Chordata > Amphibia > Gymnophiona > Dermophiidae > Geotrypetes > Geotrypetes seraphini. Next base: position 254,871,747 of record NC_047088.1, read on the forward strand.
ACATTTAATGTAATTTTGAAAATGAATAAAAAATAAAATAAAAAAACAAACAAACAGGGTAGACAAGTGACTTACACAAACATACGGCAGCAAAAGGACAGATGGGGAAGAACTACAATAGATATAGGATAGGTAAGTCATAAAGGCTAAAACAGTAGGTTAGGTAAAAAGATTGTCAAAAAAAAAGGGCATTTAACAAAAAGCGTCTCGGAATAGAAATGTTTTAAATTCTATTTTAAATTGTTTTATATCTGATTCGTTACGGAGATACATAGGCAGTAAATTCCAAAGAGAAGGGGCAGTGACAGCAAAGTTGTTGGTGCGTAAAGTAGTTATTGATTTTAATGATGGTATAACTAAAAGATTTTGAAAAGTGGAACGGAGGGATTTTGACGTTACATAAGGGATTAAAAGACTGTTAATAAAATCAGGTTGGTTATTCATTCTGGTTGTAAATGTTAAAAGTAAAATTTTATAATTAATCCTGTGTTCGATTGGCAGCCAATGAGCGTTGATTAAAAGAGGGGTGACGTGATCATATTTCTTTGCCCCGCTAATGATCTTAATAGCGGTATTTTCAAAGATCTGTAATCGTCTGATCTCCTTTTTTGTGATACCCTTGTAGAGGGCATTACAGTAATCTAAACACGAAATAACCAATGAGTGAATTAAAGTTTTTGACATGGTACAGAGCTGGAATGAAATGGCAGAAAATCATCCAATCAATGGTTCCATTTGCAGTTGGGGGGGTGGGGGGGTGGTGGAAGAAAAGCAAACGAGGGTATTCAGTTGCATGCTTCTAGCTGAATAAAATAGGAGAATTAACCTGATTTGGAAAGTGCAGCATCAAAGAGCATGGATTTTGCAGAGCCACACTATCTGCAGAGCAGCTGCTCCCAGTAAGGGAGGCTGAAATCTTTGAGGGGTGATCTGTTATCCTTACCGCAGAAAACAATGCTCCCGGCAGGCGTGAAACAACAGAATTAATGGACTGGAATGCGAGAGACCTGATGCCTGAGCTTTCAGAGCTCCCCAGACGAGCAAAGCTCACGGAACGCATCCGGCAACTTACAGCGATCAGGTTCTGGGGGCTGGGCGATATCGTGGAACAGCAAAAGGTCAAGGAAGTTACTGAAATGGCTCCAAACAGGCAGGAGAATGTCTTGCCATCGTCCTCTGAACTTTTTTGGAGACTCAAATGCTCTTTGCACCAAGAGCCTCGGCGAAGAAAGTGAGCGAAGGATGGAGGAAGCTGGTTGCCGCACAGGTTGGATCGTTTCTTATTGGATTCGGGTTTTATGGACCATTCATCAGCCGGAGCCAGAGTGTCAACAGCCGCTGAGGCCTAATGAGCCTTTTCTAAATGGTTTTCCTCCAAGTTCCTTGAGCTTTTCTTCCAAGCTTCATAATAACCTTTTGATTTACAAAATCTCTCTCTCCGAAACAGCTGTAATTGAAAATGATTTACTGTACGCATTATGCACGCAGTAGCATTCGCGTTTTTACCTTTTAAAAACGTGTAAAATTGCCACTGCTCTGATGCTGTTACAAATGGACCACCTGCAGGGCCCTTTTCCCTCTGAAGGCTGCCTCTCCGACGGTCCTCTTCAGTTCTTGTCTTCAGCAACTCTTCCCAGACTCTAGATTCACTAACCTCATGGATCCGATCCGTTAGCGATCCGATCCATGAGGTTGCCGGCCGCCCGATTCACGATGCGTCCTCATGCAAATGGAGGCAATCGGAGTCACGCCCCCAACCGACCATACGGATCGCTGAAGAGCAATCCTGACGCATGTGCAGAACATCTTCTTTGCGCAGGCTTACAGAGCTTGAAACTTTTTTTAAAAACTTTTTTACTTTGCGAGCCCGTGGTTTTAACCCGCTTGAAACCATGGGCTCGCACTGCAGGGAAGGGCAGGAGAGTCGAGGCAGAGAGCAGGGCAGCAAGAGGAGAGTCGGGGCAGAGAGCAGAGTCGGGGCAGACAGCAGGGCAGCAAGAGGAGAGTCGGGGCAGAGAGCAGAGTCAAGGCAGACAGCAGGGCAGCAAAAGGAGAGTCGGAGCAGACAGCAGAGTCGGGGCAGAGAGCAGGGTGGTAAGAGGAGAGTCGGGGCAGAGAGCAGGGCGGCAAGAGGAGAGTCAGGGCAGACAGCAGAGTCGGGGCAGAGAGCAGGGTGGCAAAAGGAGAATCGGGGCAGAGAGCAGAGTCGGGGCAGAGAGCAGGGTGGCAAGAGGAGAGTCGGGGCAGAGAGCAGAGTCAGGGCAGACAGCAGGGCAGCAAGAGGAGAGTCGGGGCAGAGAGCAGAGTTGGGGCAGAGAGCAGGGTGGCATGAGGAGAGTCGGGGCAGACAGCAGAGTCGTGGCAGAGAGCAGGCTGGCAAGAGGAGAATTGGGGCAGACAGCAGGGCAGTCAGAAAGGACATGAGCGACTGGTCTTTTTTATTTTCGATTAGCCAGCCCAGTCGGTGTTCCTGGAATTTTTTAGTGAATCGCTGCCTTCCTACATTTGCATGCCATTACCCCTCATTTGCATGCGCGGAATGGATCAGGAGTAAGGTTAGTGAATCGGGTCGGGGTCGCAAAGTGACCGGGACACGATCGGTGTCCTTAGTGAATCTAGCCCTAAATGACTTCTTCCTGACTGGTCCCCATGCTATGCTTAGCTTCAGCAGCTGTATCCGGCCTCTGCTCATTTTGGGCTTTGTGACCGTGTCCTCTTCCCTCTCCTCCCCTCACTACATGCGTGCCCCCCACCCCCCTTCCCTGTGCCTCTTGTGGTTCAAAGCCACGAGCAGCAAGAACTTCAATGCGCTCCTTGAGACCACACCATCTCTTCCGCTGACATCACTTCCGGGGGGGGGGGGGGGGGGGTAGATGACAGGGTCGCGAGGTGACGAGATAATCGCGCGCGAGACACCAGCACGCCGACAATCCAGTGTTGACAATTCAGCGCAACACAGAAGCGCGCCGCCGAAAAACTTATTTTTTAAGAGCTCTGACAGGGGGTGTGTGGGGGGGATCCACCCCACTTTAATGCATAGTGTTCACGCTGCTGTTGGGGTGTGTGTGGGGGGTGCAACCCTCCACATTATAGACAAAACTGAACTTTTTCTGAAAAAAATCGGAAACTGTTCCGTTTTCTCTATAATGGGGGGGTTCCACCCCCCCCAACGGCAGCACGAACACTATGCATTACCCATCGGAGCTCTTAAAAAATACGTTTTTCGGCAGCTTTCGGTGGCGCGCTTCTGTCTTGCGCTGAATTGTCAGCGCTGGATAGTCGGCGCACTGGTGTCTTGCGCACTACTGACTATGAACCGGGTCGCTAGGAGCGCGTTGAAGTTCTTGCTGCTCGTGGCGGCGAACCGCTAGAGGCACAGGGAAGGGGGCGCACATGCGGCACAGCGGGATCAGGGAAGGCGTGGGGGTGGAGTTGAGGGTGGGGGAGGGGTGCCTTCGCCCCGGTTGCCTCTCGCCCTCACTGCGCCACTGCCCAGAGGGACCCATATTGTTGCAGTGACATGTGCTCCTAGGCGCAGATTCTTCAGAAGCAAATCCCAGGCACCGTGCTTTGTGACTAAGGAGGGGTTTCTGCGGATGTACGTAGGGTTACCGGCAATGTTCCCTCTAAGGATTGATGAGGTGTGTGCAAAAAAAAATATGCATGAGCGACTAGTTACATATTCCACAAATTTATGAGCAGGCACGGAGGACGCATTTGTAAACAAATGTAGTTTATCCTTGTACTCCTTATGTATTTTTAATAATCTATGGATATGTTTGTATGTTTATTGTTCAAATGGTTTTATTTATTTCCCAAAATTTATTTTTGTTATACACATTGAAAATATTTGATATTGCGTTTAAATCAAAATCTCAATAAACTTGAAACTTGAAACGAGTGCCCGTGAGATTGTGGGAGGGTTAAATACTCAAAACTTAGAAGAATAACAATTTACTTAAAGTTTTTGCTTCTCCAGCTTTCTGGTATCTTTACATAATGCAGTGGTGTACCTAGCATATGTAACACCCGGGGCCCATCATTTTTTGGCACCCCCCCCCCCCATCTGTACGAAAAACATGATTTTTAGTAACAAGCCACACGTCACACGTCACCTAGGAAAAGGCAGCATCTTACATATTGCAGTGAACAGTACATCAATACACCCATTGTAAAACTAAACAAGCCAGACCAACACAGATCAATCCTACACCGTCAATCCTAACAGAAAACTATGTCTTTCGAACACACAGAACACACCTTCGCCTAGTATGGAATATGTAATCACAAACTAACCCCTCCCATAGACAAAGGTTAAATTGAACCAGCAAGAAGCTGGACTCTGCATACAATGCTTCACAGAAACAGTGACACATGTCTCCTAAAGCAATAAATAAATAGAAATTTTTTTCTACCTTTGTCTTCTGTGGTTTCTGCTTTCCTCATCTTCTTGTAACTCTCTTCCTTCCATCCACTGTCTGCCGTCTCTTTTCCCCTATATGGCATCTTCTCTCCTTCTATGCCCCTTCCAGAAACTGTATGCCTCCCCCTTCCATCTCTCCTTTCACCCCCATTGGTCTGGCATCTCTCTCCTCTCCTTCCCTCTCCCACACCTCTCCTCTGCAATCCCTTTCCCTTTTTTTCCCTCATTTCCCTTTTCAATTTATTTTCTGCATCTGTCTAGATTATGTTCTTACTACTCTCTCATCAATGTTCTTTTTTACTGTCTACCTAAAGCTTGCCACCTCTTTCCCTCACCCCTCCAGTGTTTCCCTAACTCAATCCTTTTCTCCCCATCATGTGTCCTCCTTTTATTTATCCCCTCCTTCCATCATATACCCTCTTTCTCCAACCCTTCCATCTAGTACCTTCTCCTCTCTCTGTCCACTTATCATCCAGCATCTGCTCCCCTCTTTCTCTCCTCCCATTTCCTTCTGGCATTTGCTCCCTTATCTCTCCCATCTGCACTTCCATCCAGCATAGGTTCCCCACTACCATCCAATGTCTGCCCTTTCTCCCTCCATCCACCCCTCTTCAATCAGCATCTTCCCCCTTTCTTTCCCTCCAATATCCTTCCCCCTTATGTCTCTCTCCTTTCTCTGTACATCAATTCCATCAGCACCACCCTTCCATACCACCCTGCCCCCTTTCTTTCCCTCCACCACTCTTCCATTCCAGCAGTCCTGCTCCTTTCTCTCCCTTCATGCAACAAGGTCCCGCGATGATTGTAGCTGCCTGCTGCCAATCCACCCCACTCTGACGTACTTGCTCTAGAGCGGACTCAGCAGCTGCATGCTGGAAGGGCCCACGATGACTCGTCTGCTGGCTCTGCTCTGGAAGAAGTAAGTTACGTTGGAGGGGGTGGGCCCGGCAGACACAGGGAGTTGCGGCAAAGTCCCACAATGATTGTGTCTGCCGGGTCCACCCCCTCCGACGTAACTTACTTCTTCCAGAGCAGATCCAGCAGACGAGTCATCGCGGGACTTCCCCACACCTGCTCCCCCAAAATTGCCATGCTTCGGTTCCTCTTTTTTCTTCCTCCCTCCCCCCGCGGGACCCTGCAGCACCATCAACTCTTACTCCCTCTAACGCCGGCCCTGCAGCTCCGGACTTCCCCGCATCTTCCCCCCCCCCCCCCCGATCGCTATTATTTTAAATGTTATAGCGGCGGCGCTGTATCCATCAGTGGAGACGTCTAACCTCGGCCTGCCCCGGAACTCTTACTGCAGCAGCTGCCCGTCTAGGCAGGAACAGGAAGTCACTGTTGCAGTAAGAGTTCCGGGGCAGGCCGAGGTTAGATGTCTCCACCGCCAGGGTCGGAAACCAAACCCCCACCCCGACGTCCGATTCCTCCCCCAGCCTCCCCTTACCTTTGCGACGCGTGTGTGCGCTGTGACGAGAAACTTGTGCGCTGCGATGTAATATTTTGTGCGCCAGCGCACGCCAGCGCAGCTTAGCGGGAACACTGTAGTGGGCCAGATTTACACGGACGTGTCACCTTTTTAGAGGATTATCTAGGCCTACGGATGGGTTTTCAAATTCCAGCAGTTTGTCCGTAACATAACGCCGGATTTCTAGACCGCATAACCACAAAGTTCTATGCGGTTTATAAAACTTTATCAAAAAGATACATTCAAAAATATTAGATCAAAAGTTCTGGAAAGAGGAAAATTTTCCATTGTGTTCCGAATTATTCGTAAGAAGTTTTCTAAATGGTTCATAAGAAGAAGATGTATGTATTAAATGCCGAAAATCTTTGTCATGATGTGCTGCTTGATAGACCAGTGTACCGTCAAGATATTTCTTACTTTTGCATCCTTTAACTGGTAGGAAAACGAACAGAGCGTGTGACTTTCTACTATACTTGTAAGGTGCTATAAGAAATATATCAACTAGATATGATGAAGCTAATCCGAAAGCAACTTTATAACACAGACATCCCAAATTGAAAACAACTCTTCCCTCCACCAGTCGTTGCTGGAATCGGACTCTGCGCCACAGAGTCTGCGGTTTCCCGCAGCCAGAGCTGTCCCCCGCAGCCAGAGCTGTCCCCCAAAGGGAATCCTCTGCAACATGAAAGAAGTGACAAAATCAGCAGAAAAAAATACCAAAGAAAAGAAACACAAGCAGGAAAGACAAGTTCCTACTGTCTCGCTTGTAGGAAGACATACTGAGGAGAAGGAGAAAAAATATGCAAATAAATCTTCCTAAAGATTTCGTGAGTTTAGGAGTTGTACAAAAAAAGGCTGATATCGCATCACTGCTAGTTGCGGGTATGTAGACCCAGTGGTGTAGGAAGGGGAGGGAGGGGGGTGGACCACCCCAGGCGCCATCTTGGTGGGGGGGTGCCCTCCCACGCCACACACACGCCTTCCCTTCTTCCCTCCTCATACCTCTTTAAATCTTCGCCAGCAACGAGCAAATTCTCCAGCCTGCTGCCCGCGTCACCTGGCTTCCTTCTGAAATTACTTCCGGGTTGCGGGGCCAGGAAGTGACATCAGAGGGAAAACCGACGTTGGCACGAGCAGCAGGCCGGAGAAGCTGCTTATACTAGCAAAGATTTAAAAAGGTAGGGGAGAAGGGAGAGCGTGACTGTGGTGTGTGTGTGTGTGGGGGGGGGGGGGTAGGGTTACCAGACGTCCAGATTTATCCAGGCATGCCCTCTTTTTAGAGGGCATGTCTGGGCATCCGGACAGCTTTTCAAAAGCCAGCACTTTGTTTGGGGTTTTGAAAAGCTTCTTCTTCTTTGGGACTGTGTCAGGAGGACATCTATTCATGCACGGATGTAACACCATGCCGTCACGTGCACGCCATCGTGTTACTTCCGCATATGCGCGGTACCCTGCCGACACAGTCTCAAAGAGGTAGCTTTTCAAAACCCCAAACAAAGTGCTGGCTTTTGAAATGCTGTCCGGATGCCAAACGAGACCAGGTTGAGGGGGTGGGGTGTGGCATGGGTGGATGGAACTGGGTGGGCCTGGGGCAGGGCTATGGGTTTGGATTTTAGTCAACTAAAGTCTGGTAACTGTAGGGGTAGGGAAGAAAGAAAGAGAAAGAAAGAAATGAAAGAAAGGATGCACAGTCAGAAGGAAGTGCAACCAGAGACTCATGAGATCACCAGACAACAAAGGTAGGAAAAATGATTTTATTTTCAGTTTAGTGATCAAAATGTGTCAGTTTTGAGAATTTATATCTGCTGTCTATATTTTGCACTATATTTAACGGGGTTCGTGGGGGGGGGGGGAGTCCTGTCCATTTGGAGAAAACAAATAAATGGTCACCTTATGGATGGGTTACTGTAGTATTCCATAGTGCAATCTGGGCGCCCAGATGCCGTTATGAAATGGGTGATCTCCGAGCTGCATTGGTGTGCCTGCATCCAAGCGCCCCTTTTTCGAACTGTCACCCTAATATCATCCTTTCAAACCCAAACCCCCAAAATCTTTTTGTCTATTTTTAAAGAATAATCTTAGCAGAAAGTTTTTATCCGGTGCCAAAGCTACCGTTAAAAGGAATGTTGCTGGTACCGCCAATTCCTTTTCAGACATCTCTAACATTGCCTCCTGTTCATTTCCTTGTTGATTTTGGGGATTGTTAGGCAAATAGTAGACTTGAGAAAATGAAGGTATAACCTCCTCTGTAACTTCCAAAATTTCCATTAACATATGAAGTAATAATTTGTGGCACTACGTTACAAGTTAAACCTCTCCTTGATAAATTTAAAAGCCGTCTTCTCTTGATTTTGACTGGAATTGCGGTTCAATTGATCACAAAGAATTGGAAAAGCCATGATAGATTAAATTATACATTTTGGTGGACAATTGTATGTACAAAAGAATGAATGCAGAATCTTTAGGATTTAGTACTTTATTTAAAAAAAATATGGAGTCCATTGGCTTTATTTGTTGATTCACAGTAAATGAGAATATTTTGCCTTCTGAGTTTTTTCATTACATATCCGGGGCGGGAGAAGGGTAGAGGAGGGAAAGAAACTGGAAAAATGGAAATGAAATATTGTTATTATAGTAATAAAGTTGTTTAGTATTATCACTTATTGTTAGCAGGAGGGATATAGTTATATTTCTATATACTATTTATATGAAATGGTATATTTTCTGTAAGAACTTGATACTTTTAACCAAATGTATTACACTGTTGTAATTTAAAAAAAATAATAAAATATTAAAAAAAAAAAAAAAAAACCCAAAATTTCCACTATATATCTCTTTAACATTTCCCTGGGGGTTACCGTTGTTACTCTAGGGACATTCACCACTCTCAGGTTGTTATTTCTTGAAAGGTTCTCTAAAAATTCTACTTTTCTTCTACGATTTATGTTATCTTTTGATAATAGTTTCTTGAACTTGTTTAGAAGTTTTAACATCCTGTCTGATATCATCCATAATCAATTTAGAACCAGTTTTTAATTTCTCAATTTCAGTTGTCTGATTTTTTATTTTCTCTTCAATCTGCTGGAAATGGGGGTTTATCAATTTAGGAAGATTAGCAACTACAGGGGTGCCCAATAGGTCGATCGCGATCGACCGGTAGCTCGCCAAGGCAAAGTGAGTCGATCATCCAGGACTCACTTTGCCTTGGCGATCTATCGGGCCAATCAATCTTCCTCTCCCCGACGTCAATTCTGCCGTCGGAGAGGAAGTTCGGGCCAGCCAATCACTGCCTGGCTGGGTGGAACTTCCTCTCCGACGGCAGAATTGACGTCGGGGAGAGGAAGATTGATCGGCCCGAAGCAGAGAGAGCATGGGGCGTCGGCTTTGGGGCTTGTTATCCATTGGTGGCGTTTGGGTCCTGTTCCCCGATGGCAGCGGCAGTGGCAGTGGCTTGGGGAAGGGCAGGGAGAAAGAAAGAAAGGGGGCAGGCAGGGGCATACAGGCTGATAGAAGGGAAGAAAGATTGGATGCACAGTCAGAAGAAGAAAGTGCAACCAGAGACTCATGAAATCACCAGACAAGGTAGGAAAAATGATTTTATTTTAAATTTAGTGATCAAAATGTGTCTGAATTTATATCTGCTGTCTATATTTTACAATATGGTCCCCTTTTACTAAACCACAATAGTGGTTTTTAGCGCAGGGAGCCTATGAGCGTCGAGAGCAGCGCTGGGCATTCAGCGCAGCTCCCTGCACTAAAAAAATGCTATTGTGGTTTAGTAAAAAGGGAGGGGGTGGATATTTGTCTATTTTTATATGGTTGTTACTGATGTGACAGTGCATACATTCATCTGCTTTGACCTCTTTGAAAAAACCCCGGAATAGGAATGATAATTAACAATTCTATGCGTACAGTGTGCGTTGTGTTTTTTTTTAAATTTTATTGTTGGTAGATCTATTTTGACTTGGTCATTTTAAAAGTAGCTCACGAGTCAAAAAAGTGTGGGCACCCCTGAGCAACTAGGTCCCAAATCGCGTCTAAAGTAACCTCATGGGGTTTCTGTAACTGGGAAATACAAAGTTCAAAACTTTCCTCACCAACTGGTACAGATTCTCATTTGTCCTCCTGAATTCTGCCATCTCCTGCTGTTGTCTCTTCCTCGGCGTGCACACTTAGACTCTCCCCCGAAGTCTAGTTCCAAGCTCCTCTCTATGATCTTTCGGACCTCCGATGCAAGATGAGCTCCTACTTCCGAATATCATCCTAATTCAAATGCACCCTCCCCCCTTTTACAAAACCACGCTAGCGTTTCCAGCACTGGTCGCGGCGGTAAGAGCTCTGACGCTCCCAGAATTCCTATGAGCATCAGAGCTGTTACCGCCACTGCCAGCGCTAAAAACCGTGCTACAGTTTTGTAAAAGGGGGGGAGGGGAGGGATAATTAGGATTGGCAGAAACTTAGAACCAATGCGGTTTCCTCCAAGGGTCTGTTTATTGCTTCCCTTCTTCTGGGTCAGCGTGGTAAGTGAAAAATAAATCCTTCTAACAGGCTTCGCTGTCTAATAGCCGTTTGTTTCATTTGACTCCAGGGTTCCACTTTTTTATCGCTACCTGGTAGAAGAGAGGCTTTATCCCTATTGAGAGTCTATATGCAGTTCAATTTCAAAATCATTGACATTTAGGGAAAAGGTTCTGAATGCTGATCATTAATATGATGGCTGTTTGGGGTTTTGTGGCAGGCGTACATTTTTTTTTTGTTTTTTTTTTGCATTTTTCAAAATTATGCACACATTATTTTATCCCTATCAAAGAAACATGTAATTCAGTTCATTTTGGTACAATGTGCTCCATGGTAATGAGGAAAGGGTTTCAAGAGCTAACCTGTAATTCGCTCGGGCACCTCTGTGATTATTATGATTGTTATTAAAGCTAATGGACTCCGTGGACACAAATGATTCAAATACGACTTCGCTAAATGGACCAGCAATAATGATAAGCTCGGGGATGGAAGCCTGTGATCGCTGTGGCTGTCAGTTTTCCTCTGATGTCACAGTGGCTCGATTGCCCTGTACTTGGCTCACTTGTACTACATTCTGATTTCTAGAGTGGTACAATCTATAATAATAAAACGCTAGCCGCGCATGCGCACTCAGACCTGCGTGATCTGAAATTCCTGATCTGTGAGATGTAGGTCCGTGGCTTGGCAGGAGTGCGCATGCGCGAGTCCCCAGCCTTACTGCTTCCCAGCCGCATTGCTTTCCAGCTGCCAGCATTGGACTCTCTGCTCTCCAGGTCGCGGTGTACAGACCGGTAGGGCACTGGGAGCTAGGGAGAAAGCAAGGGCACAGCCGGAAATGGAAAAACGGCACTACCATGCGCCTAGGGTTCTTTTCAGTTCGTCTTCGTCATCGTCTTCACCCCTCCCCCCCAATCCCCGTTGAGCCTCCCACCCGATTTTCTCTTCTCGCGGTCTGGCCGGCTACCTTAGTCCCTTGCCGCCGCCGCCGCCACCCCTTCCCTTCCCGCGGTCGACAAACCTCTTGGCTCCAGCAGCGGCCGCAGCACTGTAAACACGCTGCTTCGCGGCCTCTACTGCCTTGATTTGCTCTTCCGTGTCCCTGATGACATCATCAGGAAGGGAAGGGGGTGGTGGTGGCAGCGGCAAGAGACTAGGGGAGCTGGCCAGACCGTGGGGATGGCGCGCATCTTCAAAAAAGTGTAGGCGGGAGGCGAGTGAAAGAGTTTCAACTCAGAGGAACGGCTGGAGGGTGCTGCAGGTGGCCCATGCAGGTAAACATTCTCACAGGAGGGGAAAGGGGGCTGCTTCGGGGGGAGGGGTGTGCTGGGAGGCAGATCATTTTGCTTAGGGGGGGAGACAGAAGGGGGGGCCACAAAGAGACAGGGAGGAACTGGAGCGGGAGAGGGAAAGGGGCCTGCTTTGGGGGAGGGGTGTGCTTGGAGGCAGACAGCTTTGCTTGGGGGGGGAGACAGAAGGGGGGCCACGGAGAGACAGGGAGGAACTGGAGCGGGAGAGGGAAAGGGGCCTGCTTTGGGGAAGGGGTGTGCTTGGAGGCAGACAGCTTTGCTTGGGGGGGGAGACAGAAGGGGGGCCATGGAGAGACAGTCAGGGAGGAACTGGAGGGGCAGAAGGAATGGGGTCTGCTTTGGGGGAGGGGTGTGCTGGGTGGTAGATAGCTTTGCTTGGGGGGGAGACAAAATGGGGGGCCACGGAGAGACAGTCAGGGAGGAATTGGAGGGGTAGAGGGAAAGGGGGCTGCTTTGGGGGGGTGCTGGGAGGCAGATCGTTTTGCTTAGGGGGGGAAGACAGAAGGGGGGCCACGGAGAAACAGTTAGGGAGGAACTGGAGGGGGAGAGGGAAAGGGGGCTGCTTTCTAGCACCCGTTAATGTAACAGGCTTAAACACTAGTGTAGAGAATAAATTTTTCTCCATCCCTGCAGGAACTCAATTTCCCCGTCACATCGCTGCGAGTTTTGTCGCTATCGCTGTCCCCGCCCCATTTCCTGTAAGCTCTGCCTTAACCTCAAAAGCCTCGAACAGTTATGATTTTAAAGCGTATGAGGCTTGTGCAGATGAGGACAGAGTTTAGGCATTGGTGGAATGAGGCATTATGACATCACAATTGGAGCTCTAGAATGTCGCTACTTAGGATTTTAAAGTATTTGAGGCTTGTGCAGATGAGGCATTGGTGGAATGAGGCATTATGACATCATAATCTGAGCTCTAGAATGTTGCTACTTAGGATTTGAAAGTGTTTGAGGCTTGTGCAGATGAGGACGGAGCTTAGGCATTGGTGGAATGAGGCATTATGACATCACAATCTGAGCTCTGGAATGTTGCTACTTATGATTTTAAAGTGTTTGAGGCTTGTACAGATGAGGACGGAGCTTAGTCATTGGTGGAATGAGGCATTATGACATCACAATCTGAGCTCTAGAATGTTGCTACTTGTCATTTTAAAGTGTTTGAGGCTTGTGCAGATGAGGCATTGGTGGAATGAGGCATTATGACATCACAATCTGAGCTCTGGAATGTTGCTACTTAGGATTTTAAAGTGGGTGAGGATGGAGCTTGCAGGAATGGAGCAGGGACAGGAAAAGAACTCGTCGGGACGGGAAAATGAGTTCCCGTGGGGACAGGGAAAAATTTGTCCCCGTGTCATTCTGTACAGCAGAGTCCAGGAGTGGTTTGCCATTGCCTTCTCCTGCGCAGAGTGTGACTCCATTATGTCGCTGCTGCCCAACATAAAGCCCCTCAGCCTGCAGCACCTGGTATTCCCATGCAATCTACGCGGGCGTAATCAGAAGAAGCCGTTAGTGTTTGGTTCTCAGTTATCAGAGTTCCCACTTTTGTTCCGGGTGCTAATTCCAGAAGCAGATGAAGATGCAAGCCATTAATTAGACCACACCGCTTCTAATATAGATGATAACGACAATGAGGATGACAAAATATTATTTACTTTATGGAAGTCAGGTTTTTCGGATCATTATCTGCAAACCGAGTCAAAAGACATCAGTAATATTGTAGCCTGGCCTGATACGAAGGAACATTTTACTCAGACTCAGCCGTCCACTTTCTGCCAGTGCAGTTGATGGACAACTTTTTTGTCAGCGTTTTGAAAAGAAATTGCATCGTGAGGGGGCATCCGCGTGGTGACATCATCACGTCGCACCCGTGCAGATGCCTTCCTGCCCGACAAACAGGCAGCAGGGGGCGTGGCCAGGGCGGAGCTGGAACATAACGGGGCAGGGATAGGTGGAATTGGGCGGGCCTGGGGGCAGGTCTGGAGGTCTGGACTTTACTCTTGTAAAATCTGGTATCCCTAAGTAATGCAAGAGTGAAAAAAGCCAAAATCTTGCACAGTCAATGCCCAGGCTAAGAAAAGGCCATCCACAATAGATGTTGCTGCTATAGGCGCTTAAAGAAAACTAGATTCTGCTCACACTAAATGTCTAATGGAAACCCTTTCGATTCTGTGGGGCTAGTAATGGTAAACACACTTCTTCTAGTGCTTTGCAAATGGCGTTTATTCATTTTGGGCCAGATTCTGAATAGGACACCCAGTCTCAGAAGCCGACGGCCGTCCTATACAGAATCGCGCCTACAATGAACCCGATGTCTATGTTACAGACACCGGTTAGATAATCAGGTTAACTGGAGGCGCGGCTGCTGAGTTTATCGTGGCAAGGGATCTCCATGCCGCGTTATGTTTAGTGGTTGCACCTGCGGCCACCAGTCCACCCCCTGAACAAACACAGCAGGAAGGAGGCCCAATCCCTCCTGCCTGGACACCCCCCCTTGAAGATCGCCGGCAGGAAGGTACCCAATCCCTAAAATTCTGATTGGCCCATGTGCCTAAGGCCCTGCACATAGGCGAGGCCTTAGGCACATGGGCCAATCAGGCCTTAGGCCCCTTCCCGGTGCATCCCACAGTGCACCGGGAAGGGGCAGGCCTGCCTCTTTTCAATGGAGGGGCCTGCCGGCCGGCCAGTAGGAAGACCTGTCTGTCCTGCCAACATTAAATGGTTAGAGGGGGGTTACAGAGAGGGGTTAGGAGGGGTGGGGGGGGGTCCACGCATGGGAGACACACGTGGGGGGCCCCCCGGCATTGGGATTTCTATGGTGGGGGGGTTCCAGCAGGAGTGATTAGGCACCTTCCTACCGGTTTCATTGAGGGGGGGTGTTCTGGCAGGAGGGATTGGGCATCCCTACTGCCATGATCTTCAAAGGGGGGTGGGGAGTATTCCAGTAGGAGGGATTGGACATCCTTCCTGCCGTGATCTTGAAGGGGTGGGGGGTGGCGTGGTGTCCCAGCAGGAGGGATTGGGCACCCTCCTTCCGCGTTCATTCAGGGCAGGTCGGGGGGGGGGGGGTGTTTTGTGCAGGAGGGATTGGGTATCCCTCCTGGCATGTTCTTTCTAGGGGGGAATGGTGGCCACAGTCACAGCCACTAAACTTATCACAGCAGGGAGATCCATTGCCCGATAAGCTTAGCGGCCGCGTCTACTTATAATGTTGACCAGCATTTTGCTGACTTACATTGTAAGCATCTCCCACTGGACTAGGGAGACGTGTACAGCTGCCTAGGTTCGCCTAAGGTGACTTCCAGGGCAAACCACATCCATGGCTAGCTTTAGGCAAGCTTAGGCGGACATGCAGGCCTCCCTAGGCTCCCAGGGGCGCCTCCAATGTAGGCGGCCTGCCTCGGGAGCTTTTTTTCTAAAAATGTGCATCCCAATTGGCTGGTTAGACAGCGATAGGATGCTTACTGCTGCCTACAATTGAGACACAGTTTATAATAATAATAACTTTATTTTTCTATACCGCCATAGTCAAACTGACTTCTAGGCGGTTCACCTAGAAAGAAGGCTGGACAATCAGCGAATTACACAATGTAAGAAGAAGGAAGTTACATAATAATTAGGGAAGCATAGGGAAGGAATACATGAGAGAAAGAAATTACATAATACATTGGGGTTATAAGGGGAAAGAATATCTGAGAGAGGTCATCTAATTAGGCAAGGAATTTGTCAAATAGAGCGGTTTTAATTGATTTTCGGAATGTGTTATAGGTCTGTCTGGCTTTATTTATGTGGTTTCCCAGCCAGGATTGCTGTCTGTTTGCTTGGAACATGAAGGTTCTGTCTAGGAAGGATTTGTATTTGCAGCCTGTGATCTTCGGGTATGCAAAGATGTTTTTGTTTCTGGTTGTACGCGTGGGGTTGTGCAGAGTGAAGTGTGTGTTTGCAGGTAAGAAGGTGCTAGGCCCCAGACTTGCTTGTAACAGATGCATGCAAATTTGAACAGTATTCGCGCCTCCATTAGTAGCCAGTGTAATTTTTTGTAATAGGGGCTGATGTGGTCTTTTTTCTTCAGTCCGAAGATCAAGCGAACTGCAGTGTTTTGCACTAATCTTAATTTTTGTACTGTTTTTTTGGGGGGATACCCAGGTAGGCGATGTTGCAGTAATCTAGGGTAGATAGGATCAGCGATTGTACCAGTAATCTGAAGGATGTTGTGTCAAAGTATTTTTTGATAGTCCTTAGCTTCCACATCGTGTAAAAGCATTTCTTCACCAGTAGGTTTCTGTGGTCAGCCATGGTTCGGTGAGTATCTAGAGTGATGCCCAGTATTTTTATGGTTTTGGAGATTGGGTATTCATGGTCGTTTTATTTTTAACAATATTTTCGTTATTTTGTCGTTGGGGCTTGCCAAAAAGATTTTTGTTTTCTCTGTGTTCAGTTTTAGTTTGAAGCTAGTGGTCCATTTTTTTGATTTCTATCATTGTATGTGAGAGCTTATCTGTAGTTTCATTTGTGATGTCAGTTATGGGGATTAGGATGGTTATATCGTCTGCGTAAATGTAGTGCTTTAGGTTTAATTTTTTTAGTAGGTGACCTAAGGATGCGAGGTAGATGTTGAATAATGTGGGTGATAGGGGGGAGCCTTGAGGCACCCCTGATGGGTTTTTCCATGAGTTGGAGTAATTTCCGTTGCTGGTTACTCGGTAGGAGCTGTTTGTTAGGAATTCTTGGAACCATTTCATTACCTTTCCCGAGATTCCTATTGCGTCAAGGCACAGTAGCATGATTTTGTGGTCTACTAGGTCTAAGATGAAAAAAGGTTTGGAAAAATCTGCCACAAAAAATTGTAGAGTAAAAAATGTCATAAACCAAAAGGTCCGATGCGCCGAGAATCGCCAACTGCAGTTGGCGATTCTCGGCGCATCGGACCTTTTGGTTTATGACATTTTTTACTCTACAATTTTTTGTGGCAGATTTTTCCAAACCTTTTTTCATCTTGGACCCCCGACGAAGGTTTGTCCGAAACACGGACCGTGTCGGGTCCATTGTTTGGTAAAAAGGTTTTTATATATTTATATTTGTCACAATAAATTTCGCCTGCATCTTGTACATATCTGCAGTTCCTTTTTTTGTTTGTTCCTGGTTGGTTTTTTTCTGCAGACAAGGTTGGATCTTTCCTCCCTTTTTGTTGCTCTCTACTAGGTCTAATGCACTGCTAAGGTCTAGTTGCAGAATCAGTGCGCTTTTGCCTTTGCTGAAAAGATCATAGAGGTGGTTTAGTATGGAAGCTATGACAGTTTCTGTACTGTATCCTTTCCTGAAGCCTGATTGGTGTTCACTGAGAGTGTTGAATTTGTCTATGTAGTCTGTTATTTGTAGGTTGACCAATCCTTCCTGTAGCTTTGTGAAAAGGGGAATGCTTGCTAAGGGTCTGTAATTGGTTGTTAGTGCTGTTGAAGCTTTTTGATTTTTGGGGATAGGAGTAATCAGTATGTGTCCCATATCGTTCTTTAATGTTCCGTTTGTAAGGGCAGTTGTTAACCAATTGAATAGTTCCATTTTGAATTCGGGGGGGGGGGCAACTGTCATGAGTTTAGGGGAATATTCGTCGAGTAGGCAGTTAGATTTGGTATATTTGCTGAATAAACTTAGGAACTGGTGCCAGTTTGGGAATTCGAAGTGATCCCAATTCCTGTCTGCTCTGGGAACCTGATCATGGGGTTCAAGGTATTGAAGTGTATTTGTTGTGGGTGTGGGTAGAGTGGTTCTTAGGTCAGTGATTAGAATCAGGGCCTTTGTGTTTGGGGCAATGTTCATGCCAATGCATTTTTGACACAAGCAAAGAAATGTGCATTTTCCCCTGTCATTTTGGCTTAAAACAACTTGGGAAACATTCTTTCCAAATGAAGGCTCAAATTTCTATTAACATTTTTTTTTTTGCTGTGATGCACTGTAAAAGGTGAGTTAGCTGGTTAAATAGAATGAAAAATGAAATGAAAATTGAGTTTTGATACGAAAACTCTTAAGAAATTGTAAAAAATTAACTTTTTGAGGTTGCGCATAGACATACATATATCGCAAGGGCTTTTTAGAAAGTTCTGGCTCTTTGAAACTGGTTAAAAATATGGTAGGAGCTCACTGGAAAGGCAGGAGTGACAAGTTTAATGGTAAGATTTGTATTTTGGCATTGCCGCAGTAGCGCCGACTGTGAGATCACAGTAACAGCAAAATCTCCCTGAAAAAGAAAAATGTGGGGAATATAATATCCCTCACAGGCTAAAATGTTTCAAATGTTTTGCTCCATCTCATGCATTGTACTAGAGATATTGTTCGCTCAGGATTCTCACAGCAGAATTGCTCTCTAGGGTTCCATTACTTCCCCATTAAGATATTCTTATTGTTCTTGCAAAGAATAATGGTAGAGGACAGATGTGTCCAGTCTTCGTAGGATAGTTACAGGCAATAGAACTGAACATGTTCTCCTGGAAAATAATTCCATTGCTTTTGTCGATATGCTTCGTCTGAGAATACCCCCTCACTTTCACAACACCGCGAAAGCGGTTTCTAGCACAGGCCAGCGCCCTGAATGCTCTGCGCTGCTCCCGACACTCATAGGAACTCTATGAGCGTCGGGAGCGTGCCGGCCTGTGCTTAAAAAACGCTTTTGCGGTTTTGTAAAAGGGGGAGATAATTTTGTTCAAAGCAGAGCTGAAACTGCAGAGTAAAAAGTAATTTATTGCTTTAATGCTCGCTATGCTAAAACATTCACTGTCTCTCTTAACTCTCCCCACCTTTTACAAAATCGTAGCGTGGTTTTTAGCGCCAGAATTCTTATGAGCATCAGAACTGTTACCGCCGCGGCCGTGGCTAAAAACCACACTATAGTTTTGTAAAAGAGGGATATATTATAATTTTCCTTCCATATTCACCTAATGCATATACAGTGGAACCTCGTTTTGCGAGGGTTTTGCAAGACGAGCAAAACACTCAGCAAACTTTTGACTTGCAAACCGAGCACTGCCCCGATCAACGAGCACTTACAGTCCAGGAAGCGCCGCTTCGGGGGATTCCTCTTCCGTCTTCCGGCCGGCCTTCCACGTCGGGTACCTTCCGCAGGTTGGAGGACCTCTGTCTGGGCCTGTGCGGCCGGGTGCCGTCCTGCCTGCGCGTTGCGTGTGACGCGCACAGCGTCAATCATCGGCGTTGTGCGTTTTGTGCATGGCGTGCGGGTGGGGCAGCGCTCGGCTGCGTGGGCTCGGGTGGGGGCTCTCCAGCATGCGAGGGGCATCCGAAGTGGAGGGCTGGCCGGCGAATGGAGGAGGCATCCTTCTGAAGCGGCACTGCAGGGTTATTTGGCGGACATTAGAGGCATCCCCCCAAAGCAGCACTGTGGGGTTCTTCTTTGGATGACGGACGGAGGAGGCGGACGGAGGAGACGGCGCTGCAGCACCCGACACCCAACAGGTACAGACCCCGGGTTCTGGAACGAATCGTTACTGTTGCTATTATTTTCTATGGGGAACTTTGCTTTGATAAACAAGCATTTTGGATTACAAGCATTCTCCTGGAACGGATTATGCTCATAATCCACGGTACCACTATACATCTATAATACCTGGCCTGCAGGAGGAAGGGAAGGTGACAGGGGCCTGTCATTAGGACAAAGGCTTGTCTCCACTTCTGCAGTGCTCTTCAATGCAAGACCTGTGGCTTTCCCAACCCTGAAATGTCCTGTCTAAATTAGATTGTAAGCTCTTCTGAGCAGGGACTGTCTATTGTATGTTACAATGTACAGCGCTGCGAACACTTTCAATATACAGCACTGCGATTGCCTTTCAGCGCTATAGAAATAATAAATAGTGGAAGTAGTGGCCTGCGTGCAATTAAAATAATAATAAAGTGAATGATGGCAGGAGCTGCCCCAGAGGTCCTCGGGGGCCAATACTGTCTCATAGGCCTTACATTGAAGATCACTAATATAGTCCCTTCATGGTTCCTATGTGCCAGATCTATTTTGGATACTGACTCACATATTTTGGTAACATCTTCCACTGCCTGACTTGTCTTATAGTTTGAAAGTTCTTTATGGACTGCCCAATGCCTCACTGTGCTGTGCTTTGTATTGTGGGAGTTTAGTTCCTATTCCAGCATCCACAGCTCTCAGAAAGGGTGGCAGATGCATGGAACAGTCTCCCAGAAGAGGTGGTGCAGACAGAGACTGTGTCTGAATTCAAGAAGGCCTGGGATAGGCACATGGGATCTATCGGAGAGAGAAAGAGATAATGGTTACTGCTGATGGGCAGCTCTATGACCTCATAATGCAGGTGTAAAGAGCCTTAGCCAATAGTGAGAGGAGGAGATAGTGGATGCTGTGGATGGGCCATTTGGCCTTTATCTGCCATCATGTTACTATGTTTCTATAATCATAAAGTTCTATGACATCACAATGCAGGTGTAAAGAGCCTTAGCCTATAGGAAGAGGAGATGCAAATGTTAAGAGCCTTAGCCAATAGGGAGAGGAGGAGATAGTGGATGCTGATGGGAAGACTGGATGGACCATTTAGCTTTTATCTGCCATCATGTTTCTAATCAATATATGACAGTGAAACCTACTAATTGGATAAAAGCCTGCTTCTAGTGAATTCCAGTGAAAGTCATGGTCTATGCCTCTCAGCCAGAGGATGTTTGCTGTAATGACTGGGACAGATAGAAGGGGATTAAAATAGAACAAAGACTCCAAGTACCTGTCTATGTCTAGCTCATCATTACCCTGTAGGGCTGAAAATCAAAGGAACAGAGTATATTTAAAAATGCCATGAAGTCACCTTTAATGGGGTGGGCATCAATGGGAATTCCACTAATATGGAACAGGAGGATGTTACTGGCCAACCTTTACGGTAGATGTCCATCAAACAACGGGATGGTAGGCTGCAGTGAGCTCGGATGGCAACTTCAGCATTTGGAACCCAGGACAATACCAGACTTTACAGTCTACGGCCCAGACATATCAGAGAAGAGACAAGTTAATCTAATCAATTTCCTGGATGAAAAGTCCATAGTCTGTAATTGAGACAGTCACGGGGGAAGCCACTGCTTGCCCTGGATCAGTAGAATAGAAAGTTGCTCTTTGGGATTCTAGAATCTTGTCACTCTCTGGGATTCCAGAATCTTGCTATTCTTTGAAATTCTGTATGGAATGTTGCTACTCTTTGGGATTCTAGAATCTTATCACTTTGGGATTCCAGAATCTTGCTATTCTTTGGGATTCTGTATGGAATGTTGCTACTCTTTGGGGTTCTAGAATTTTGTTACTCTCTGGGATTCCGGAATCTTGCTATTCTTTGAGATTCTGTATGGAGTTTTAGCCAGGAACTAGGGACCTCGATTGGCCACCGTGAGAACAGGCTACAGGACTTGATGGGCCATTGGTCTGACCCAGTAAGGCTAATCTTATGTTCTTATGTTCTTATGATGTATTTTTTTAATGGGTTTTTTAATGGGTATAACTTATGGGCAGACTGGATGGACCATGCAGGTCTTTATCTGCCGTCATTTACTATGTTACTATGTTTTAACATTTTGTACCTAATATGCAATATATGTGCCAACACACCACTCCTCTAGGTAAAGCTGAATGCCTATCACCTGCAGGCATATTGAGGTGGCACACAGTTGGGTCCAGTAGGTATCTGATGGTTCTTGGAGTGCTCACCCTCCAAAATAAGGGGGTTATGGTGAGGTGTGTACATCGGACCTTTATGTGAAGTTTACTGCAGTGGCCCCTAAGGTGCCCCACTGCTTTGCTGGGATATTGTTTGGCCTGTCTACTAAAAGTACTGGCCCGTTCTTCACCCAAAGGCGTGATTTTGCGGGAGTTTTTCTTTTGGATGTGTTACGTATTTTAAAAAATGGTTCATAAAGATAGATACACTGAGCACAAATACATCCATTTTTGCAAAAAAACAAAAAACAAAAAACAACCCAAAAACCCAAGGCAGACTTTTTGCAGTTTTGAAAATGGACATGTTTGGTACTGGATTTTTGTACATGTTCTGCAAACATCTAAACTTGGATTTGGACATCATTTCATTAATGCCCTTCCACACCACCAAGGGCGCAGAGTCATATACTGATCTACTGGGCTTGATGGACCTTCGATCTGACTCACCATGGCAATGCTTATGTACTTAGGTTCTTAGCGGCAGCAGCAGTGTTCAACGTTTACCTTGCATATTCAGGGTCATTAACCATGGAGGCTATTCTATTTAGTGTGGAAAAAGTTAGGCACCGTAGGGGAATCCCCTGTGTTACACCTTTTGCAGGCCTAAGGCCTGGCTAGGCCATGAGCCATCTTGGATTCTGCATGCCCTCCTGGAGGAACTGTGCTAGCTGACATCATTCAAGGACAGGCTATACAGTAACCCTCCAGTCTATCTTGTGTGAAGTGGCAGAGTCTCACAGAAACACAAGAATGAGAGGCCATCCTCGTTAGCTACCTCGTTAGCAAGGCATCCTATACTATTCCTGAAAAAAGAGACAATCTGGAAGCCAATCAGCCCTATCATTATGGGTGACTGTATGTCACCTGCTGGACAGATATATTTGGTTCCTGATTGGTCTAGGACTGTGGCCAATCAGGGAAGAGCCAACACTGGGAGAAGACACCACACGCTACACTCAACCCATGCATAATATTACGCTACCTTCTGCAAATGACCTGGCACAGCATTTTGATTCAAAATTAAAAACCTATGAAATAACTGTTCGACAAATGACATACATGAACATCAAATAGTAAACGTACAGAAAAATGAAATACCAGCGGATATGATTTGGACCACCTTTCAAGATTTAGAATGGAATAATTGTATCAAATTATATAACAAGTACACTAAGTCATTGTGCATCTTGGACTCCTGTCCCCCAGAAATTATGAAAGCAGCCCCATTAGGCTTTAAAACTAAGTTTGCTGAACTATCTGACCAATAATTTAAAAAACGGTAAATTCCGTACTAATGGCTCATAGACAACGGCGCGAAAGACAAAGGCACGCCCGGACAATTGAGCGCAGCGCGGAGGCGCGTGCCGCTCTAAATTACTTTTTTTAGGGCTCCGACGGGGGGGGCGTGGGGGGGAACACCGCCGCTTTACTTAATAGACATCGCGCCGGCGTTATGGGGGGTTTGGGGGGGTTGTAACCCTCCACATTTTACTGTAAACTTAACTTTTTCCCTAAAAACAGGGAAAAAGTGAAGTTTTCAGTAAAATGTGGGGGTTTACAACCCCCCACACCCCTCACAACGCCCCCACAACGCGGTGCGATGTCTATTAAGTAAAGTGGGGGGTTTCCCCCCAAGCCCCCCCGTCGGAGCCCTAAAAACAGTAATTTAGAGCGGCGCGCGCCTCCGCGCTGCGCTCAATTGTCTGGGGGCGCCTTTGTCCCAGCACGCTTTTGACCTGACACCCTTACTAATAATGGCCACTGGGAACTGGTTACAGAATTTGGGGGTAAGGCGTCTGTTTTCACAGACAGACGTGATTCTGTATAGGACGCCGATGTGCGGTTGTCAGCCGCTCCGCAGACGGCACTGTTTTGGCAGTTGTCGTAGGAAACCTGACCAAGTCCCGCTGTAGGCCATTTTAAGCTCCAGGAAGAATGAGTCAGCACGTAACAGAGCTGAGTAACAGCTTCAGGACTACCTACCATGTGTTTACTGCAATGCACAGTTGCGTGCCTAGTCTCCACCCATACCTAGGGTTACCAGATGTCTGGGAAAACCCAGATATGTCCTCTTTTTAGAGGACTGTCCGGGCTCCTGGACGGGCTTTCCAAAACCCGGCATTTGTCCGGATTTTTCAAAACTCCCGACGAGCTCCGGCCGCATCTGGAGGGCCTCTGAGCATGCGCACTTGATGTCACAATAGTGTGACCATATGGCTCCAGAAAAAAGGGGACGGATTGAGACATCCAGGTTTTACTTCCATTGAAAGCAACCAAGATGTCTCAATCTGTTCTCCTTACTTCCATTGCTTTCAATGGAAGTAAAACCCGGATGTCTCAATCCGTCCCCTTTTTTCTGGAGCCATATGGTCACACTATGTCACAAACATCCCAGAATGCTCGAGGCCCTCCAGATGCAGCCGGAGCTTGTCCAGAAGAAGAGAGGAGGCTTTTGGGGGCGGAGCTTGGGGGAAGAACAGGGTAGTGCTGAAGGGGGAACAGGGTGGGTCATGTGTCCGGGAAAATATAGAAGCCCTACCTATACTCTGCTCGGTCCCTATGCCATCCCACACTGAGCAGCTAGCCTGCACTATTTACAGTCGACTCCACCTAAGTGCAAGGCCTCCGGACCGGACCGCCATGTGCGCTTAAGCAGAGTGTGCACTTAATGTAAAGTAATGTAATGTAATTTATTTCTTATATACCGCTAAACTCCGTTAGGATTCTAAGCGGTTTACAGAAAAAACAGACAATAGGGTGCATTAAAATTATAAGTAAAATATAAGTAAAATAGGTACTTAGATATTCCCTTACTGTCCCGAAGGCTCACAATCTAACTAAAGTACCTAGAAAAATGACAATTAGTAGAGTAATGAAAAAATTAAAATAGAGATAGATGAGAAAAAATAAGAAAATAAACATTCTAATAAGACTACAATGGTCTAAAGGACTTTGAAAGGTTGAAAAAAGAGGGGAGATAGGAAATAGAAGCAGAAGGGAGAACCGTTGAAACTATAGAATTCTTGGGAAATTTAAATGAAATTTAAATAATAAAGTAGTAAAAACAAAAACCAAGTGGCAAAACAATGAATGAGATTTAAAAATAAAATATCATAAACTAAAAAAGAAAGTGAAAAAATAAAAACAAACAGTCAAGACTGAAGTCCAGCTTGAAATGACTTCACTGCTTTGGCTGCGAAACTTCTCCAGATGTCATCCAATCCTTGTCAGCAAACCGGAAGCCCCAAATCCAGTGTCTCCGGTCATCAACTCGTCTAAGATGTTCACTCCTCCTGCATGTCAAATTCGCTGAATCTGTCTCCTTTCAGGACAGGCACCGCTCGCGTCTCTCTGATTGTTTGCGGCGCCAACCATGGCCTCCCCCTTAATAGGAGTACCACTTTTTAGTCAGGCGGTCGTTTAGCCGGTATCAGCAGCTACCTGGGGGTGATGGCGCCAACAGCAAGAAGTGCTGAGAGGGAGGAGCTGGCGAGTGCTTGGCGCGCTGGCGTAGGTCTCCCATCTACTTGCTGCCTAGGACGGCTCACGATGCTTTGATGTCCTGGGGACGGGGATGGGGGGAATAGCAAATGCGGCGTAATAAATACAGAGGACCCATGATTGCATTTAACCGGAGTGAAGGTAACATGAAAGATAGAGGTGGGACTTATGACGTCAGTGCGCATAAGCGGATTGTGTGCTTATCCGAAGTGCAAATATCTGGAGTTTATGTCCATTGACTTTAATGTACACTTCCCCCTCTGTATTCGCGGTGGTTAGGGGCAGAGCTGGCCCGCGAATATGAAAAACCCACGAATAATATTCGGGCCGGTTCTGCCCCTAACAATCGCTTCCCCCGGCTATTTTAAGCCCTGAAAACCCCTCCCCTTAAGCCTTACCTGGAGGTCTAGCGGGTTTTCAGGCAGGAGCGATCTTCCCAAGCTCCTGCCCCGTGCAGATCACTCACAGGAAATGGCTGCCTTGAGCTCCCGTAGTCTCTCGAGCCATTTCCTGCGAGCGATCTGCATGGGGCAGGAGCGTGGGAAGGTCGCTCCTGCTCCGAAAACCCACCAGACCACCAGGTAAGGCTTAAAGGAGGGGTGGGGGGGGGCTCACAGGGCTTAAAATAGCCCGGAAAATGAAAAAGCATGTTTTGTTTTAAAACCGCGAATAATCGAATCCGTAGATACGGAAACCGCGAATACGGAGGGGGAAGTGTACAGAAAACCGGGGCCGTGGTGGTAGGGTGCGGATAACCGGAGCATGCGCATATCCGACGTGTGCTTAGGTGGAGTCGACTGGACTACACTGGCTGTTGTAGCATGTAGTATCTGTTAGCAGGGGCCTGCGCTTACAGCTGGCACGCTATAGCATATTCCAGTACGCAAATTAATTGCAACGTTAACAGATAATGCTGCTTAGTAAATAGACCTCATAATGGTTATGGCAATATAACTGCTTGAAGCCTAGAAGGCACATTCAAACACATCTTATAGTGCTCCTCTGAATTTTAAACCCAATGCACTATGGATCACATATGCTTCCTCCCGTCCCGGAACACTTTTACCCTTGTAGTTACAGAAACATTTTTTTTTTCCTGAATGAAATAAAGCCACACTCTAGTTCCTCAGAGAAGAAGAAAAAAAAAATAAATAAAGGTGTTGAACATAGCAAAATTAACTACCATCTCTTCTATTACAAACCAGCTAGCATGGAGCCAACTGTGGCTTTTCGGCTTAAAGCAGTTCTACTGCCATGAACATTATGTATCTTAGAGAGCGAGATGATGAGTTCAATCAATCAGATGGCTTCAGTCCGTAAACAGAGGGTTTTTATTGGCGTTTTATTCTTTTGCTAGTGTTAGAGACGGGCCGGAGCATTGCAACTGCAGATTGTGCTAAGTAACTGCCTATAATTAAACTATTATAGGGATGGCAGGGGTTTTTTTTTGAACTGCAATTCTGAATCATATAATAATAAAAATCCAAGGATGAATAGTCAAAGACTTATGCAACATTTGAATGTATAAAAAAGGGATTAATATATCTTACTGTCAGCCTATAAATGAACAGGCCGAGTTATAGACCTGCCAAATTGTCTGCATTTGCAGGTCTTCTCCTGCCCTCCTGCCTATGGGCCAGGATCTTCCTCTTAGTTGCCTCCCTGTGCTGCAGCAGTAGGAAAGGACTTCATAAAAGGTCATTTCTTGCTGCCGCAGAATTAGTGGAACCAGGAAATAACCTTTTACGAAGGCCTTTCGCGGCAAATTGTATAAACGGCGTCCCGATTGTAGGCAGCGGTAGGCATACTACCGCTGTCTAACCAGTTAACCGGGATGTACGTTTTCTAAAAACAAAACCCTGAGGCAGGCCACCTACACTGTCGGCATCTGTTGCGGGTGCAGGGAGACACGTCGGGACACTTAAGCTTGCCCAAGGCTGAGCGTGGGTGTGGTTTCACCTGGAAGTGGCCTTTGGTAAGCTTAAGCGGGCCTAAGCGTCTCCCTAGGGCCGCGATAGAAGCATTAAATATAGACCAGCAAAATGCTGGCCCACATTTCAAATAGACGCGGCTGCTGAGCGGCCATGGCAGGGAATCTCCCCTGCCACATAGTTGACTGGCAATCACCCTCCCACCGCCACCTACGAAATCCCTGTAAATATCCGCAGCAGGAGGGATGTCCATTCCCTCCCACCACCACCCCCGAACCCCCGACAAATATCCTGGCATGAGGGATGCCCACTCCCTCCTGCCGCCAGCCCCTGGAACTCCCCCCCACACCTGGTGACACCCCCAATCCAGAGGGCCCCCCTCCACCTGTAGAAACCCCCAGCACCCCACCTAACCGGCAGACCCCCTAACCCTATACAAGAGATGGATTGAAAAACCAATAAATAGCTCTAGCTCAAACCAAACAGGTAATAGATGTTAATTAAAAATGAGAGGAAAAAAGATCGCAGAAACTGATGGAATCACAAAGATTTAAGTCTGAGACTTATTAGTTCCAGATTTCAATCATGGCTCTTACAAAAAACCTCTCATCTTCTCAAAAACGCCACCTTAGTGTATTTTTAATCCTAATTCAAATTCTGTGAACCTATCTGTATCACTCTTGAAACTATTTTAGCTCTTCGAAGAAATGTGCGTTCCTTATCACATTTTTTTAACGCCTTAAGCACATAAAGATCATGTTAAATGAACTATTACCAAGACCTGTAAAAGATCGATAGCTCTCCACAATATCAATCTAATAACCGCATAAGCTTAGGCAATAGCTCTAAGCAGCGGAAAAAGCCTCTGAGCTTAACTCAAAATTAGAGTCCACACCTGACGGTGCCCATTTCGCCGACACTACATCGGCTTCATCCAGGGGCTCAACGGTCTTGTGCACTTCATTTTTCATGATCTAGGTGGGTCAGCTTGTGCTTGTCTACGACGCCTCCTCCTCCATGCAGTAGAAACATAGAAACAGAAATAGACGGCAGATAAGGGCCCACGGCCCATCTAGTCTGCCCACCTTAATGTCCCTCCCCTACCTTTGCCCTGTGAAGAGATCCCATGTGCCGATCCCATTTTGCCTTAAAATCAGGCACGCTGCTGGCCTCAATCACCTGTAGTGGAAGACTATTCCAGCGATCAACCACTCTTTCAGTGAAAAAGAATTTCCTGGTGTCACCTCGTAGTTTCCCACCCCTGATTTTCAACGGATGCCCTCTTGTTGTCGTGGGACCCTTGAAAAATAAGATATCTTCCTCCGCCTCGATGCGGCCCGTAAGATACTTGAACGTCTCAATCATGTCTCCCCTCTCTCTGCGCTCCTCGAGCGAGTATAGCTGTAATTTGTCAAGCCGTTTTTCGTATGGTAGATCCTTGAGTCCCGAGACCATCCGGGTGGCCATTCTTTGCACCGACTCCAGTCTCAGCACATCCTTGCGATAATGCGGCCTCCAGAATTGCACACAGTACTCCAGGTGGGGCCTCACCATGGATCTATACAATGGCATAATGACTTCCGCCTTACGACTGACGAAACCCCTTCGTATGCAGCCCATGATTTGTCTTGCCTTGGACGAAGCCTGCTCCACTTGATTGGCAGGCCCAAGAGTCTGATCTTGCCGCACAGAGCCACAGGAGCTTCGGTTTAGACAGGCGTTCCTGTTAATTTTTTAGTGCCATTCTGCCATCTAGGTGGATACTGATGATGTCACAATGATGTCAGACATGTCCACTTGCTCTGAACCACAGCCATTGTGAGTAGGGTTTCTCTTCTTATTTTCTTAAACTTTGGGGATGAGGTTTAGTTTGCAATATATTTTTTTCACGTGCTTTGCTTTTCAAAACCCCAAAGTGCCTGGTTTCGAAAAGCCGTCCGGACCCCCAGACATGTCCTCAGAATGGAAAATATAGACAGCTCCCGAGGGGACTTTGATGTTCAGCCATCTGTGTATGCAAGGTCCTATCAATCATTCCCATGCCAGCATACCTTGAATTGTTCGTATTCAGATGCCAGAAGTCTACACAATAAAACTGATGATTTCGAATATATGATGCAAAGTGAAAATCTAAAGGAAACTACCTGAATATTTATTTATTCCATTTTCTCTACTGTTCTCCCTGGAGAGCTCAGAACGGTTTACATTAGTTTATCCAGGTACTCAAGCATTTTTCACGGTCGGTCCCGGTGGGCTCACAATCGATCTAACGGACCATTGGGCAATGGGGGGATGAAATGTCCCAAATACAGAGATTCAGAATAGCAAGGCGGGAGAGAATAATGTGTAGCCGAACTAAAGAAATTGGTAAGAAATGATTCATTTGAAAACCATATTTTTCTGATGAGTATTAATGAGAATTTGTTCTTTCGCTGGCCTTTAAGCACTAGCGAGGCAGATTTGTACCTGGATATATAAGCATTGAAATTAGGGCATTGAAAAAGTCCATTAAGCCCGATATCTTCTTTCCAGCAGTGGCCAATTCTGGTCACAAGTACCTGGCAGGATCCTGCTGATTATTAACAAGAATAAGTTGCAAATTTTCCCCAAGTCTGCCTTAATAATGATTTATGGACTTCTCTAAAAATAACTTTTTAGAAGCCTGTTATGCTAACTACTTTTACCACTTTTATTCTCTGGCAATAAATTCCAAAGCTTAATTATACATTGAGCGGCCCTTTACTAAAGCTAACAGAATTAGAGCACAGTAAGTGGGAAATTCTGTATAGGACGCCTGTTTCTGCAGCCGCCTAAGGAGTGGCTGAGAATCACACACCGGCGTCCTATACAGAATCGCATCAGCCCTAAGGGATAGACGCCCAACACCGCCTAACCTATGCACAGTACCAGCCAGAGCTCTGGCCCAGAAATAGCTAAGAAAAAGAACAATTTAAATTATGTAAATCATTAAATTATAGAGAGTGTATGTTTGGGCAGACTGGATGGAGCATATGGGTCTTTATCTGCCGTCATTTACTCTGTTACTATTCAGTGGAGGATAGCTGGCTATAGCACGCCGAACATTCGGCTTAGCAGATTGGCCAGTGATAAGCTGTCATAAGATATAGCCAATCATCTCTATTCAGTGGCTTGCTGGCTAAGATTGGCAGCTAAAGACAACAGCTTAAAAGGGTGATTCATCTTTGCCTGTTGAAAGCCAGCTAGACACTGAATATTGGAATAGCTGGCTATGTCTCAGCTGGCCAGAAATTAACATAGTAATATAGTAAATGACGACAGATAAAGATCTGAACGGTCCATCCAGTCTGTCCGTTAGTTATTCCCATTAAAAATACCTGATTAAATTAAGTTGTCTCTTCTTTGATATTTCTGGGTCATAGACTGCAAAGTCCACCTGGTATTGTCCTAGGTTCCAACTGCTGAAGTTCCATCTAATCAAGCCATTGTGACATCACTGCTGAGGTTGGCCCTTAGGCATTGGTGGGATGAGGCATTATGACATCACAATCTCAGTTCTGGAATGTTGCTACTCTTTGGGTTTCTGCCAGGTAACATAGTAAATGACGGCAGATAAAGATCCATCCAGTTTGCCCATGATTAAATTAACCTGTCTCTTCTTTGATATTTCTGGGTCATAGACTGTAAAGTCCACCTGGTATTGTCCTAGGTTCCAAATGCTGAAGTTGCCGTTCAAGCTCACTCCAGTCTATCCAACCATCCCGTTGTTTGCAGGATATCTACCATAAAGTCGGGCCAGTAATCCATCCTCATGTTCCAAGTTCGTGGAGGTCCCATTGATGCCCTCCCCAGCCCACTCCTACACCAAATCACCACATATGGGACACAGACCTTGTAAGTGTGTCAAGTACAGGCCTTAGCTCTTTAATTTACATTCTCAGTTTTCTAATTAGAGATCCTCTATGTTTATCCTACACTTTTTTGAATTCCATCACCCGCTTTCCTCTCCACCACTTATCTCGGGAGGGCATTCCAAGCATCTATCACCCTCTCCGTGAAAAAGAATTTCCTAACCTTGCGCCCGAGTCTTCCTCATCACAACCTCAAATTATGCCCTCTAGTTTTACCATTTTCTCTTCTCTGGAAAAGATTTGGTTCTATATTAATACCTTTCAATGCCGTGGCTGGATATGGTGCCTGAGTATATTTAAAAGCAGCGGTCCGAGCACAGCCCTGGAGAACTTACTGTTTCCCCTTCTCCGTTGAGAATATTCCCTGTTTAACCCTGCTCTTTGTTTTCTATCCTTTAACCAGTTTTTCAACCCACAATATAGCACGTTACTTCACAGCCCATATGTTTTTAATTTTCTCAGAAGGTACTTTGTCTTTCTCTAGTGAGGAAATATTAGCTAACATAGGAACTTTCAGATAGCATCTATCTTGTTTCAGGCTCCTTTGTCATATATACCAATGATGAATATATGGTAGGCATCCTTATCTGTAGTGAAACAGATAAGCTGTAGGAGAAAACTTCTCAGAGAAAGAGGAAATTGAGTTTTATTCAGGCCCTGAATTGAGGAATTGGTACATTCTTTTTCAGGAAAGTTATCTAGAACTGTATTTGGAGTTTACGTGAAAAAAAATGGTGGTTGTTTATTTGTTTCATGTCATCATTTGGAAATCTTCTGAGGTGCGTTCAGATTAAGTACTAAGAAATCTTTCAGAAGCAAACCTCTGCTTTTTTTTTTTTTTATTCTTTATTGATTTTCCACATATTAACAGTGCAAAATACAAATATAACAACATATAATATATCAAGAAAAGCACATTTGGCTTACAAATATACATTAACAACCATTCCCCCCATCTTCTCAATGACTCAAATATGTAATAATTTAATTCCACCCACCCTGGATGTATATTCTCAAAGGACCCTATGTGCACCCCATTGTGGTGTCTATATTGTGGTGTCGAGTTATAAAATTGTCCCCAAAGAACAGATATTTTGGGAATGGCTACAACCATTCAACTCCGAAACCAAAAGCAGAGGAAGCAGATAAATGAATTCTGGTTTCAGACCAATTTGTTTTACATATTCATGTGCATTATGCTTGGACATTTTAAACATCTTCAATAAACTTTGATTTTGCTTTTGGAGTTCCACGATTTGTGTGTGGAATAAAGGTCCTTTTTTCTTTCAGATTGTGATTGCTTTTTACAACCATTCAACTACCTAGAAAGTCTTTTCTTCAAATGAAGGTTCAGGTGCTTGGGGGTAACCTTTTTTGAAAGATTTCTCTGCAAATACCGGATCAGTTTCCAAGGGAATACATATGTCTTTCTAGATCTTATGCACTTAGAAATTATTTTTTTCCAAGATAAAAGTTACTTTTTTATTTTTTTTTTATCTTTATTGATTTTTAATCTAAAACAGTGCCAAACAAATAAAAGAACAATAGATCCTACATACAATGCACTATTATCTGTACAGGTAACACATATATCATTCAAGATTTCTTACAATTAATAGTAACATAATATAACATAATATATAATATATAATATAAATGAAGAATAAAGTTACCTAACTGTCATTAATGCTTATGCTCTAATACCCAATTTTAATCAGACCTTTTGTATAGGGTGAAATCTTCTTTACCTTCTCTTCTAGACTTATCCATGCTTTCATGATTATTCTTTGTTACCCGCCAAATGTTTTTTCTCTAAATGTTCCTTTATTTTCTTTAAAGATTGTAGTTCATCCCCCTCTCCTTTTGTATCGGTAATTATTTGTACGTATATACTGTATTTGTATAAAATTGTGTTCTTTTTGTCTCCTACGCATTGACATTGCGTGTACAACAAATTTTTAATAAACTTGAAACTTAGTTACTTTGAATAGCCATAAAAGCCAGTGTTGTGGGGTAGAGTTGGACAACTGGGTGTGTAAGAATTTTGGGCCACTTTTCAGAAATTTGGATCTTTTATGCTTTTGTGTACTCATATATAATCCTTCTCTCCTCATGTATATATGGGCTTGACATCTGAAACAAGTTTTGGTATTTTCTTTATAGGGTCATTTTTCTGTACTTTTCTGTATTTTCCTTGGAAGTTATTTGGAAAGTACGAGGGGGCCGCTTCAATTATATGAAATGAAACAAAAAGTGTCAAGAAAAGTGTGAAATAACTTGTGAGTTTCATGGTTCCACATCATTCTCTTCTTGGTTGGGCTGAGAACTTTTCAGCGGCCCTTCCTATTGTGATGTCATAATGCCTCATTCCACCAATGCTTAAGAGCCAACCTCGTCGGTGATGTCACAATGGCTTGGTTTCCCTCTACTTGTGCCCATTTACTAGATAAATTTGCCTCATTGAAACAAAAAGTGTCAAGAAAAGTGTGGAATAACTTGTGAGTTTCATGGTTCCATATCATTCTTTTCTTGGTTGGGCTGAGAACTATTCAGCGGCCCCTTGTATTTGTCAAAATCTGTTGGTTTTTTGTTGTTTTTTTTTTTCTTTTAAGGGACTGCCCTGTGAAGAAACCTCATGTCAACGAAAAGCCATTAAGAATGAGACAGAACCATCACCGAGGCCTCCTTTTACGAAGGTGCGCTACGAGTTTTAGCACGCCCACCAGATTAGCGCACGCTAGCTGAAAATCTACCGCCTGCTCATAAGAAGGCGGTAGCAGCTACTATGCACTATTCCGTGTGTTAAGGCCCTAACGCGCCTTTGTAAAAGGAGCCCTGAATTCATAAGTTCCGCCCATAACTGAGGAGAAACCAAAGGATAGAGAATACGAAATATGATTATTTTACACCCTCTGTCTTTAAAAGAATATTATTACTTTGCCTGCCTGCAAAGAAATGCACAGTAAATCTATAATTAGAGCTTTGAAAAACACAAAACTTATGCTCTTTAATCCCTTTGTGTACACAGTTTGAATTATAATCATGTTCTCATCTGTATTTGACAGTCTTTTGTACAATAAGTGCCATATTAGTCTTTTCTATCCGAATATGTGGTTGACAGGATTCATATAGTGAATAGCTCAACAATTTCTTATGATTGCATTTCTTCAGATTTAATTATTAAAGAAACTTTTTTTTTCTCTCTAAGAATGGTAATTCTTGTTTGACTTTTCCCAGGTTCTCCTTTTGTTCCATCAGTACTTAGAAATGTCATTTCTGATGCTTGGCATTTCCTTCTGTTAGGTCTCATGTAAGCCGGTTTTAATTGCAGAATAGATGCATTCCGTGGGCCTGAAAAGGCTCGATTCTTGTTTTGACAGAGAAAACAGATCAGGCTGTGCTTCTGATGGGTACTTTAATGTCTGGTTTATAAAGTCCCACTTCAGCGCATGTACTCACCCACCTGGGAAATCATTAGATCTGTGCAAATCATCGCTAACCTCCTGAGTCAGACTCGATTTGCATTTGGCGTTCGTCTCAAATTGCTCTGTATCTGCTTCCTCAAACATTTAATCCAAGGGCCTTTCACCCCTGACCACAAGAAACTAATGGCGCTTCCATTTGTTTAAATGGATCCAATTGTAAAGCTTGTAGCCTGACCAAGGAATCTATATCGCTTTTAGTACTGAGCAGTGAGAACTCTTGTCTTGTTTTACCCTTAAAAATAAAATTCCGTTGGGGGGCGGGCCAAGATGGCGGCATCGACCAGACGCTGAGATGGGCTCTCTCTGCTTCGGGAGTATTAATCGCAATATTTTCTTGTAAAGGTATAAAACTAATAAATAATAAATTAAAAAATAAAAAATAAAATTCCATGAAAAGGACATGACAGAAATATAGGGCTCCTTTTACGAAGGTGCGTCAGGGCCTTAACGCACATAATAGCGCAAGCTAAAATGCCATGTGTGCTAGCCGCTAACGCCTCCCCTTGAGCAGGCGGTAGTTTTTCGGCTAGCACACGCTAATCCGGTGCACTTGAATTTTTTTTATTGCGTGTTATTATGACATTTTGCTTCTGTGATAACTTCTTTTCAAAGTCTCTTTGGTCAAGCCTTATTAAAGTACAAGGTTGTCAGTCCCTAAGCCTTTTCCTATTGAAATCTGTTTTCTGCTTTTTGAAGGATGTCCTTTTGGTTTTAATAATGTCTTTCACCATACGTTTGGTCTTAATCTCAGTTCATGGAATATATTTGGTCTGGATTTCCATGATAGTATTTTTGAACATTTTAAAGTTTAATCTTTACAATTGTTCCTTTTAGTTGTTTTGTTTGCTTGTTTTGTTCAGGGGCATGTTGACTAAAGCGCATTAAGTTTCTGCATTTTATGTACCTTAAAAACTCAAATTGATGCATGGTACATGCAAAAGCTGTGTGATATTTGTTGAGGGCATGTGCAACATTGTTCTCTGTAGTTTCTGCATGGAAAAGTTCATTACTTTACGTTAAACCTGGTTGCAAGTAGTTTAATACACTTACGGAGGAATTCATGAAAAGACACTAAGGGGCTCATAATCGAAAGAGAAATACGTCCAAAAACCGGTTAAGTTGGCACTTGGATGAACATTTCTCAAATACGTCCAAGTGACGATACCAAAAATAGGTTTTGAATGTATTTCTAAACGACCTAGGCCTTCATAGTGCAGCTGAACGACCAAAGCTAAACGGGGCATTTCGGGAGGCGTGTTGAGGGCGGGAGTTGGGCGGGACGTGGGCCGGCTTAGACTTAGTCGTACAGCATGTATAAACAAAAGTTATATAGCCCACGATCGACGGAACTTGGACGTTGTGACTTAGACCACGAAAACATGGTCTAAGTCAAAAAAACCCACTTAAACTCACCAGATAAGGACTGAAAACACATAATACAGACCCCCCACACACTACCCCAGTGACTCTTTGGAATAATCTCCTGAAAGAAATTAGGTCTGAAATGAGCTACAAAAAATTCATAATTTTGTTGAAAACATGTTATTTTAAGCAGGCCTTAGAGCAGGGGTGTCCAACCTATTGGGTTCACTGGGCCGCATTGGCCGAAAAAAATGTTTCTGGGGCTGCACAAATGTGCAAACACTGCAGCAAGACATAGGAGGGAGCCAGCAAGACGGTAAACACCCGGGGGCAGCAGAGGAAAACACTGCATCGCCCTCGACCGGGACCACACAAAATACTTCACGGGGCCGCAGGTTGGACACCCCTGCCTTAGAGAATTTAACATGATTTTCAGTAAGTGTGGTTAAATATGACTTAGGCATACCGATTTTCTCCTAGGTTGAATGTGTGTATGGGTGTCTTTTTTAATGTAATTCTTATAACAATGTGTGGGTTAGGTTTTCCTGTCCTTTGGAGCTCTTTCGACTAAATATACACTTCCCCCTCCCCATTTGCGGTTTCGGTAATCACTTTTTCACATATTCGCGACTTTTTGGGGAGGGGAAAAAAGAAAAAAAAACCTCGTTAAGTCTTCCCCCGGCATCCCGGCCTTACCTGGTGGTCTAGTGGGCTTTCGGGGCAGGAGCGATCTTCCTACGCTCCTGCCCCATGGAGATCGCCATTAGGAAATAGCTGTAGGGAGTTCCCGTCGTAGTCTCGAGAGACTAGGGGAACTCACAGCAGCCATTTCCTAATGGTGATCTGCACGGGGCAGGAGCGTAGGAAGATTGCTCCTGCCCAGAAAGCCCGCTAGACCACCAGGTAAGGCCAGGGAGGCGGGGGTGGGTCAGAGCTGGATATTCGCGGTTTTTCGCCATTCACGGTCCGGCTCTGCCCCTATCAGCCGCGAATTCAAAGGGAGAAGTGTATTACGTTGTAAACTGCCCTGATCCAATGAGGCTGAGCGGTATATCAAGCTTTTAAAAATAAACATAAATTAGCATAAACCAGCATTGTTTTATTTAATTATTTAAATGTCTGATATCCTTCCTATCTACAAATTTACTACGACTACTATTTATTATTTCTATAGCGCAGAAAGGCGTACGCAGCGCTGTATATTTTAACATACAATAGACAGTCCCTGCTCAGAAGAGCTTACAA
This sequence comes from Geotrypetes seraphini, assembly GCF_902459505.1. Taxonomy (NCBI): domain Eukaryota; kingdom Metazoa; phylum Chordata; class Amphibia; order Gymnophiona; family Dermophiidae; genus Geotrypetes; species Geotrypetes seraphini. The sequence continues at coordinate 254,908,595 of NC_047088.1, forward strand.
TCTAATTTAGACAGGCCATTTCAGGGTTGAGGAGGTTATAGTGGGTCTAGGCATCTGACAGCAGTGAGGGGGAGTTTAGGGGCTCCTTTTACAAAGGTGCGCTAGCGTTTTTAGTGCACGCACCGGATTAGCGCGCGCTACCCAAAAAACTACCACCTGCTCAAGAGGAGGTGGTAGCGGCTAGCGCATGACATTTTAGCGTGCGCTAAAACCGCTTGTGCGCCTTTGTAAAAGGAGCCCTAAGAGTTGAAGGCAGTTTCAAAATGAGTCTTTAGCTTGGATTTGAACACTGCCAGGGACGAAGCACGACGTATACGGCGCTGCAAGAAAGAAGGGACGGAGTCTGGTGCTGGCAGTGGAAGAGAAGGGTACAGATAAGAGGAGCTTGCAGAATCACATATATGATGAGAGACTGGAAGCCCTGAATATGTTTACCCTAGAGGAAAGGAGAGACAGGGGAGATATGATTCAGACGTTCAAATACTTGAAGGGTATTAACGTAGAACAAAATCTTTTCCAGAGAAAGGAAAATGGTAAAACCAGATGACATAATTTGAGGTTGAGGGGTGGTAGATTCAGGGGCAATGTTAGGAAATTCTACTTTACGGAGAGGGTAGTGGATGCCTGGAATGCGCTCCCGAGAGAGGTGGTGGAGAGTAAAACTGTGACCGAGTTCAAAGAAGCGTGGGATGAACACAGAGTATCTAGAATCAGAAAATAATATTAAATATTGAACTAAGGCCAGTACTGGGCAGGCTTGCACAGTCTGTGTCTGTGTATGGCCGTTTGGTGGAGGATGGGCTGGGGAGGGCTTCAAAGGCTGGGAGGGTGGAGATGGGCTGGAGTAGGTTTTAATGGAGATTTTGGCAGTTGGAACCCAAGTACAGAACCGGATAGAGCTTTGGATTCTTGCTCAGAAATAGCTAAGAAGAAAAAATTTAAATTGGGCAGACTGGATGGACCATTCGAGTCTTTATCTGCCGTCATCTACTATGTTACTATGTTATATATATAATAAAATAACATAAACGCTTTTCTCTAGCCAATAATTTTCCTCTCTGGCAGAGCTGATGAATTATTCATGATCTTTGCTAAGTAAGCTATGGTATTATTTTGTAGGCGGGATTTCTAAGGATTATTTGTATGTTTATTTTATCGTGTTTTTGTTTTAAAATTATGTATGTAAAATATGTAAACCGTTTAGTTTAAAACGGTATAGAAATTTTTAAAATAAATCAATAAATTTAATACAAATTAAAATAAGCAAAATTACAAAATAATAAGATTAAGCTTATTAAAATAGCCAAGCTTTTAGCTGCTTTCTAAAAGTAAGCGTTGATTCAGTGAACTGTAAATCTGGTGTTAATGTATAAGGGGTGCTGATAAGTCTTTGACTTTTCCTATTTCACCTACTTTTGGACTAATAATACTTGTATTTTCATCACATCAAAGTTTATTGTTTCATATGGTTTTTTTATTGATATATTTGTATTACATAAAAAAATTAAGGAAATAATACAAAGCAATTTATATTCCCATTATTACAAACATGTCTACATCAAGGAAGGAAAACTTAAGAGCTGCTATGTCTTATTACTAGGTAGTATAGAACAATTTAACAAAATTAACCAGATCTGCTGGTCCAGAGAAAATATTTCATAAACACATTTTAATCTGTTTCCTTTGGCTCCACTACAAGAGCCATTACTTTAGAAGAAAGAAAAGTTTCCAAATACAGTGGAAATATAGAAATATAAGATTTGCCCCCAGTTATTACTTTTGAATATCTGTAAGTTAAATGTGCTTTATTATACGTTTAGATACATGTATATTGCACTGTTAATACTTGAAAATCAATAAAGATTAAAAAAAAAATAAAAAGATTTTCCCCCAGTTTTGAGCAAACATTTACAAGGGAATTTCAAAAAGAAAGACCCTCCTGGAGCCAAAACTTTTGGCTTTAACTGAAGGAAGGCTTTACATCTCATTTGAGTGGATCTGACCACATCTGGGAGCAAAAGTAATAATAATAATAATAACTTTATTCTTATATACCGCCAATAATCTTGCGACTTCTAGGCGGTTTACAATGAGGTGAAACTGTACAGACAGCGAATTACAGAGTATAACAGTGAACATCTGATATTAACAACATTTATAATAACAACAGTTTATATACTGCCGGACCGGGAAGTTCCGTGCTATTTACAATGAGTTAGAAAAGTTTCATAAATTGATTGGAACATTCATAGTTTAGAGATTAGAGGTTAACAGTTTGCAAGATCAGATGTGGGTGGAATTACGAAGGGGGCTATTGACCTTATTCGTTACCTATGTAATTCAAGAACAGGTATGTTTTTAGGTGTTTCCTAAATTCGCTATAGTTGTTTGAGTATGTGATTAGTTTTCCTAGGTCTTTGCCCCATAAGGCTGCTTGGTACGATAGAAGTTGTTGATGATGTCTCTTATATCTGCATCCTCTAGCTGGTGGGGAAACGAATTTCAGGTGTGTGCTTCTCTCATGTCTGTTAGTTGGGAATGAGAAGAGGTCTATTATATATTTAGGGGCTAGGCCTGATAATACCTTAAAGCAGAGACATCCTAGCTTGAACTTCGTGCGAGCCTCCATTGGCAGCCAGTGCAGGAGTCGGTAGGAAGGGGTTATGTGATCGGACTTCTTCAACCCGAAGATCAACCTGACTGCTACATTTTGTATAAGTTGTAGTCTCTGCATTTGCTTCCTAGAGATTGCCAGATGGGTAATGTTGCAATAATCAAGGTGGCTTAGTATTAGGGATTGTACCAGAATTCTGAATGCTGAGGTGTCGAAGTATGCTCTAATGGACCTAAGTTTCCAGAGAGTAAAAAATCCTTTTCTGACTAGGGAGTCTACATGGTCTTTCATAGTTAGACCTTGGTCCAGTATTACCCCCAGTTTGACCACAGAAAAGGTGCATTTTTACTTGACAAGTACGACTTCAAAATCTGCATTTTTGGTTCTGTATCCTGAGACAATTCCAGAAACTTAGAAAAGTCCAGACTATCTGGTCATTGCACTATCTCAGGTGATTTAAGAACATCAAACTTCCCTTCTGGAGTCTGTATCGTACATGCTCTTGGAAGATAATAAAGAGATTTAATTTCAAAATTCTCAAAAGCAAGTTGAAGTACTGAATATCCTTAAAATACATCTTAATTCCAAAGTGGAAAGATAATAAGTGACTGGAAAGTTTAAGAGTCTGAGATTGCAAGCTCTGGAAGCATTTTCCAATGCCTCCATCTGCAAGTGTATTGATAAACTATCTTTAGCTGAAGTAGCCAGAGAAGACTGAGATAACACAATCTGAGACTCCGTCTTATCCAGTTCCTTTTCAAGCTTAGCCAGTTTAGAATCTCGTTCAATAAGTTTAACTGACACTCTCAGTAAAAGTAACATAAGAACATAAGAAATGCCTGCACCGGATCAGACCTGGGGTCCACCCAGTCCGGTGATCCGCACACGCGGAGGCTCAGCCAGGCGTACCCTGGTGCATACATTAGTCACTCGTATCCCTCAATGTGTCCTGCAAGAAGATGTGCGTCCAATTTTTCCTTAAATCCTAGAATGGTAGTTTCCTCCACCATCTCTTTCGGGAGAGAGTTCCAGGCGTTCACCACTCGCTGTGTGAAGCAGAACTTTCTGACATTTGTCCTGGCCGTGTCCCCTCTCAGCTTCAGTCCATGACCTCTGGTCCGAGTCTGGGTCACATTGCTAAGAAAACATTCCTCAAAGAGATAGCCCATTTATCAATTAAATATGGTGTTGACTCTTTCAAAGTGTTTTAAGTAGAAACAGTAGGAAGAGGTACCTTGCAAAGCTGTAAAGATCCAGCATCCATTGAATGGAGAAAAGAATCTGCTCTATGGGATGCTTCATAAGAACATAAGAATAGCCTTACTGGGTCAGACCAATGGTCCATCAAGCCCAGTAGCCCGTTCTCACAGTGGCCAATCCAGGTCACTAGTACCTGGCCAAAACCCAAGGTGTAGTAATATTCCATGCTACCAATACAAGGCAAGCAGTGGCTTCCCCCATGTCTTTCTCAATAACAGATTTTGGACTTTTCCTCCAGGAATTTATCCAAACCTTTCTTACAACCAGCTACGCTATCCGCTCTTACCACATCCTCTGGCTACGTGTTCCAGAGCTTAACTATTCTCTGAGTGAAAAAAAAATCTCCTGCTATAGGTTTTAAAAGTATTTCCCTGTAACTTCATCGAGTATCCCCTAGTCTTTGTAATTTTTGACGGAGTGAAAAAAATCGATCCACTTGTACATGTTCTACTCCACTCTGGATTTTGTAGACTTTAATCATATTTCCCCTCAGCCAACTTCTCAGAGAATGAGATGCTCTCCCAATTTGGGGCATCTCCCAACTCTCGCTTAGCAGCAGGTTGAGGGAGTAGGGTAGGACACCCAACGTTCCTTCCCCCCCCCCCCCCGATGAAAGGGAAACCTCTGGAGATGAAGAAGTAGCGGCTTACCATGGATTAAAATTTAACTGTACTACTACTAATTTCTATAACGCTAGTAGACATACATAGTACCGTACATCAGAACACAGACGAGACAATCCCTGCTCAAAAGAGCTTACAATCTAGTCAAGACAGACAAACTAGACAAGAAGGTGCAGTTACTAGATGGTTCTGGTGTCTTCTTCTTACCTCCCGTTCACTTCCCCATTGGAGTGGAGCAGAGTGCCAAACTCCACCCTCTTCAGATACTTCGAAGGAGCGGGACCTGCTCCTTAGGCCATGTCTCTTCAGACATGTGCTCTCAGCCACATATTTGTGGCCATGTCCCATGGCAGGAATGCTCTGAAGAGGAGAATCCCAGCAAGGTGTCCTCTCTGGCGCCTGCATAAGACAATGGCAGCTGTTCCAGCAACCCTCCTGTTTTGTATGTGTCTGACCTAAATTTCATAATTATAGCCTGATTATTTAATATTTTTTTGCAGATCTGAAGTGAAAATCACACAAAACAATGGGGATTTCACTGCAAAAGAGTGCTTAGTGGTGATGAAATATCTTTTCCTAAAATTTACGATGAAAAATTAGTTACATTAGGGGATACAGTAAGTGCCCTTCCTACTTTGCGGTCAATAACTGGTTTGCTACATTTAGAACAGGACATTGGAGCATGGAAGACGAAAAATGTTCTGGGAGACCAACTCAAAATTCCAGAAAAGGTGGATACCATTCATTTCATGATCCAGGATGATCGAAATATATACACTAAAAAGACAGCAGAGACTTTGGAGATATCTCAAGAAAGAGTAGGCTATATTATTCATGAGATTTTTAGACATGAGAAAGCTCTCAGCCAATGGGCTCCCAAATGTCTTGACGCTGAGCAGAAGTTTGTTTATTGATTTATTTAATTCGATTTCTATTCCGCTCTCAGAACGGGTTACAATTGACATTCACAAAAGAAAAAGAAAATTACAGGACAAAGGCATTCCTAGAAGAGACAGAAGAATGAGAAAAGGGGAGATGGGAGAGGGAGTTGCCTCATAATCCATGTTGGACCGATTTTGGCAGGATAAGAACATAAGTATTGCCCCTGCCGGGTCAGACCAGGGGGTCCATCATTCCCGGCAGTCCGCTCCCACGGCGGCCCCCCAGGTCCATGACCTGTTAGTGATCCTAACCTAAAACGCTCATACCCTATTTGCTTAATGTCCTGTAGAGTAACCCTCTATCTGTACCCTGCAATCCCTTTCGCTTCCAGGAAGTCATCCAGTCCCTTTTTGAACCCCAGTATTGTACTTTGTCCTATCACCTCACTTGGAAGCGCGTTCCAGGTGTCCACCACCCTCTGAGTGAAGAAGAACTTCCTTGCATTCGTTTTGAATCTGTCTCCTCTCAGTTTTTCTGAATGACCTCTTGTTTTTGTTGTCCCCGCTAGTCTGAAGAATCTGTCCCTCTCCACCTTCTCTATGCCTTTCATGATTTTTCAGCGGCTCCTCGTATGTTCTTTGTAGAATAGTGCCTAGCTTTTGCACATGGAAATACCAATTATTAGCGCTTCTGAAACATGTAAGTGTTACTATTCTCTGAACTATACATGCAATTGGAGGGGTGAATTCTGCACATGGTGCCCAAAGCTAGGTACCAGGAAGATCTATGCTAAACTAGTATTCTGTTACTTGAAATTTAGGGCTTCTTTTACAAAGCAGCACTAGGGCGTTAACGCGTGGAATAGCGCGCGCTAAAATGCCGCGCTGCTAGCCGCTACCACCTCCTTTTGAGCAGGGGGTATATTTTCGGCTAGCGTGTGCTAATCCGGTGCGTGCGCTAAAACTGCTAGCGCACCTTTGTAAAAGGAGCCCTTAATATATCTGGGTACCTTCAAAAATCTTTCACATACTTTTAACTCGTCTCTTAGAAGCAAAGCGGCTCCTTTTACGAAGGTGCGCTAGCGTTTTTAGGACGTGCAAACCCTGCGCTAAACGAAAAATACTAGCACAAGCTCTATGGAGGCGTTAGCGTCTAGCGCGCGCGGCATTGTAGAACGCACTAAGCGCGCGCTAAAGCCGCTAGCGCACCTTAGTAAAAGGAGCCCATAGGGTCATCTTCAGTTAATATATTAAAATTAAGCACAAAATTTTCACAGAATGATGATGTCCTACAAGCAGCAGAGAAACAAAAAGAAATCCAACCAAATCTGCAGGAAAAACACCGAAGCAGGAAAACCAAACAAAAACGTCAGACAATGTACACGATGCAGGCAAAAATTTATTATTCCAAAGTTAAAGTGCAGAATAGAAAAACCTTTTTGCCAACCAAGAGACCCAACACGGTCCGTGTTTCGGACAGCACGCCTTCGTCAGGGGTCCATGGTAAATAAGGTATGAAATGTACCGCAAAAAATGAAGATAAACGAATGCTTGTATGTTAAATCCGCCGAAAAAGCTGCCAAAAATGACGGTTTTCACATTCTGCATTTTAACTTTGGAATAATAAATTTTTGCCTGCATCGTGTACATTGTCTGCAGTTTTTGTTTGGTTTTCCTGCTTCGATGTTCTACAAGCAGCCAACATTGGTACAATATGATCATGTGATTTTTTTTTCTTGAATAAAAACCTGGCAGCCATATTTTACATTGACTGTGATCCACAGAATTGATAGTTAGGTAGCCCAAACTTAATTGCATTATAATAATCCAATCTAGATTGGAGAAACGCATGACTTAAAAAAGCCACATCTTTGTGATCTGTGAATGCAAATGATGTGAAAGACACAGGGCTCCTTTTATCAAGGCGCGCTACGGGGGGTTTCATCACACGCTAACCGCTGCGGCCGTCTAAAATCCTAATGCCTTGTCAATGGAGGTGTTAGGGACTAGCGCGGCAGGCGGTTTAACGCGCGGTATTCTGAGCGTTAAACCGCTACTGTGCCTTTGTAAAAGGACCCCGTAGGCTCTCTTTTACTAAGGTGCGCTAACCAATTTGCGCACGCTAATTGATTTAGTGCGCGCTAAACCCTAACGTGTTAGTTTATGGACACGTTAGCGTTTAGCGCGTGCTGATCGGTTAGCGCACCTTAGTAAAAGAGGGGACTAGACTTATGAAAGATGCCCTAACCACTGATGAAATTTGGTCATTAAAAATCAAATTGTTAGGCTTATTTTTTGGGCTGGATTTCACAGGAGAAGTTAAACATAGCATTATAAAGATTATTCAGTACACGCCAATTTCGCTAAAAAGACGTCCTTCTACCAATGTTATCAAATTCTGAACCACTGACTTTTCAGTCTAAGGAGTGCCATAGAAACACTGGCCTCCGAGAGGAAGACAGATGGCATTGCAATTTAGATGTACAGTCAAACCTCGGTTTACGAGTAACCCGGTTTGCGAATGTTTTGCAAGACGAGCAAAACACTCGAGCAAACTGTAACTCGCAAACCGAGCATTGATTCGATTTGCGAGCCCTCACCCGACCCGACCGCGGGAACCAACAGTATTGCTCCCCCCGAGGCCACCGGCACTGCTCCCTCCTTTCACGATCGTCTCCCCATCTACCGACCGGCCCTGTCCTTACCCATGTGCCACCGGAGTTAGAAAGGGCCTGCCGCCGGTCTTCCGCTGAGCCTTGAGCATCTGCGCATGCTCAAGGCCTTCTGGATCTCATCCTCACCGAGATTCTCATGAGACTCGAGATCTCATGAGAATCTCGTAGAGGGTGAGATCCAGATGGCCTGAGCATGCGCAGATGCTCAAGGCTCAGCAGCAGACTGGCGGCAGGCACTTTCTATCAACGGCGGTGCATGGGGAAGGATAGGGCCAGTCGGGGAAGGGGGGGGGGAAAGAGGCGATAGCATCACCGGTGGCCTCGGGTGGAGCATGGGAGTCGGGGTTCATCTGGCAAGAGTGAGTCAGCATCTGAGAGTCCCGGCAGAGGGGGTAGTGGCATCCGGTGGGGGGAGGGGGGCAGCGTCCGGGAGTGGCAGAGCCAACAGTGTCCAGTCGGGCTCTGTGGCGGCGGAGGTTTGCTTACAGCCAATACCACCCGCAGTGAGAGGCAGCGAACAGCAACAGAGGAGGAGAACTGGAGGAGCCGCGTGGATAGGTCTGTGCCAGAGGGAGCGGTGGAGGCGTCCCTAATGGTAATTAAGTTTTTGGGAATGTGGAACGAATTGTTCTAGTTTACACTAACTCTTATGGGAAAAGTTGCTTTGATATACGAGTGTTTTGGTTTACGAGCATGCTTCTGGAACGAATTATGCCCGTAAACCAAGGTACCACTGTATCTGTTATCAGTGGTTATGTTGTACTAAAATCTTTTTTTTTTTTTTTTTTTTAAATCTTTATTCATTTTCAAAAGCCAACAGAAAGTGCAACAGATAAACAAACAAATAATACAATAATAAGCACTCCATACAATCAAATGATATAATACATTTATATTATCCCCCTCCCATACCCTCCCACCCACCCTTCCTGGATGAGCACGGGCTCTCCCCACCTCTGCCACATGAATTTGTACCACTTGGCCCTAAAAAATCTATCTGGAAGCAAGGTACTAAAATCTTAATACAGAGATTTAAAATGAAATGAAATGAAGGCTAAGAGAAGCTAATAAAGTAGTCAGGAAAGCAAAGATGCAAATTGAAGAAACAATAGTCAATAAAACTGGTAAATAGGAGACCAAGATATTTTTTTTAGATATGTGATAAGAGGAAATGCAAAAGTGGCATTGCGAAACACAAAGGTGAAAGAGAGAAAAATATAGAAGCTGCTGAAAATAGTGTTGATCAAAGTACTTAAGTAAAAATAAATGTATATTTTAATATCTAAATAAAAGTGGGTGTCATTTTAGACTCAAAACTTTGGGCTTCTTTTACTAAGGTGTGCTAGCATTTTTAGTGCACGCATGAAATTACCACGCGCTAAACCGTGCGGTATGCTTCTAGAATAACGCCAGCTCAATGCTGGAGTTAAGGTCTAGCACGCGTGGCATTTTAGCGCGTGCTATTCCGCACGTATAGGCCCTAACGCACCTTAGTAAAAGGAGCCCTTTCTTTCAATGTCCATCGTAATTCTCTGGTGAAAAAATGTTTTTTTTAATCTCCGTATGTTAAAAAAAAGTGAGATCCTGCTTCCATCAACAATATTTTTCTGTTCTTGTACAATCAATTATTCTTTTGAGGTTGGATTATTGTAATGTGGTCTTCTTAAGCCTGACCTAGAAAAGTCTTCAAAGACTTCAGTTGATCCAGAATATCGCAGCTAGGCTGATCTTTGCAAAAAAGTAAATTTGATCATGTTTCTCCACTTTTGCTAAAACTTCACTGGGTTCCAATTATTTCTAGAGTCTATTTCAAATGTGCTTGCTTTACATTTAAGATCTTGTATGGCATTTTTCCTTCCTTCCTTCCTTCCTTCCGCCCTTCTGCCTGCGCTGCGCATCTGCTGGTATCCACACTCGTGCTGCCGCAGTGGCAGGAATATGGTTGTCGGCTCGATGCCGCTGCACGCTGAGTACGGGCCAGGCCGCTTCGGCTTGCCCGTCTTCCCGCGCTCGGGGTTCAAGTCAGAGGCCAAGCTCTCCCAGAGCCTGGCCCGCACCAAGATGCACTCCTATAGCAGTATGGCTAGCGTGACAGCGCAGCGCCTCTGGCCGAGAGCTACGTGGAGCACCAGGTGGGCGACGGTGATACGCTGCAGGGCATCGCGCTCAAGAACGGAGTGACTATGTAACAAACAAAAAGGGCAAATAAACTGTTTACTACTGATTGCATATTTTTGCAGAGAACTTAAGGGAGAGAGAAAAGGGGACAGGGCAGATGATGGAAGTGGGGCCTGGAGAAGGGGGCAGATGATGGAAGTTGGGAGAAGAGAGAGAGAAGGGTTCAGATGATAGAAGTGGGGAGAAGGGAGAGAGAGAAGAGGGCAAACGGATGTCAGTTGAGACAAGAGGGGAGAGCACATGCTGAATAAAGCAAATGCTGAATGGGGAAAGAGAACACATACTGGAGAGTGTCACATCCGCGCTCCTGATATGCGCAGCGAACCCACGGGAGCGTGACAAAGTTCTCTGGCCCGGCGTGTCCCTTACCACCAAGGGACCCTTCAGGACTTTACCTGGCTTATTATCAGCCTAGTGGGCATGCAAGGTAATGAGTCTTAGTCAGAAATGGCAAAACAACTAGCTTTATTTCAGCCACTGGCCATATAAAACAAAATACAGGCTTCAGCCTAGCAGTTGCAGGAAAAACTAACATTCCATGAAATAATAAGAAATAAAACATCAAAATCAAAGTGTTCAAGTCTGTCAGCAATGGTTCAAGTGTAATCCCCTGCTTCTGGGCTTTAATAGTGTAACATAACTCAGTCCTCTTCACCAGAGCATATATATTTTAGGCTTGCAATGTTTTATCCCACAGTTCATGCAAAACAAAATCACTCTGCTGGTTAAATGCAAGTATCATGCATATGTTTCCCTCTGAAACGTTGCTGCAGTGACCATACACAGCTGAGAAGGAGAAACGTGATTTTCTAGCTTGGTAAGTAGCTGAGAAAACATGCACACAATTGTTGGCATGAAACCCTAAGGCTTTAAGAAAAAATGCAAAGTTCATGCTAAAGAGAGAGCCTAAACTCTTGCACAAAAAGGTACAGCTTATCTGGGAACTCAAAACTGTAGGCAAACAAAAACTCCAATGTTTCACTGCACTTCCATTGCTATGGGGTAAGCCTCAATTCCTACCCTACTTTCTTGAGTGTCCATGACTTCTTCTTCCTGCTGCTTCAAAACCTCAGAAGAAGAACACATCTCCTCTGCATCGGACATTTGCCAGTCTGTGTCACCAGCCACTGCAGGTAGGGTAGAGAGGAACTTATCCTCCCCTGTTGTTTGTCTCTCTCTTGGCTGCTCCTCTCCAGTGTGCCTCCTTCCTGTTCTGAGGAGCCACATTATATCCTGTGGGGAGCCACTTCCCCTCTGAGTAGGTGGGGGAAGGGTTTTCCACACACCAGCCTGCTCCCTATTATTACAGGCAGGCTTCTTTCTAGTTCCAATTCTGCTAAGCACAGGTTGCTCAATCGGTATCAAACTTCTGACAGTGGAAGGGACAGGTTTAAACTGGGCACAGCTTTCCAGCCTAACCTTTTCTTGCCCTGTCTCTTCTGACTCCATATCATTGTCAGCTAGATCTGTAAATTGGTCTGTCAACTGATCAGCTCTCTTGCATCTAGGCTCAATGTGTTTTCTCCTGATCATTGGGGCAAAACCCAGGACGGATTTGGGTTTGTTACGGGCTAAACCCGAAATGGGTTTGTCACAATAGAAAGAAGGGATAAAGAAAAAGGGCATATGCTGGATGGGGGGAAGAAGACAGAGTTAGTGAGATAGTGGAGGGGTGAAAGAAAGGGGTGGCAAGTGTGAGTAGACACAATGAAAAGAGGGAAACTGAGGACTGAATAGTAAGAAATAATTTAATTTAGATGGAGGCAGAAAATAGAGAAGGAAAACCGGAGAAGAAATGGAAAGGGAAGAGAGAGGAGAGAGAGATTCCAGAGACAGAGATACCAGATCTTAGTGGAGGAAATGATAAGAGATAGATGTTAAAAACCACATGGGGGAGGGAAGGAGAGATAGAAGGAGAGAGATGCCAGACCATGAGGGGAACAGAGGGAAGATGATGGATGCTAGACCAGGGGGGGGGGGGGGGGGGAGATGGAAGGGAGAGGTCCATAGTCTGTCCATAGTCTGCTTGCCCTGGATCGGTAGCATGGAATGTTGCTACTCTTTGGGGTTCTAGATTCTTGTTACTCTCTGGGATTCCGGAATCTTGCTATTCTTTGAGATTCTGTATGGAATGTTGCTACTCTTTGGGTTTGTGGCCGGGTACTAGTGACCTGGATTGGCCACCGAGATGGACCCAGTAAGGCTATTCTTATGTTCTTATGTTCTGAGGCTGTCTGTTAAGGTTTGTCTCTTTAGAGATTGTGCCAAAATTTGCACTGCTGGTATAGATTTCCTGAAGAAGGACCCGGCAAAGCACAAAAACTCATAGCAGCTGTCTGTCCCTAGACAGCCGAGTAAGTTTTGAACTGATGTGTTCTGTCAGAGTTTTCCAGGCTTTAACAAACTAGAATCCATGTCTGCTGCCTCCTGCTGACTTTCTGTATCACTATAAGTAATGCAGTGAATGTCAATTCACACCGACCTGGCATGGTCTTTTCTTTTCAGATCTCAGATACTGAATGTGCTTCAATGTTTAGTGGAAATAGCAAAAGTGAATGTTGAATTCTCACTTTTACACTCCCCTGAATTATACCATTTATTAAATTACTGCAGCTGCATTATTCAGTTTTTATTGTAATACAAAGTGCTATTGAGGTCAGGGGAAAGAACATTGGCAGAACTGTTTGATGCAAAGGGGAAAGTCTGTTGAATTAGGAATAAGTATTCTGGCCATGCTCCATTTAAAAAAATAAAAGCTTTAGTTGAGAATGACTAGTATTGCTAAATGTCAAGTTTAAGTGAAACAGAAAATCGTCCTTTACCATTGGAGGCATTTGACTTTAAGATATGGAAAAATGTGCTTTTAAGGGAACTGCAGAATCTGACATCCTAAACAGCATTAGACAAGTCCTGAAATGTATACAGGAAGAGGATGGGATTTTGTGGAAGGATCTGTGACAGTCTATGAAAGCAATTCTGTCCGGCCGGAAACGACGATGCATACCATCATGACGATCCCTCCACCTGGCAAAGAGCCCGAAGGGTCCAATCCCACTTTCTACCTAGGGCTACCAGATTTTCCCAAAGGAAAATATTGACCCATGGCCACGCCCCCATGCCCGCCCTGTTCCGCATGTGCCACGCCCCATTCTACCCCAGCCCTGCCCCCACAGGGCATCAGCGCATGCATAGCCCATGATCAGGGCAGGAATAATCAGTAGGCCATGTAGGCACATGCCTAGGGCCCGAAATGGTCAGGGGGACCCGATGAAGGAGGGCATCAACCTTTATTTTTTCCAAACAGCGATGGGCCCCTCCAGCATCGATCGGCAACACGGGCCCCCCCCAATCGGCAAAGCGCCTCCCCCCAATCGGCAAAGCGCCCCCCCCCCCCATCGACGGAAAGTAAGACAAGCAGGCAACGCGGGTAAGAAAGGCAACGGGAACTGTAATTGTGCAAGCGGTGCTGCTTTCCCAAAGCTTCCCTCTGACGCAGCTTCCTGTTTCCGCCTGGGCACATGGTGGGGTGGGGCAGGGCAGGGAGCCCAGTGTACTTGTGTGCCTAGGGGCCCTCGACGAATTAATCCTGCCCTGCCTGTGATGCGATGATGGCATGCGCCCAGCAGGTGACATCACTTGTGTCCACGCATGCGCGGACGCGCCTTCCCGACGTGATTTTGACGGGAAACTTTTCGAAACCCAGACAAAGTGCCAGGTTTTGAAAAGGTGTCGTCGAATAGGAGAACGTGTCCAGGGAAATCCAGACACCTGGTAACCCTATTTCTACCAAACCTCTGGAACCAACTACCCCCCAAGCATTCGAGCTGTGGATGAGCTATTGAAATTCAGTAAAAATTGACCATTTTATATGAACAAAACTGCCAATGTGGACTCTGACTACCAAACCGACTACTAAGGTTGTCTATATCAACAACAACAACAAAAAGCTGTCTCTATCCTAAATATCTGTCTGTGTCTGAATCTGTCTACACTTCCCCCTCCCCATTCGTGGTTTCAGTAATCACGATTTCACATATTCGCGATTTTTGGGGGAGGGGGAAAAAAGAAAAAAACCCCATCATTAAGTCTTCCCCCCGGCATCCCGGCCTTACCTGGTGGTCTAGCGGGCTTTCGGGGCAGGAGCGATCTTCCTACACTCCTGCCCCGTGCAGATCGCCATTAGGAAATAGCTGTAGGGAGTTCCCGTCGTAGTCTCGAGAGACTACGGGAACTCACAGCAGCCATTTCCTAATGGCGATCTGCATGGGGCAGGAGCGTAGGAAGATCGCTCCTGCCCTGTGTCCCCGCTAGACCACTAGGTAAGGTCCGGGGAGGCTAGGACAGACTAAAAATAGAAGAAAACTTAGACCAAAAAAATCACGTATAACTGAATTCGCAGATACTGAAACCGCGGATACGGAGGGAGAAGTGTACACCAAAGTTTATAGAACACTGGCACTTTCGTGGTGGATTGGCACCATTAATTGACTCATGGCACTATTTTATGATTGGCATCCAAATTGCATAATGCATAACTGAAAGTGGGCCGTATCTAGGGGCAGATTATGGGTATATTATGGGCATTTTGCCATGCAACTCGTGCAACTTCTACAATTCTGTTGTATACATATTGCATGGTACACTTAGGTGTAACAACTTACGCCAACTATTGACCCGACACAGTGGTATAGTAAGGAGGGTGTTGGGGGCCATCTGCCCCAGGAATGGTCTTTCTTGGGGGGCACCAGCACCCCTCCTCCTCTCTGCCCCCCCTTCCCACTCTTCACCCTTGCCGTGCACGCGCATCCCCTTCCCCGGACCTTTTTAACTTCAGCGTATGTCTATTGACCTCTTGCTTTTTGTCCGCTCACTGTTTAATGTACTAGAACTAATGTGGATGTACCTATGTATTCCGTTCTGGGCTCCTGGGGAGTTCAGGCGAGAAAACCAATATATAAATAATACGATTAATACATAGAAAAGCCAACTAAGCAGATGCTGGCAGGAGAGTGATGACCAAGTACGATCTGCATTGTTTTCTTATCATGGCAATTTGGTAAAAGTGTGTGCAAGAATAGTCAAGAAGGCTCCGCCCCTTCCACTTGATCCACCCTTTGCGTCTGCATGCACGAAAACTTAGGCGTGAGGTTTATAGAAGAGAGACCTAAGTCTGTTATGTGTACAGTGGCAAATTAGCATCAATTATTGCTAATTATCACTAATTTATGACCAACTAGTGAATTTTGCTATGTTCATAACTTGGGTCTTCATTTATAGAATTTGGGAGGTAATATATCACCCTGGTCTTCCCCTTTATCTCTCAAGATTATTAAATCTATTTACTCCTACTAGGGCCTTGAGGTCAACTCAACAATATTTGATAAAGATTCCTTCCTTATTGATGTTATATACTGTAGGTTTTATTTTATTTGTATTGAAAACTGACTTGAGGAGACTTTGATAAGTGATTAAGGAAGCACGATTGATGGACAGACATGGAGGCCTCACAGACACAGCATAAGTCACAAAGAAAAACTTTATTCTGTTCCTGTCACAGACTCAGGCTCAAACATGGCCAAAAACAACTTTGACAATTATTTCCTCATCTTTAGGCTTCTTCAACACAGTTCAAGTTACTCACACATAAATCCAGGCCTGGCTCCAGCTGGGACACTCAGGACCTGGGTCTTCATAGATAAATAAAGGCACTCTTTTACCTGTGCAATTTTCGGAGTCTTTTCATGAAATTTCTGGCATCGACTTCTTAACACAGGGTGCTCAGCCTCTGAGATAGGACCACTCCTTGCTTCCCTGGAACTCCCCCATATGTATGGCAGCCCAGCCAACACTCTAGGAAGATTCCTTTTTTTGGAGCCTCCCTTCAGGAGTCCTTTGTATTTGAGGTCTCTCTCCTGGAGATTTCTTCTCCTGGAGTCACCCTTCTGAGGACCTCGTCCCTTAGGACCTCTCTGATGTGTTCTGCCCCAGGGTATATAGCCACCTCACTGCCTAAGCCCCACTCTTCTGACTCAGTAAGTTAGCGCCACCTGTCATAAGGTGGTTGTACTTCAACACCAGTAAGGGTGTGTTCTTAGGGGAACCTGATGCTATACCACTCACTGTCTCACAGTGGGATCTCAAGAAATAAAGGAAACTTGAAAGTCGTAGGGGTCAGCACCTTCAGGACTGCTGGAACTGCTCACAAATTGCAAACACATGCTAATTCAACCCTGTTCTGTGCAAGTCTTGGAAGCGGAAGCATTCAGCAACAGAAATGATGTGTAGAAACTTGAATAATCCTGCCACACATTAAAAGATTGCCAAAAGAACCAACTATGATTCTACTCAGGTTCTGAAAGATTAAAAAGAATGACCTGAAGAATATGACAACTAGAACTAAAAAAAAAAAAAATCAATTGACTATTTATGTCCAAGCTGAAGCTGAGCAGACTATGATGGATTTCTTTTATTTTCCGTTGATATCAAACCAAACTGAAAATTGCTTACACATCACTGATACTGAAAGCATGTTTTCCCTTGACTATTTTCCTATGCTTCGGTGTGTTGGAACACTAGTCCAAGAATGTTACACAGAAGGTGTGTTAAGGCTACGGTAGCAGAATGGGGTGGGAATTGCTAGGACCCTACCAATATTTTACCCAGCACAGGTTCTGCAATTTGGCAGTAGGGGGTGGAGCGTGTCAGCTGGGGGTGGAGCTACACAGCTTGGCAGTGGGGCTAGAGCAGTGTTTTTCAACCTTTTTATATCTATGGACCGGCAGAAATAAAAGAATTATTCTGTGGACCGGCATCGGTCCGTGGACCAGCGGTTGAAGAACACTGGGCTAAGTCGTGGGCCAGACCCCGCCCATCTCTACCCAATCTCCACCCCAAACCCCGCCCCCATAATAGTACTAATTGCACCTTGCCCGTCCCTTGCCTCATCTGGAAGCCTTCCTTCTGACGTTGCAACGTTCCGGTTCAGGCGCAGGATGCCCGTAGGAGCCGCTGCCCGTGGCTTTGTGCACTGAATCAGTTAGGAAGAGGGAGTTGGCTTGAAGATAACACCGCATCGATCGCACCGTGGACCGGCGGCTGAAGAACACTGTTTTGGGCCTGATGCACGTGCTGGCCCCGTGGACCGGCAGGAAATTTCTGTGGACCGGCACTGGTCCGTGGACCGGTGGTTGAAGAACACTGGGCTAGAGAATGTTTTTTTGACCCCTCCAACTAAAAATGGTGTTCCACTACCCCTACCCTCATTGTTTGCTTTTGCAGAGAATTTAAGGTTAGCTTGTGGTTTCAGAGCCATTGTAGTTCTAAGAAAGAAATGCAATTTTTTTTTTTTTTGGGGGGGGTGCGGAGAAGATTCAAATGTATAAACTCCAACCAACCATTACTTTCAACAAAAGTATAAATACTGCCTGTAATTCTTTTTTTTTAAATTATGAATTAAAAAAAAATAACTGCATGGCACAGGAGAGCTACGGCCTCAGCACTCTGAGGTCGTGGGTTCAAACCCCATGCTGTTCCTGGTGACCCTGGGCAAGTCATTTAAATAAATTCCTGCAGGTGAGGTAGTTTGGCTCTGTCCTTATAGATGCAGGAAGGTCATTCCAGGATAAGTGAAAAAGGTATTGAATATTAATTTGTATTTCACTTCTTTGGATGAGGGTATGATTAGTTGGTGAATATTGTTGATTCTGGGTGATGTAAAGGAGTTGGAGATTAGGTGAATTATTTGTTCTGGTGAGTGGCCAGTGTAGTATGCAATAGTAAGCAGAGACGGTGTCATATTTTGTTAAGCCGAAGATCAATCTGATTGCAGTGTTCTGAATCATTTGGAGTTTGTGCATTTGACAAGAGTGAATTGCAGTAGTCTAGTTGGGTTAGGATTAGCATTTGGACCAGTATGGCAAAATGATTATTGTAGAAGTAAGGTCTGATCAGTTTTAGATGCTTTAAACTGTAGAAAGCTTTTTTCCAAAGGCTAAAAATTTAGGGTTTGTAAGAAAGTGTGGAGTCTAGCAGGATTCCAAGCATCTTGGAAGACTTTTCAATGTTTACTGTTGTACCTGAGGATAGTGATAGGCTCATGGGGACAGTCTATGTGGCATTGTGGAACCAGAGTAATTTGGTTTTGGAGGTGTTTAAACTTAGTATGTTCGAGAGTTCCCAAGAACAAATTTTATCAAAGGCTTTGAAAACCTTCATGGAAGCTTCCTTAGCGTTTGCATGGAGTGGAATAAAGAGAACGATGTTGTCTGTGTAGGAATAGTAAACATTTACCGTTGGTGAAGGACAGATTGCCTAGGGTGCTCATAAATACTGAATATTGTCTCTGACCAGCTCCTCAAAAAGTGGGCCAGTCAGGGGTGGACCAGGGGATTGTCTGGGCTTATGCAGGTACTGGCAATATTCAGCTGAGGCCTGCATAAGCTTTTTGTTGTTGTTGTTGTTGTTTAAAATCCCTCCTGAGCCCTCTTCTGCCCCTAACAATGCCCCTTCCCTAGCACGTGGCAACACCTCGCCTCCCCCTAACCCACTAGGTCCCCCATATCTACCTGAATACCTCATGGTCCAGCGAGGGGTCATTGGGGGCAGGCATGTAGCCTGAAGTACTGTAAACTGCTGCGAAGGGTTGCAACAGCCATTTTATGGAGGCACTGGCAAGAGGCAGGCTCAAGGGGGCTGTATTCTCACCAAAGACCCCCCATTGGACCTCCAGGTAGGCCCAAGGGGACCTACTTAAACATGGGAGGGGCCTGGCGGAAAGGAGGTAAGGTGTTACCATGGGCTGGGGGAGAGGGAGGCAGCATTTATGGAAACATGCTTAGGGTTGATTTTTTTTTTTTTTTTTTTACTGTGCTGAATTTTTTGTGTCATTTATAGAATTCTCTTCATTGTGTAAATAAACCTTTAACAAATTCCACTGGCCTAGTACTTTATGCCATTGGTTAAGCTATGCAGTAGTTAAAGATTTTGTCAACATTAAAATTACTACTATTTATTATTTCTATAGCGCTGAAAGGCGTACGCAGTGCTGTACATTTTAACATACAACAGACAGTCCCTGCTCAGAAGAGCTTACTATCTAATTTTGACAGGACATTTCAGGGTTGGGGAGGTTATAGTGGGTCTAGGTATCTGACAGCAGTGAGGGGAGGGGGTTTAAGAGTTGAAAGCAGTTTCAAAAAAGTGGGCCTTTAGCTTGGATTTGAATACTGCCAGGGACAGAGCACGACGTATTGATTCAGGCAACCGGTGCCACAAGAAAGAAGGGACGGAGTCTGGAGCTGGCAGTGGAAGAGAAGGGTACAGTTAAGAGGGGCTTGCCCGATGAGCGGAGATCATTAGGGGGAGGGGGGAGAACAGAAGCACACTGAGTGGGAGGCAGGCAACATAAGGTAATGGTAAATGGCATTCACTCTTGAGGATAAGGACATCTCAGGGATCGGTCCTTGGCCAGTTCTTTTTCATATTTTGTATAGTAATATTGCAGAAGATTTGCCTCTTTGGAGATGTACCAAACTTTGCAACAGAGTAGACAAAATAAAGTTGCCGACAGCAGAGTCAGGGTGCTCCATAATATGATCAACAGAAAATAAACATTTATATTTATAATCGGCAAGAAAGGCAACCGAAGCTGCTCTTTGCTTTCGGATGACTAAACCTGCGAAGCCTTCAGCTCGGTTCTGGATCCTCGCAGGAGCGTGTCTGTTTTCCTAAGTGGAACCAATTGCCTAAAATGTCACGAAGGTTCAGTCACAGCTCTCTAAAAAATGCAATCATAAAAGAAAAAAAAATTAAAATGCACATATTCATTTTCCGGCTGAAACAATGCAAGCAAATACGGCTCATCACCAGTCACAGGGAGAATAATTATCAATGCCCTGAATGTTTAATGTTAAAATTACATACACAGCAGACATATGCTAAACAGAACATTTGATTTCCCTAGCTGGAAGGCAATGAGTGCTTAATCAGGAAGCTGAACTGCTCACACCTGCCATGCTAGTACCGCACCGAATATACAAACTAGGTTTCTGCAACTGCTTATATCATTCCAGCGCTAGCGGCAGGTGAACTCGCTGCGACTATAAGGTTACACTAGCGGGGGCCTCTTGCTCCTGAACCCAGGCAGGTTCTTGCTAATTAGTCTCTTTTCCGTATGTGCATGCCACTCTGTGCCATCTTTCCTGGGCAGTTTGACTCTGCAGAGACAGCAGTAACCGATCCCACCATCACGGTTTGCTATGTTAGGAATTTTCCGCTGACCAGTCGGATGAGCCTGCACGTTGCACGCATTTCAGCTTTCCGAGACAGAATCAAACCTAGCAACCCTAGGTACATTTGGGTAAACTAAAACATCTCTTTCATCATGACTTCCATGGATAATTATTTAGATCCCATGCTCTGTCAGATCCCTTAAATATATGGCAAAAAGATGGTTAGACGCTCTGCTTGCTGTCACCTTTCAAATGATTCTTTCTGATTGGAAACCTGCACAGTTACTAAATATTCATTTCTGGGGTTCCACGATAATGAATATTTATGAACGTAACGGCACTTCTCACACCTGCTAAGGGGTATAGGGCTCCTTTTTCGAAGGTGCGCTAGCGTTTTTAGCGCACGCACCGGATTAGCAAGCGCTAGCCGAAAATCTACTGCCTGCTCGAAAGGAGGCGGTAGCGGCTAGCGTGCGCGGCACTTTAGCACATGCTATCCCCTGCGTTAGGGCCCTAACAGGTTCATAGACAACCCCGCGAAAGACAAATGCGCACGCCGACAACTGAGCGCAAGACGGAGGCGCGCACCGAAGAAAATTACAGTTTTTAGGGGCTCCAAAAGGGGGTTTTGTTGGGGAGCCCCCCCCCAGTTTACTTAATAGAGATCGCACCGGCGTTGTGGGGGGTTTGGGGGGTTGTAACCCTCCACATTTTACTGTAAACTTAACTTTTTCCCTAAAAACAGGGATAAAGTGAAGTTTTCAGTAAAATGTGGGGGGTTACAACCCCCCACAACGCCCCCACAACGCGGTGCGATCACTATTAAGTAAAGAACCCCCCACGCCCCCCTGTCGGAGCCCTAAAAACAGTAATTTTCTGTGGTGCGCACCTCCGCACTGCGCTCAATTGTCTGCACGAGCCTTTGTTCCGGCGCGCTTTTGACCTGACACCGCCCTAACGCGCCTTCGTAAAAGTTGCCCATAATATTAGGAAAATGTGGTCTCCTATTTCTCTCATGAATGATAACGTTTGACTGTTCCACCAATGGCTGTTATTGGATCATTCATCGTTCCTTAATAGTCGTGAAATGAGGTTCCATCTTACATTATCCTGGTTTTATATGCTGAATATCTATGCCATGCTCTAATGATGGTGTATGACTTCAAATGTTGTCATTGTTTGTAATAAGGCACATTTTTAAAAAAACATTTATAGTCCGCATATCCCAAAATCTATGCGGGTAACAGTGATACATGCATAATTAAAAGAAGACCAACAAATCATGAAAAAATGGCAATATGCAGCCTTGAACCTATATCTTACAAAAGATAAGGCCGGATAATTGCCAAACTACGAACTGCCCAGATTTGAAAAGGCCAGGCTGAAAAAAATAGGCTTTCAAACTTTTCTGAAATGCTCCCAAAATCAGAAATTAGACGAATTGAGTCTGGAACAGAATTCCATAGTAGAGGTCCGGCCACCTGGAACATTCAAGATCGATTTACAGCTTTAGTGATATTGTTTTGTTCTGGTTTTATATGCCTTTTCTATGGTTGGTTAATGTTTCCAACTTATATCTCGACTATTGTAAAAGTCGTTATATCTCTTTTGTGCTAACCTTTGAAAATTTCCAATAACGAGATTTAAAATGAAAAAAAAAAAATGATAATGATTTCCATGGTGTTATTCAGGATTGAAATAGAGGTCTGCAGGGGAACGGGGATCGCGGGAATACCCCCCTAACCCACGGGACTCCCACGGGGACCCCCCTCTGGCCCACGGGACTCCCACAGGGACCCTCCTCTAGCCAACGGGACTCCCACGGGGATGGAAGGCTTTAGAAGCAGGGTTCGTCCATATAATATAATGGACACGTCAGCCTTAGTAAAAGAGGGGGTTTATAAGTTAATTACCTGAACAGAAAACAAAAAAAGGGTTCCACCAAAGAGATTCCACAAGGAAAACAGCAGCGCAAACACAAAAGAAACTGTGGAATTGATCCTGTCAGAAGTAATTGCTGCTTTTTATGGGGACGGGCGGGGATGGAGGTAATTCCTTGAGGGGATGGGTGGGGACGTAGAGGATCCTGGCGGGGACGGGTGGGGATGGGTGGGATTTCTGTCTCCGTGTAACTCTAGTTTGAAAACGAGCTGCTTTGTAGATTCTGAGGCCTGATGAACATTCCTATTTAAGTCCGTGTGCTGCTTGAGTTGTCTGTTAGACTGATAACATAATTGCCTCTTCCGCTGTATATAAATGTGGATCTGGAGGCTTAGAAGCATTTATTAGAAAGTTGTTTAAGACTGGATAGGCACTCAAAGAGATCAATCACATTTCCCCCTAGACAGACTTGAAGGTAACATCAATGTTTATTTGGCGCGCTGGACAAACTGATTGTAGAGTTCCCTCTCCTTTTATGCAAAACAGGTGTTTTCTTATGAGGATGTAACATTTTAATCGCCTTTACTGGGACCTGGTATAAGAAAAATAGAGGTAAATCTTTAATAGAAAAAAATAAGTATGGGGCAGTTATAGGCTGGTAACTAAAGATACATGTCACTTATGCACACCAATGGCGCTATTACTTGGCAGGAATTGTATGCACTAGGGCCCTGATTCTCTAAATGGCACCTAAAATCTATGGTGGCTGAGCAACGTATTGCGTATCAGCTGTCAATGTTGACTTAGGCACCATTTATAGAATGAAACTTAGCAGTGCCTGAACTGGAGTTAGGCGTGCCCTATTTATGCCGAGATTTTCGTGGCCTAAATACCAGTTTCTAAATCCAATTCAGGCACCTAGACAGAAAGGGCCTGATTCTGTTTAATAATAATAATAACTTTATTTTTGTATACCGCCATACCCCGAAGAGTTCTAGGCGGTTCACATTAGTTAGACAGAGATTACAGGTGGTTACATATCAAATTGATCATAGAGTTGCAAACAGCAAGGCGAGAGTAGTTACAAGTGGTGACATATCGAATTGATCATAGAGTTGCGAACAGTAAGGAGAGAAGTAGGGGGGAGAGGAGGGAGAAGGGGGAGGGGAGTAGATCAGAATGGGGGGAGGATTGAAAAGGGGCATTAAGGGTCTTGGTCTCGGAATAGGTGAGTTTTGAGTAATTTTCTAAAATCGAGGTAGTTGTAGGCCTTGAGGACCATTTGGGCTAGCCAAGGGTTTAGTTTGGCGGCTTGGAAGGCGTAGGTTTTGTCAAGGAATTTTTTTGAGTGGCATAGTTTTAGGGAGGGGAAGGCGAAGAGTTGAATTTTTCGGGAGTTCTTATAGTTGTGGTTAAGGGTGAAGTGAGGGGTGATATAGTTTGGGGATAAACCAAATATTGTTTTGTAGCAAAAACAGGCAAATTTGACTATGATTCTGGATTCTAGTGGGAGCCAGTGGAGTTTGTGGTAGAAAGGGGTGATATGGTCCCATTTTTTCAGGTCAAATATGACATTTAGGACGCCCAGTCTCATTAGCACATCTTCTCGCACATCAAGCAGCATTATGGAGTAAAAACCTTGAACAATTGCTTGTGCCTACTACCTATGGAGAATTTAGGAAACGCCTGAAAACACATCTATTCCTGAAATACTTAGGAAACCAACCCATTCAATCTTAGTCCTTAACAACCGAGCGCAAGAACCACCTGTCGCTAAATCTGTACTTTGTTTGTTCATTCAATCTGTAACTTTGTTTATTCACTCAATCTGTAACATTTCTAAGCATTGTAACTTCACGGTCCTGCGGTATATAAACTGTTATTATTATTATTAGCGGCTTTTGAGCATGACACACGGGCGTCCTATACAAAATCGCCACCCCAGTTCTCTAACCGGCGTCGACGTCACAGATGCCATTTAGAGAACTGCGTTGCCGCTGAGATGATCAGCTGAGCGGCAGTGGCAGGGATCTTCACCACAAATCAAACGGCAGGAGGGATGCCCACTCCCTCTCGCTACCACCCCGAACCCACTCACACTGTCCTTGGCAGGAGGGATGCCCACTCCCTCCTGCTACAAACCCCTAAATAATCCCCAGCAGGAGGGATGCCCACTCCATCCTGATGGCACCTCCCCCCAACATCCTCAGCAGGAGGGATGCCCACTCCCTCCTGATGGCACCCCCCAACATCCCTGGCAGGAGGGATGCCCACTCCATCCTGCCAGCACCCCCCAAACCCCCACCCGGACTTCCCCCCGGACCTTTAACAGGAAGGCCAGCCGAAGGGATGCATACTCCCCCCGGCCGGTAGGCCCGCCTCTTCAAAATGGAAAGCCTTCCCCTTCCTGATGCATCCTAGAATGCACTAGGGAGGGGCCTAAGACCCCTCCCATAGGCTAGCATTTCAATGGCCTACATTTTAGATGTCTATCGCGGCCCTAGGGCGATGCCTAGGGTTGCTTAAGCTCAGCCACTGAGGCCATTTCCAGGCAAAACCACATCCAGCCTTGGGTGAGCTTAAGCATCCCTACATGTCTGCCTCAACCGTGACAGACACCTACAGTATAGGCAGCCTGCCTCGGGTTGGTTTTGTTTGTTTTGTTTTGTTTTTTAGAAAATATGCATCCCGATTGGCCAGTTAGAAAGTGATATGAAGCCATTTATAAATATGACCCCAAAACACCCCCAAGATCTGCCCCTAACCACACCTACTTTCTGGTAGGTGCCTCGGTCTGGAAGAACACCGAATGGAAATACCCTCCTTCAGAGACATCAAATGCAAAAGAGTCAGGACACCGAAAAGTTCAAGAAAGGGATAAAGACCATCCTCTTCACAGACTAACCAATAAAGCAACCTAGAGGAGATAGTTGACTAGTCCCCATTAAGAACACACTATGGTATAAATGTCTGTATTGAAAACCATCTCAGAAACGCTAACTCTATATTGTAACATCTTTACAGAAGCTCATGCAAACCGCTCTGAATTGACTCCCCAGTCATTAGTTGTGGTATAGAAGCTTTCAATAAACAATATTTAATGGCAATTTTCAATTAACAGCACCAATTAAGCCTAATTGAATAATTAAGTTAGGTGCCTAGATTGGCTATGCACGCCAGTCTAGGCACCTATTTTTAGGCATGGCCTAGATGCTGTTCTATGAGGTAGCGCCTAAGTGCCATTGAGGGAATTCTATAAACAGCGCCTAAACTCATAAGTTAATTGGGAAATGCCATTTGAAACAGCAATTAACATAAAATGTAAAGCGCCATCCGTTGCCTAAACAAAAGGCATGGGAATCATACCTCTGGAGACTCCTACCAGCGCCTCATGCCACTATGGGTGTGGCTAATGCCAAAAGTGCCATTATGCGCCATGAAACTCCTGCGTAGGGGGCGATTCATGGCAAAGACAGGCGCCGGAAAGGGAGGCCTCGAAAACCCTGGCCTACATTTCTGGCACCTATCTTTCCCAGAGGTGCGATTATATGGTGCCACTGCGTTTAATGACATGCGATCGGCGGCTGCTTTTTAGGCGGCCACAGATATTGGCACCGTATAGAGGCCATAGTGCCGAACTTGGGGGGGAGGGGGGTGCATACATGTGGGCAGAGAATGGGTGGATCATAGAGAATGTCGTCCATGAATGTAGTCTATAGAATACTAGAAATGACATTTATTCATTCAATTTTCTATACCGTTCTACCAGGGGAGCTCAGAATGGTTTACATGAATTTATTCAGGTACTCGAGCATAATTCCCTGACTGTCCCGGTGGGCTCACAATCTATCCTTGGCCAATTGGGGAGCAGGTGACTTGCCCAGGGTCACAAGGAGCAGTGTGGGCCTGCACCCACAACCTTACGGCGCTGAGGCTGCAGCTCCAACCCAGGGTGCTGCATTCTCAGACATAGCAGGGCAAAAGATAGCGTGGGAAACATTGACAGAGATGGCAAAACATAGCTAACAAAGCATGGTAAGACCAGTGAGACAGTGAGTCTATAAATGTGATATGGTGAGTATAGTTTGGCAAAAATAGCACAGATATGTTGGTGGACGTGGGGATGTCGGAGACTGTCCAGGGATGTGGGGGGATGGGGTGTGTGTGTGAAGCCGTGTAGTTCAGCTGATCCTAGCAGGGGAAATCCTCATCAGCTGAGCTGGCAGGAATCCCCAAAACCAACTCGGCTGATGGGGATTCCTCTCCCGCAATCAGCTGATGGCAAGCCCTCAATGTGCTGTTTTTTCCCCCCCCCCATCTCTGAGTGGTGGGAGGGAGTCATGACCACTGGGGAGGGGTAGCGTAAGAGGGGGGAGAGGTCATGCCTTAAACCTCTGGTGGTCATCTTGTCAATTTGGTCACCTTTGGGGCACTTAGACCTATTTTACTTTAAGTCCCGGTGTGGAAATTCTGCCTAGGATGTCCTGGAAAAGCCTTGATTATTGTTTCAGGACGTCCAGGTGGAAGCCCGCCCAATTCCTGCCCATAACATGCCCCTTTCAGCTCTGGACACAAAGCAGCTTAGAAGTGCCGCTGCACATCCAGAAAGCTTGTTTTGCTTATCGGCACATGGACGTCCCTGTTATTAGGACCTAGGCAGGTTTTGGGACGTTTTAAAGTTTTGATTAGGCCCCTCTCAGTCACTCTTTTAATTCCTTTACTTTGGATGGTTAATTCCATCTCAGTATCTTTAACGGTGATTACTGAGGCGTGAACAGAACAGCATTACAAGACAATAAGCTCCTTCTAAGGCATTTGCATAGGATTTCTCAGTGGCTGCTACCACGAATGGTAAAAGCCCTCGAGAACCCTTTTGTGCATTGGGAGCTGAGCTAACTTTTAAGTAAGGTTGGCTACAACCAATCTTACTTGCATGGCAAGCTTTTGAGCATCGAGACCCCAGAGATTCATCTGCAGAACACCAAAGTGAAGGGATGGATAAACCAGAGCGAGAATCAATAGAGCAGTCCTTAGGAAAAAGTAGAGGATAAAGTATATTTTCTGAGTACGGTATATGAAAGAGAAGTCACTGAACATAATGGGTGAGCATGTCAAAAGAACCAGATTCTAAATGGAAACATACTTCAGAGAGAAGGGGCTGAGCAGCTGGAAGCAGTAGATATGCGATATCCGGCCTATGCTAAGAGGAGGTATAATCGGATGATGTGTAGTTGAAGGTTCAAAGATCTAGATGGTTGATATGGACTTTAGAAAACCAAAAAATCTCTGTGGAGTGACGATGTTCCTAAATGGACTTTATTTGAAAGTGTCAAAGTTGCATAGGTAAACTGAAATCATCCACATAAAATAATTTCATCCACATAAAAGCCTTAAAGGTTTTTTGATATGGACTTTAACCTGAATTTGTAAGGCCATATAAAGAGAGTGACTGCTATAGTAAACTTTAAGTGAGACCCCATTTAGAATACCATGTGCAATTCTGGAGACCGCGCCTTCAAAAAGACAGAGAGGGAAAGAGTCGATGCAGAGGATGGCCACAAAAATAGTCAGTGCTCTGTCATAAAGCATATGGGGACAGACTTATAGACTTTAATATGTACAGTATACTTCTCCCTCCGTATTCGCGGTGGTTAGGGGCAGAGCCGGCCTGCAAATGTTTAAAAAACGTGAATAATATTTGGGCCAGTTCTTCCCCTAATCCCCACTTCCCCCGGCTATTTTAAGCCCTGAAAGCCCCCCCCCCTTAAGCCTTACCTGGTGGTCTAGCGGGTTTTTGGGGCAGAAGCGATCTTCTCACGCTCCTGCCCCGTGCAGATCGCTCACAGGAAATGGCTGCCCTGAGCTCCCGTAGTCTCTCGAGCCATTTCCTGTGAGCGACCTGCACGGGGCAGGAGTGTGGGAAGATCGCTCCTGCCCCGAAAACCCGCTGGACCACCAGGTAAGGCTTAATAGCCCAAAAAAAGAAAAAGGAATTTTAGGTTTAAAATCACGAGTAAGTGAATCCGTAGATATGGAAACCGCGAATACGGAGAAGGAAGTGTACTCTATATTCTGGAAGAGAGGCGGGCAAGAAGGTGATATAGAAACATAGAAACATAGAAATAGACGGCAGATAAGGGCCCACGGCCCATCTAGTCTGCCCACCTTAATGTCCCTCCCCTACCTTTGCCCTGTGAATAGATCCCATGTGCCGATCCCATTTGGCCTTAAAATCAGGCACGCTGCTGGCCTCAATCACCTGTAGTGGAAGACTATTCCAGCGATCAACCACTCTTTCAGTGAAAAAGAATTTCCTGGTGTCACCTCGTAGTTTCCCGCCCCTGATTTTCAACGGATGCCCTCTTGTTGTCGTGGGACCCTTGAAAAAGAAGATTGAGACATTCAAATATCTCCGTGGCATTTATGTACAGGAGGAAAACTCCAAAATGAAAGGGTGTAGTATGAAGGTAAAATGTTATAGGCTCAGGAATAATCCCAGTAAACAATTTTGCTACAGATAGGGTGGTGGATGCGTGGCACAGTCTCCCAGTGGAGGTGGTAGAGACAAAGACTGTGTCTGAATTCAAGAAAGCATGAGATAGGCAGGTGAGCGTTCCCAGGGAGAAAAGTAGATCATGAATGTTGTGGATGGGCTATTTGGCCTTTATCTTCCCTCGTGTTTCTATGTTTAAGCCTCAGGAGAACAATATTGAAGCAACAGGAAAGAAGCCAAATGTGGGGCAGAAAGAAGAAATACAGGGCACGATTCGAAATGTGCTAGCTGGCTCCGTTCCTTCATAAGAACATAAGAATTGCCGCTGCTGGGTCAGAACGGTGGTCCATCGCGCCCGGCCGTCCGCTCCCGCGGTGGACCCCAGGCCAAAGACCAGTGCCCTAACCTGCATTCTTCCAAATTCTTCTGCTATCACCCAATCCTCCTACTTCCTTCTACACAAAGCTTTTTGGACTGCATACATGCTCGCAAAGATATCTTCCGACAATAACAACAAATGCTGGTCATGTGCGGCGGACATTGGGACCCTAGACCGCATGCTCTTTCATTGCCCACCCATTCAGCAATATTGGAAGCAGATTTGGGAGCTTATTTCTAAACTATCATATATAATAAAAGGCTAACTCGCGCATGCGCACTCCTATTTGCGTGCTTCCATGATCAGTAGTTCCGTGGCCGCATGAGTGCGCATGCGCGAGTCCCCAGCCTTACTTTCCAGCACCTACCACTCGCTGAAGCGCTGGCTCCCATGGAGATGTTGTTTTTCTGTTTGGGGCTGCGGCGGCGTCTTTTCTCGGGAGCCGCACCAGTGTCGGAGACAAGGCTTCCGACGCTGGTGCGCCTCTTGAGGGAGACTGCCGCGGCGGCTTTGGACAGAGGGGTACCATTTTCGTGGGAACCGGCCTTCGGAGAGGCTTGAGAGTGTGCATGCGCGGCCGATCAGCGCCCTCACCACCTCTGCAAGTCGAGAAGGATCGCGGGCGGTCAGCGCCCCCACCACCCCGAAGATGCACACAGTAGCAGCAGGGCCATCGTCAAAGGGAGCACAAAACATGGCAGAAATTAAGAGTAATCAACAATTCCTCTTGCTTCTCACCTCAGAATCCAGGCTCCCGGTTGATAACGAAAAGGTGGAGCAAGGAGACCACAATCACAGTAAGCACGAGTTCGGGGCATTAGCGAGCAGGGTTGCCATGGAAACCCCGCTCGAGTCAAGTAGAACCCTTAGACTGGAGGAGAAAAAATCTCAAAAGGTACAAAAAATCTCCCCCACCCCAAAAAAAGATGTTAACAGAATAGGAGGGAAGAGACAACTGGAACTAACCGCCTTAATAAGTGATTAAATGAAGTCCAATGTTATAGTGAAGGAAAGCCCTCAGTCACAGCTAACCTGGGGAAAAGTAAGAAAACAGCTGTACCCTTGGGGTTTTCTTACTTTTCCCCAGGTTAGCTGTGTGACTGAGGGCTTTCCTTCACTATAACATTGGACTTCATTTACTCACTTATTAAGGGGTTAGTTCCAGTTGTCTCTTCCCTCCTATTCTGTTAACATCTTTTTTGGGGATGGGGGAGATTTTTTGTACCTATGGAAACCCAGCTGGCATAACAAAAATGATGCAGTCACAAGGGTCAGTGAAAGGGGATCAGGAGCGACATGCATAGGAGGGGCTTAGAGGGCAAGAGAGCTGCTGTTGGAGAGACTGAGGAAAGGAATGTTCAGATAAAGAAGAACTGAGACTGAAGAAGGAATAAAAATTAAAAAAAAAAATAGGAAGAGACACCTACAGGGAAACACCGGATCAGGAACATACAGAGAAAACAGGAGAACGTAGAGGTTTGCAGGATTCAGGAGCATATAGATAAAGGAGAGCAGAGACCCCTGCAAGAAGAGAAAAAGAGCAAAGAGACTGGGAATGATAAAGAGCAGAGATGCTTGCAGGGAGAAAAAGCGAGGCAGTAATGTTACAGCTGGAGAGTGCAGAATGAGGAAGAAAGCAGAGACAGCGCTACACAGGGAAATGGAGGGGAGAGAGACAGAAAGAAAAAGACAGACAGACATATATTCTAGCACCCGTTAATGTAATGGGCTTAACGACTAATTACATATAACACACAATATCTTTCTTGCCATTGTTATGTTTGGAGAGATGGCTATGCAGTCCAACATTACTGAGGCCCAGTCTTGCTTCTGAGACCACTGCTAAAGATCACCATTAAAATGATATTAACAAATTCCTCACAGTGGAATTTGGTTGCTCCATTATGAGATACAAAGGTTTAACGGCAAAAAAAAAGAACATGTTCCATAAGTTCTCTAGCATTTGGGAACCCCTGGTTAAATATTGTGAAAATACCCTCACCATTACCAATTGATTTCTCTTTTCTTCATCTGCTGTTGCATAGATAGACCTAATTTCCCTGTTGATTCGGTACTGGAGGTCTGATTATTACCTACATTGTTATATTGCCATAGTCTCTTGTTGGAAACTGTTCACCCATGTCGAAAGCTTGCGCTGCTGTATTGACACATGCTTCAATTGCCGTTCGGGTATGATTTCCTGTACAAGCCTCAATGTAAAACTGTGCATGCACTAGTTAATGGTTGCATCTGTGTTTTTTTTAATGATAAAATGTTATTTTGTCTTTCTGTTCACTGAAAACTAATAAAAATATTCAACTGAAAAAGAAATGTGCTAACTGTAGCAGATCTCAAGTGGTTAACTTGTCAACTTGCAATGCCCAAATTGCACAATAAACTTATCTCTCTGTATACGTCAACCCAAGATGATTTAGGGCTCCTTTTACGAAGCCGCGTTAGCGGTTTGACGCACGCTAAACTTCCGGTCGCGCTAGCCGCTACCGCCTCCCCTTCAGCAGGCGGTAGCTCCTCGGCTAGCGCGGGGGTTAGCGCGTGATGAAAAGTCCCGTGCGATAAAGCCGCTAACGTGGCTTCGTAAAAGGAGCCCTTGTCTATGTATTATGTATTTCAACTTTGTCAAACTATTATACTTAATCTGGTGAAAGTGGGTAATAAATAATAACGAATGTCCTATATAAACTCCACTCTTTTAGTTGAGAGCACTATCCCCACGGAGGCTTTTTCTTCCGTGGGGATAGTGCTCTCAACTGCAAGAGTGGAGTCTATACAGAACATTCGTTATTATCAACTTTGTAACCCATTCTGAGCTCGTTGGGAAGGACGTGATATAAATCAAACCAAATCTAATATAATAAAGCCCTAAGCGCGCATGCGCACTCCCACCTGCGTGCTCCCGTTTTCCGTGCGCTGTAGGGACCCGCAGGTAGGAGTGCGTATGCGCGCGGTGGCGCGGAGCCTGTTGGCCACGGCGGCTCTTGCCGTCTGAAGGATGTGAACTGGCCAGGGCGACGTCAGAAGGGGGCCGGAACGGACTTTAATTTCTGCCTCCCAGGCTTCTCCTCCTGCTCCGGCTGGGCCCACGTAAAAAAACCAAAAACCCCCAGAGCTCGCTTCGGGTCCGGCAAGGGCTGCGGGTCCTGAAACCTTCCGATTCAAGCAGAGTCTGCAGCACTCTACACACGCTGCTTCGGGCCTTCTACTGCCCTGATTTGCTGGGCAGTAGAAGGCCCCGAAGCAGCAGTGTGTAGAGTGCTGCAGACGCTGCTGGAATCGGAAGGTTTGTTGGGACCGCGGGAAGGGAAGGGGGGGGGGTAAGGGACTAAGGCAGCCGGCCAGACCGCGGGAAGGGAAAGTGGGGGTAGGGGAAACGCTGCTGCTGCACAGGGAAGTGGTGTGGGGGAAGAGAAATGGAGGGGGAAGGAATGCTGCTGTGGCTGCTGCACAGGGAAGTGGTGGGAGCGAAATGCTGCTGCATAGGATGCAGGGAGAGAGACAGATAGATAGAAAGAAAAGAAGAAAGACACAGGGGCAGGGAGAGACACAGAAAGACAGACAGACAAAGGGGGCCAGGGAGAGAGACAGACAGTGGGAGGGAGAGAGAGACAGAAATAAAGACACATAAACATATATTCTAATGTTAATGTAACGGGCTAAAATACTAGTAAATAAATAAAAAGCCAAGTAAGATATGTTTCTTCCAACATGAAGGCCACAGGTTTAGGAGTGGCTGGTACTTGATGGGTATCAGCTTTGAGGAAAGATTGCTGAACTTAAGAACATTAGAAAGAAACCTGTTGCTTGGGAGGTTTATTCCCAAATACATAATAATAATAATTTTATTCTTATATACCGCCAAAGCCATGAAAGTTCGAGGCGGTTTACAACAGGAAGTGCTGGACAATCAGCGAAGTGGTCACAGTAAAGTCATCGAATACAAGCCATGATAGTTCGAGGCAGTTAACAACAAGAGGAGCTGGAAATCAGCACCATACAAAGACATCGGATAACAAGCTTACAGAATGGAAGAAGTGAAAACTAACAAATTTCTTAGGATGCAAATCGGTTAAACAAATTCGTTTTTACTGATTTTCTAAAATTGAAGTAGGATGAGGAATGCGGGATGATGTTACCCAGCCAGTCGTTCCATTTACCTGCCTGGAAGGCGAGAGTTCTGTCCAGGAATCTTTTCTAGCGGCAGGCCTTTATTGTCAGATAGGTGAACAGATGAATTTTACGTGTGGGCCTAATATAACTAAAATATTATCACCCTAAGTGGCCAGAATACACACTGTACTAAACTATATAATATATACCACTCTAAATAGGAGGTGTTTCAACAATATTCTATATCATAACTATTAGTTATTCAAGAAAAAAGCCTCAGAATTGGAGCCTACGCACAGTCTTATCATAGACCAAACAGTCAGCGTAGTATTTTATGCTCCGTGCTCCAGTCATCGGCAAAAAACCTGAAGATTATACTAATTAGCTAAGTTCTTCCTTAGTACCTTATTTAATCTAATTTTTCATTTTTTATCAGATTTTTATTTAAACTTTTTTAAATAACTTAATTCTAAAATCTATCTCATAAATTCTTATAAGTGCAATCCTCCCTTGGTCAGAAAAATAATTGACAGCTGAAACACTTATCTGAACATTTTCCGTGGCTAGTCAGCGGTTAGTCAGTTGTCTAATGTCTGTATGATGCCTTATGGCTTATGCGATGCGATGCCTATAAGCTGCCGACGCGGCCAGCGTTTCGTGAATATGAATCTTAGTTCACTGCTTCAGGGCCAGTGGCAAAAGCATCAGAGCATTGTTTTCCTATCGACTGCCAAAAATAGAACTAGCCAGATTAAACTGAGACACCAAGTACGTGGGGACCAGGGCAAATATTGATTTAAAACAGAGGCAATAAAATTTAAACAAAACTCGTGCTTCCGGGGGCAGCCAGTGAAGTTTTTGACAATAGGGGCTTATGTGTTCCCATTTCTTCAGCCCAAAAATTAGTCGAACTGCCGAGCTTTGGATAACTCGGAGTCATACTGGGAAAGGGCAACTTTTCCTAAGGTGCGCTAAGCATTTTAGCGCGCAGAAACCATGCGCTAAACGCTACCGCGTGTGTGTTAGTCTATGGACGCGTTAGCGTTTAGCGCGCGTGTAGATTTAGCGCACGCTAAACATGCGCTAAAACGCATAGCGCACCTTAGTAAAACGGGGGGGGGGGAGGTAAACGCTAGATTCACTAAGCCCACCGATCGTGTCCCAACCACTTTGCGACCCCCCCCAACCTGACTCAGTAACCTTCCTCCCGAGCGTATCCGCACCCAATCCAATCCGCGCATGCCAATGAGGGGAAACAGCACGCAAAGGGCCTTGGTTCACGAAACAAATTCAGGGGCTGGCCGCTCCAAAACCAAGCGACTGCTGAGGACTCGCGTCCCTGCCGACTCTCCTGCTCACCCCACTAATGGCTACTGCGAATAAAAAAGCTGGCCAATAGTAAACAAAAAAAAAACTTCGCCGCCCCGACTCTCCCGGCTCACACGGCTCATTCCACCAATGCCTTAAGAGTCAACCTCATCAGTGATGTCACAATGGCTTGATTGTCCTATACTTGCCTCACTTTGATTACATACGAGGGGGTGCTGAACCAACCAACCAACTTCCTAAATTCTGAGCGTTATTTCGCCACCGTAGCTGAAAAGAGTGTTATCTTATTTCGTTAAGTACCAATTTGCAGAAATGAAATTCTCTGTTTTGACATTGTTTCAGATCATTAATTGAACCATATCCACCCCATTCTCTTCTTGTCTCAGCACCCCCTCGCCCATGACCCATGATAACTAGCTTGCAACTTTTATTGTGCTCATTGTATCCATCAATGTGTACCAGCTTTGATTAAGAAGTCAGCAAGTGCTTGTTCAACAAAACTTTCGGGTTCATTAGTATGGCTGCTTTCTCATTTGACATGATGAAGTTAAGAACCGCTTGCAGTGGATGTCTGGATGGTTGATTAGGGGTTTGTTTTTCAATATTACCACGCTAAAAGTAATATTTAAGCAAGCAAAAAAAAAAATCAAAATGAAAACTATAAATTACCACAGTGAGAAATATCAAACTCATTTTTAGCAGGGCTCAGAGGTGAGTGTTTGCGAGGTTAATAGTGCTAGGAATTAAATGAGAACGTGCATGCTATTGCACCCTTTGCAGTCTTTACACTAGCTCTGGCAGAAACCTTTTCTTTCCGTTCCCTCGATGAAAGTTATAGGAATTAGACGGCAGGACATGTTTTCTGTAATGGCCCCCCAATCATGGAACCTCCTACCTCAATACATTAGAGAATTAGAAGATTTACCCTCATTTAAAAAAACCTTAAAAACATATCTTTTTAAAGATGCATATGATTCTTAGCTTTCAAATTAACAATTTTTATTTAAGTAGCCAAAATTACCCCCACTTTTGTTCATTCCTTTTATGTTTTTCTTTTTCTCCTATTTAAAGATTGTAACTTTCTCCCCATTTTCCCACACAATTCTTGTAAGTTTTAACCCACAATATAAAAGTCATTTTGTACGTCAGCACCAATATTTTATCTGCACATTTATATTATGTTGTACGTTGCTTAGCAATCTAAATAAGCGATTCATTAAGAACGAATAAACTTGAACTTGAACTTTTCTTTTTTTTTTTTTCACTTTGTTGGCAAACGTTTCTAGTGCATTCAGGCCGTGGCGTGGCGAGGGAAATTGACGTTTGGGGCAGCGTCACCCAGCGTTGCCACTTGGGCAGCCCCATCCCACTCTTCCTTACCTCTTGGGTACCCCCCCCAACTCTTCCCTGCCGCTTGGGCAGCCCCCCGCCCCTCTTGAAATGTTTGCCCGCTGCTCGTGCTGGTGTTGGCGCCTGGCTTATCAAAGAATCTCATTCACAAAACCAGGATGCAGTCTGTAGACCCAAGCCCAGCTGTTGCCACAAATTCATTCTCACCAGATCTTCTTTCTACGCATTGCTTAAGGTCTCTCAGGCACTACAGTCCAATCAGCCTGGCCCCCGCCTGAACTATAGAGCTTACAGTGACTGAATCTCTCAAAAGAGCGGTTACCATCAGCGCTTTCACAAAGTGCCCTCAGTAATTGGTCTTTGCCTCTGCCTCCCTTGAACAACCATTATACCTGTACTGAGCTCTGCTCCAGTGGAACGTTCCGGAGCAAAGAGAGAGAGCTTAAAAAACTCCCAACATTTTGCTCTGTCCCTTCCAAGTTCAAAACATGTTTCATCAGGTATCATTTCTTGGATAAATTTGCCTGTTTTTAGGGTTACAAGAGGTCCGGATTTATCTGGACATGTCCTCTTTTTAGAGAACCGTCCAGGTGTGCAGACAGCTTTTCAAACCCCGGCACTTTGTAAAGCGTTGGGCTCGGGGCCGCATATGGAGGGCACCTGTGCATGTGCAGATGTGATGCGGTGACATCACATGCACACACGCATGTGTTTGATGTTATCTTGTCGCATTTGTGCATGCATGTGAATCGTACATGTGCAGATGGCCTCCAGATGTGGCCCTTAAGGGATGAGGTTTGTGTGGGGACGGGGTTGGGGGTGGAATGGGGCGTGGCTGGGGGGCAGAGTAGGGCGTGGCCAGGGCAGAACGGGGCGGGGCCATGTGTCCTCTTTTTTTTCAGCGTCTGGAGGGCATCTGCGCATGCACAGATACACTCCAGACTCGCTCCGAAGAGATGAGGTTTGTGTGGGGCTGAGGTTTGGGGGGGCAGAATGAGGTGGGACTGGGGGGGAGGATGAAGAATGGGGTGGGGTCATGCATCCTCTTTCTCCCGATCTACCATCTGGTAACCCTACCCAGTGATCACCATTGTGACCACAACCTCCAGGCAAAAACAATCCCTCTCCCAGTTAGCAGCCTAGAAGTATAAACTTATCAATTAATTAGCATTCCTTCAAGTACTCTTTCCCTTGTAAGCAATACACCCAGCAGTCATCACCTCTGCCCCCCCCCCCACCCCATTAACCAGGGGGGCATGGGCAAAAGTTCATGTTGTGGGTGGGCAGGAACAGCATTAAGTCTTAACATTTCTAGCATAGATGCCGAGGCCCTGCCAGCCAAAGAGCAGTGAGGAAGTTGCTGGCATGCTTCAGCCACTGACCCCCCCCCCCCCCGCACTCCTGCACAATACTTAGGGCTCCTTTTACTAAGCTGCTAAATTGCCGCTGGCGTTAGTTCTAGCCGTGTAGAGAGGAGTGTGTGGCGCAGTGGTTGGATCTACAGCCTCAGCACCCTGGGGTTGTGGGTTCAAACCCCGCGCTGCTCCTTGTGACCCTGGGCAAGTCACTCAATCCTCCATAGCCCCAGGTACGTTAGATAGATTGTGAGCCCACCGGGACAGAGAGGGAAAATACTTGAGTACCTGGTTGTAAAAAACCGCTTAGATAGTCTTGATAGGCGGTATATAAAATCCTAATAAACTTGAAACTAGAGAGGGTTTGACACAACATGTAAAACAATCTTCTCCGTAACCGCTCCCACTTTGTGGAACGCTTTACCTCTGACATTGAGACAAGAAAAGAATGTCAATAACTTTAAATCTAAACTAAACTAAACCTTCATGTTTATATACCGCATCATCTCCACGGATGTTGTGGAGCTCGGCACGGTTTACAAGAACTTAAAATATAGGAAGAGAAGGAAAAAAGAAAAGGTTTACGTGAACTTATATATAGAAGAGAAGAGTAAAGGGGGGATAGAATTACATTTTAGGGAAAAGCCAGGCTTTCAGTTGCTTGCGGAATAATTGGAGGGAGCCCAATCTAATCTTAAACCATTTCTTTTCAGCGATGCTTTTGAGATTTATACTTAACCTCTTCTTCAAAAAACCTCAGACATCAGGCCCGACATTAAAGATCCCCTTTATTCCTTTTTTTTTTTTTTACCTCCCCTTTCTTTTATTTTCAGCAATGTATCCTCCCCATCTGCCCATGTCACGTCCATATCCTAAATGTGAATTTTTTCCCTCTATTTTATATATTTTAAAAAACCGTTTTAGTACTTTGTATAAATTGGAAACCGCTTTGCTTATAAAAGCGGTATATCAAGACCTAAATAAACTTAAACTTGTAGGAAAAACTATGTTGAACTTTCGATCAGTTCTTCAATTTAGCACTGCTTTACCCGTTTATTTGTGGCTTTTCTTTTTTTCTCTATTCAGAGGTGGTGGAAAATTAATGCCTTGAACTAAATATAGAGCCAGTTGAAAACAAATTGACTTCTTGATTTTGTCAAAGACATGCTGATTACTTCTATAGCAATTATTCTCAATCCAGTCCTCAAAAAACATGCAGCAAGTTGGGTTTTCAGGAATCTACATTAGGGCTGAGCCCTTCCTTAAAAATTCATATCTTCTCTGAAAACCTTTCCCCTCCCCACAGGCATAAGTAAAGTCCACTTTATAAGTTCGGCTGTACGTGTTATAAGATAATAAACAGTCTAGTTCCGATATATCTTCTTGATCATTTTAAGTTTGCAGGCTCCTTGCATTCTGTACGAGGCTCTAGATTCTTTGAATTTCCATCAGCAAAGGCTTGCCAGTATAAAAGATTTTTGAATCGTATTCTGGTTTATCAAGCAGCCTTTTGGGATCGTAATTTTGGCACATTGATTCTAAGATCTGATTCATATTTAAGTTTTAGGAGACTATTAAAGACCTACTTATTCGGAAAAGTACCCAAATAGGCTGAATTGTATTTTGCTGTAAATGTACAGTATCTTGGAATTGTGAACCGCACAGAACTGCGAGGACGATGCGGTATATGTTATGTTATATCTTTTTCTTTTACTCTGGTTTTATGGAGGCAGGAGTATGTTTTCCATCCACACCTTTGCGTTCTTCCTTCCCATTTTGACTGAGGTCTACAAGATCCTGAGTAGAGTGTAATGGGTAAAGATGACACTCGATTAAACTTCATGGAAATACTTTTAAAACATATAACACAAAATATTTTTTCACTCAAGCAATAGTTAAGCTCTGTTGTCTACAGACATCCGATTCAAGAAGAAAAACATGGAGAACGACTGCAATTGGTCAGCAAAGTTACACCTGAGAATAGAATGGACACTGCACTGTTCACAGAAGAAAGCGTTTATGATGAACTTGAAAAATTGAAGATGGACAAAGCTATGGGACCGGATGGGATCCATTCCAGGATATTGAGGGAGCTCTGAGAGATTCTGGCGGGTCCTCTTAAAGATTTGTTCAATAGATCTTTAGAGACGGGAGAGGTTCCGCAGGACTGGAGAAGAGTGAATGTGGTCACTCTTCACAAAAGTGGTTGCAGAGATGAAGGGGGAAATTACAGACCGGTAAGCCTCACTTTGGTTATTGGAAAAATAATGGAAACGTTGCTGAAGGAAAGGATAGCAAAATTCTTAGAATCTAATGGATTACAAGATCCAAGGTAAATCGTGCCAAACAAATCTGATTGAATTCTTTGACTGGGTGATCAGAGAATTGGATCGAGGATGTGCGCTAGATATAATTTACTTAGATTTCAGCAAAGCCTTTGACACTGTTCCTCATAGGAGGCCCTTAAACAAACTCCATGGGCTGAAGTTAGGGCCCAAAGTCGTGAACTGGATTAGAAGCTGATTGAAGGAGAGACGTCAGAGGGTGGTGGTTAATGGAATTCGTTCGGAGGAGGGAAAGGGTGACCAGTGGAGTGCCTCAGGGATCGGTGCTGGGACCAATTCTGTTTAATATGTTTGTGAGTGACATTGTTGAAGGATTAGAAGATAAGGTTAGCCTTTTTGTGGATGATACCAAGATTTGTAACAGAATTGACACCCTAGAGGGAGTGGAAAACATGAAAAAGGATCTGCAAAAGTTCGAAGAATGGTCTAATGTCTGCCAACTAAAATTCAATGCGAAGAAGTGTATAGTGATGCATTTGGGGGATAGAAATCCGAGGGAACAATATGTGCTGGGAGGTAATAGTCTGATAAGCACTGACGGAGAGAGGGACCTTAGGGTGATTGTCAGGGCCGCCATCAGAAATTTCTGGGCCCCTTACTGAGCAATCCTATTGGCCCCCCCACGCACCCCTTCCCCCCACTCCCAACCCCCCCCTTCTTCCATGGGCCGAATACACACATACTTTTCTGCTAATGCTCCACCTAAGCCAATCCCTTAAAATCTTCTCACGTCCATTGGGTGATTTGGCATAGAGGAGATATTCATAAAAAGAACGTCCGTCAAGATCTTTACTCATAGATTGTGCCATTTGCTTTAAATCATCTTCCATCATTAATCCAAATTGCACAATTCTTTCTCTGTCTTTGTCCTGAATGGCATCTGGCCACATTACTGGATCCTTCCAGTCAACAAATTTATGAGCAGGCGTGGAGAACGCATTTTTAAACAAATGTAGTTTATCCTTGTACTCCTTATGTAATTTTAATCATCTATGGATATGTTTGTATGTTTATTGTTCAAATGGTTTTATTTATTTCCTCAAATTTATTTTTGTTATGCGCATTGAAAATATTTGATATTGCGTTTAAATCAAAATCTCAATAAACTTGAAATGAGTGCCCGTGAGATTGTGGGAGGGTTAAATACTCAAAACTTAGAAGAATAACAATTTACTTAAAGTTTTTGCTACGCCAGCTTTCTGGTATCTTTACATATAGTGGCGTACGTAGCATATCTAACACCTGGGGCCCATCATTTTTTGGCACACTCCCCCCCCCCCATCTGTACGAAAAACATGATTTTTAGTAACAAGCCACACGTCACACATGAGTACCTAGGAAAAGGCAGCATCTTACATATTGCAATGAGCAGTACATCAATACACCCATTGTAAAACTAAATAAGCCAGACCAGCACAGATCAATCCTACACCGTCAATCCTAACAGAAAACCATGTCTTTCGAACACACAGAACACAGAAAACACCTTCGCCTAGTATGGAATATGTCATCACAAACTAACCTCTCACCCTTTTACAAAACTGTAGTGTGGATTTTAGCCACAGTGGTAACAGCTCTGATGCTCATAGCTCCACAGTTTTGTAAAAGGGGGGATAAAATAGAAATACACAGTTTCAACGCTCTAGCTCAGAGGTGCCCAAACTTTTTGAGCTTGTGAGCTACTTTAAAATGACCAAGTCAAAATGATCTACCAACAATAAAATTAAAAAACACAAAGCACACTATACGCTGAGAAAATGTTAATTATCATTCCTATTCTGGGTTTTTTTCAAAGAGGTCAAGGGAGATGACTCTATGCATTGTCACCTCAGTAACAACCATACAAAAATAGACAAATATACCCCCCATCCTTTTTATTAAACCACAATAGCAGTTTTTAGCGCAGGGAACTGAGCTAAATGCCCAGCGCTGCTCTTGACGCTCATAGGCTCCCTGCGCTAAAAACCACTATTGCGGTTTAGTAAAAGGGGATCTTATTGTAAAATATAGACAGCAGATATAAATTCAGAACTGTGCATAGTAAGTGAAGGGAAGTTTTCATCTCTGGGAATTTACCCAGTTAACTATTAAGTTATTTGGGCAAATTCCTTTGAAAACTGTGGTAATACTGCCTCCACTTTGCTAAATTTAAAATAAAATCATTTTTCCTACCTTTGGTGATTTCATGAGTCTCTGGTTGCACTTTCTTCTTCTGACTGTGCATCCAATCTTTCTTCCCTTCTTTCAGCCTGTATGCTTCCTCTCCTCCACACCTCATTCCCTCCCCCAACTTTTTCTTCCTCTCTTCATGCCCCCTTTCTTTTTTTCTGTTTCTCTTCTTTCCTTCTGTCTCCCTGCCTGCCCCCTTTCTTTCTTTCTCCCTGCCGTTCCCCAAGCCACTGCCGCTGCCATCGGGGAATAGGACCCAAAGCCGATGCCGACGTATGCTCTCCCTGCTTTGGGCCGACCAGCATTCCTCTCCCCGACATCAATTCTGCCGTCGGAGAGGAAGTTCCGCCCAGCCAGGCAGCGATTGGCTGGCCCGAACTTCCTCTCCGACTGCAGAATTGACGTCGGGGAGAGGAAGACTGATCGGCCCAATAGATCACCAAGGCAAAGTGAGTCCTGGGTGATCGACTCACTTTGCCTTGGCGAGCTACTGGCGCCCCTGCCTTAGAACACTGCCTAGGACCCTGGGGGAGCCCGGGCCCCCTGTCAGCTTCGGGCCCCTGAATGCAGGACCGGTAGTACTGCCCTGATGGCGGCCCTGGTGATTGTGTCTGAGGAACTAAAGGCATCTAAATAGTGTGATAAAGCGGTGGCTGTGGCCAGAATGATGCTAGGCTGTATAGAAAGAGGAATAACCAGTGGAAGAAAGGAGGTGTTGATGCTCCTGTGTAGGTCGTTGGTGAGGTCGCACTTGTGTTCAGTTTTGGAGACCAAATCTGGTGAAGGCTATAAAAAGACTTGAAGCAGTTCAGAGGAAGGCGATGAAAATGGTAAGGGGTTTGAACCAAAAGAAGTATAAGAAGACACTGGAAGACCTAAATATGTATACTCTGGAGGAAAGGAGAGACAGGGGAGATGTGATGCAGGCGTTTAAATACTTGAAAAGTATTAATATAGAACCAAATTTTTTCCAGAGAAGAGAAAATGGTAAAACTAGAGGGTATAATTTGAGGTTGCGGGGAGGAAGACTCAGGAGCAATGTTAGGAAATTCTTTTTCACAGAGAGGGTGTTAGATGCCTGGAATGCCCTCCCGAGGGAAGTGGTGGAGACAAAAACAGTAATGGAATTTAAAAAAACGTGAGATAAACATAGAGGATCTCTAATTAGAAAATGAAGAATGTAAATTAAAGAGCTAAGGCCGGTACTGGACAGACTTACATGGTCTGTGTCCCATATGTGATGATTTGGTGTAGGATTGGGCTGGGGAGGGCATCAATGGGAACTGCACGAACTTGGAACATGAGGACGTTACTGGTCCGACTTTACAGTAGATAAGGGATGGATGGATAGGCTGGAGTGAGCTTGGACGGCAACTTCAGCATTTGAAATCTAAGACAATACCAGATGGACTTTACAGTCTATGACACAGAAATATCAAAGAAGAGACAAGTAATTTAATGGTGTATTTTTAATGGATATAACTAATGGGCAGACTGGATGGACGGTTCAGGTCTTTATCTGCCGTCATTTGCTGTGTTACTTTGTTATTCTGAAACTCATTGCTAGACGTGAGGCAACAGCAGTTAGCATAGCACGATTTATAAAAGGTTTGGACAAATTCCTGGAGGAAAAGTCCATGGGCTGCTATTCAGATAGTCAGGGGAGAAGGCACTGCTTGCACTGGGATATGTAGCATGGAATATTGCATCATGTACTTGTAACCTGAATTGGCCACTAACGGAAGCAGAATATTAGGCTAGATGGACCTTTGCTCTGATCCAGGATGGCTATTCTTAGGTTCTTATTTTCCCATGTTCCTGAACAGATTATTATTACTACTACTAATTATTTCTAGAGCTTTATCAGACATACACAGTACTGTACAGAATCACAAAAGACGGTCCCTGCTCAAAAGAGCTTACAATCATACAGAGTAGAGAATGACACGGTGACAAAATTCATCACCATTCCCGTCCCCGCGGATAACCGCAGGAAATAATCCCATGTCATTTTCTAGTGTCTGTTTCAACCTCAGTCCTTCTACACCAGTATTCTTCAAAGCAAAGTTTGTGGATCAGTGGTTGTGGCCATTCATACTCTGATTCTTATGTGAGCCAAGGATAATGAAGCCATTGTGACATCACTGATGTGATTGGCTCTTAGGCACTGGTGGAATGAGGCATTATGACATCACAATATCTGCTCTGGATACCAGAGACTGTCATTCTGTAGTGTCTGTTTCAACCTCAGTCCTTCTACACCAGCATTCTTCAAAGCAAAGCTTG
Source organism: Geotrypetes seraphini (assembly GCF_902459505.1). Lineage (NCBI taxonomy): Eukaryota > Metazoa > Chordata > Amphibia > Gymnophiona > Dermophiidae > Geotrypetes > Geotrypetes seraphini. Next base: position 254,952,767 of record NC_047088.1, read on the forward strand.
CGGGTCAGTGGTTGTGGCCATTCATACTCTTATTCTTCCCTTTCTCCTTAAAGAATGACATGAAGATGGTTTCCCGCGGTTATCCGCGGGGACGGGAACGGTGATGAATTTTGTCACCGTGTCATTCTCTAATACAGAGGTTCATTTTGTGTCTAAGTGCTTTGAAAATGATCCCTAAAAATTGTTATTAAATGGCTCAGAGTGGTAGGACCTCACAAGAAAAATAGTTCACAGGCTACATGCCTTCCAAAAGAAGAACTGTGGCAATCCTTGGATTTATTTTTCTCGACTAAGAAACAATTTCAAACTAAGGGGGTCAGACCCAGTAGCCTGTTCTCACGATGGTCAATCCAGGTCATTAGTATGCGCACGCGCAGATGCCGTCCCAACGTCGCTGCTAGCTGAAAGCTTTTCAAAACACGGACAAAGTGCCAGGTTTTGAAAAGCCGTCCATACCCCTGGACATGTCCTCAAAATGAAGGTCATGTCTGGGAGAATCTGTATGTCTGGTAACCCTAAATGAAAGGATCCCTTATTTGACACTTCGGGACCCTTTTACAAAGCGGCGGTAGCGATATTAGAGCGTGTCAAATGCGACACGGTCCATTCAGTTCCTATGGGCTGCGATGCATTTTCCGCACCGAGACTCACTACCACAGCTTTGTAAAAGGGGCCCCTTATAAGCAGCAGCTACTGTAGGAAAATGTATTTTTTAGAAAATATAATTGTTTTTTAAGAAATGCTGCAAGGTGTGTGTCTTTCTTTCTGTTTCTGTCTCTGCGGTTTTCTCTCTCTCATATCTATTAAACCCTCTCCCCCCCCCCCTAACCACCCTCCTTAAAAAAAAAAATAAAATAAAAAACCCTCCTCCTCTGGGAATCATCATGGTTAAGTCTCAGTGGCTGGCAGCTTGCTCTGCTCATATGCCCCTTGAACAGCTTTTCCTGTGCCTGGGGATAAACTGATTTCTTAAATAGGGAATTCAATTCCATCCTGTCATGGCCTATTTGATGTGATTTCCTGGCAAGAACAAAATTTAGAATAATGAGCTTTTAAAGAATTCCGGCTAGGGCAGTGAAATGCCAGAACTTGTTTAAACATATCCACAATAGCTCACCACCACGCTCACATTTTTATCATGGACCCCGCCATGAAAATTGTATCCCGGTCATCAACGTTCAGGCCCTTTTAGTCACAAAAACAGCGTAAAAACCAATTCAATGTCATCAAAGCCAGGCACTTCTTTTGCCTGCAGTTATCCACACAGATTCTGTTTTGATTAAAATAACATAATAATGTTAGTATAAAGAAATAAAACAAAAAACCCCACAGGAAATAAGGTGATACCTTTTTATTGGTCTAAGAATGCATTTTATGATGAAATTTCAAAGGTAACCCTTATTCAGATCAAAAATAAGAAAATATTGACAAATATCAGTATATATAAGGAAAACATGACAGCATTTCGGGGATAGCAAGAGGTACAAGAGTGGGCTTTCATGTTTTCCTTATATATACAGTACTGATATTTGGCAATATTTGCTTTTTTCTGATCTGAAGAAGGGTCACATGGTAACAGTAAATGATGGCAGATAAAGACCTGAAAGGTTCATCCAGTCTGCCCATAAGTTATACCCATTAAAAAACACATGATTAAATTAACGTGTCTCTTCTTTGATATTTCTGGGTCATAGACTGTAAAGTCCAGCTGGTATTGTCTTAGGTTCAAAATGCTGAAGTTGCCATCCAAGCTCACTCCAGCCTACCCAACCATCCCGTTCTTTGCAGGATATCTACCATTAAGTCTGGCCAGCAACATATTCTAAGTTAGTGGAGTTCCCGTTGATGCCCTCCCCAGCCCATCCTACACCAGATCATCACATATGGAACACAGACCATGTAATTATGTCCAGTATCGGCCTTAGCTCTTTAATTGGCATCCTTTGTTTTCTAATTAGAGATCTTCTATGTTTATCCCATGTTTTTTTGAATTCCATCGCCTTTTTCCTCTCCACCACTTTCCTCAGAAGGGTATTCCAGGCATCTACCACCCTCTCCGTGAAAAATAACTTCCTAACATTACTCCTCAGTCCTCCTTCCTGCAACTTCAAATTATGCCTTTTTATATCTTAGGCCTCCTTCCCAGTGCATCTCAATGCCTCCATCCCAGTGCATCCTGGGATGATGATGATGTCATCTATCTGTGACAGCAGCAGCAGAATTATGTCATCAAACCACAGAGGTAGGAATATTTTTGGGGGGAGGGTTGTTAGTTTGCTTTTTTATGGGGGAGGGGGAGGTGGTGTTAGCCGGATACTCTAAGTCCCCTATTAGGGATCTTTCATTTAGGTTTTACATTTTTATACAAAAAAAATAAGAAGTCCTAATTTTCTTTGTTTTTGAGCAAGACGCAAATGCACTCTTAAAGAGTATATTTCCGAAATTCACAATTGCTATTTCTGAGGGAAAAAGTTCGGATCTACCCGGATGTCGCTAGACAGACACAAGAACGGTGAAAACTTTTCCTGGCCATGAGAACTGAAAGAGTGACATTGGGTGCAACTTTCCTATTAGCCTGCCCTTGTAAATGTTTAGTAAAATACCTTGGAGTTAAATATGCATTTATTATTTTTTTCCAGAGCAATTGCGGGCTTTTCTTGATATGAAGAAATTGTCTACTGGGAGCGTTTAATGCTAAAAGGACATTTATTTGTATAGCGGGAACTCACTGTTAAGCCTATTCCTTTATATTTTTACCGTTATTGTTTTTAATTTCTCTTCCCTATATTCCGGATCTCTTTCTTGATTTAATTGTGGTCTAAGGAAGTTTAATTGATTACCTTGGAGATTTAGATTAATGTCATTTTCTTCTGTTATTCTTAAGCATGAAAAGTCTTTCCTATGCTGAAAGGCGTCATCTATACTGGAAAACTAGGGAAGTCTCTTCTTTTCAAAATTACTGAGCTCTGAGTTAATTTTCCTGTCCAGTTGCGCAATCTGGGCTCTCTCCAATTATTCCGAAAACACCTGAAAACTTGGCTTTTTTCAAAATTGTGATCTTTGTTTCTTTCTATATTATCCCTATCCCTTTTGTATTTTTTTCTTTAATTTTCTGTAAACCATGTCAAGCTCTATTTTTATAGAGAAGATGCAGTATATAAGCTTAGGGGATCATAATCCAAAAACTGGCCTAAGTCGGCACTTGGACGATCATCAATCAAAAACGTCCAAGTGCCGATAATCAAACCGGGTTTTTATAAACCGATAATCAAACCAGACGTGCCGATAATCAAACTGGACGTATTTTTAAATGACATAGGCCTTCATAGTGCTGCTGAATGACCATAGCTAAATGGGGCATGTCAGGAGGAGTGTCGAGGTTGGGACGTGGGTGGGATGTGGGCAGGCTTAGACTTATTCGTACTGCATGTATAATACAGCACAGGATCGATGGAACTTGGACGTTGTGACTTACACCATGTAAAACATGGTCTAAGTCACAAAAACCCACCTAAAGTGATCAAATGAGCACTGCATTATGGCAAAGAATCCTCACCTTGGGAGCATATATCTATTAAAGTTTCCTGTAAAATGTTTTGTTAGAAAAAGTAGACAGGGACAGATTTTTCAAATTATGGGGGACCATAAGTACAAGGGGGCACTCAGAGAAATTGAAAGGGGAAAGGTTTAGAACAAACGCCAGGGAGTTCTTTTTCACCCAAAGGGTGGTGGAAACATGGAACGCGCTGCCGGAGCACGCTACAGGGCTTCAAAGAAAGTTTGGATAGGTACCTGGAGGACAAAGGGATTGAGGGGTACAGAGAGGAGTAGAGGTAGGTTATAGGGATAGGATTAGAGGTAAGTTATAAAATTAGTCAAGGACCACTGTTCAGGCAAGTAGGCCTGATGGACCGCTGCGGGAGCGGACCGCTGGGCGAGATGGACCTCTGGTCTGTCTCAGCGGAGGCAACTTCTTATATCAAAATAAGAATTACCTGTTTTTTGAACCCAAGCAACTGTTAGAATTTATAGAATCAAAAGAACAAAGTGTATCTGTAGCTCATGAAGTGTAACCTGACATAAACCGGCTGTAGGATATGCAGAGCTTTGCCGTTCTTTCGTTAGTTTTAAATTTCCACAGATCTTATTTTTTCCTCTTGATTTCCTCTAAAATTGTGGACCAAATAATGGTTGAATTACTTATATTTTACCTCTTTATTCGGGTTCTATGGAATTATTGATCTTTTTCAAGTTTGCATACTTGATGTAATAAGAAAAATGTTATAAACAAAGAATTAAAAAAAAAAAGAAGTCCCTGTTATAGTCAATTTGAAGTTTTATACCCTGTGTTATGCCGCGTCCTGACCACTAGTTTGGGAATGATGATGAGCGCTATAGTAAATTGAAGAATCGGCAGTGAACGCACGTCTGAGTATTCAACAATCTAAGACCAGGGGTCTCCAAGTCCCTCCTTGAGGGCCGCAATCCAGTCGGGTTTTCAGGATTTCCCCAATGAATATGCATGAGATCTATTTGCATGCACTGCTTTCATTGTAGGCTAATAGATCTCATGCATATTCATTGGGGAAATCCTGAAAACCCGACTGGATTGCGGCCTTCGAGGAGGGACTTTGACACCCCTGATCCAAGGACTATCAGGTTTCTTTAGACCAGGAGTGTGAAAGTCGGTCCTCGAGGGCCGCAATCCAGTCGGGTTTTCAGGATTTCCCCAATGAATATGCATGAGATCTATTTGCATGCACTGCTTTCATTGTAGGCTAATAGATCTCATGCATATTCATTGGAGAAATCCTGAAAACCCGACTGGATTGCAGCCCTCGAGGACCGACATTTGACACCCATGATCCAAGGACTATTAGGTTTCTTTAGACCAGGAGTGTGAAAGTCGGTCCTCGAGTGCCGCAATCCAGTCGGGTTTTCATGATTTCCCCAATGAATATGCATGAGATCTATTTGCATGCACTGCTTTCATTGTATGCTAATAGATCTCATGCATATTCATTGGGGAAATCCTGAAAACCCGACTGGATTGCGGCCCTCGAGGACCGACATTTGACACCCCTGATCCAAGGACTATCAGGTTTCTTTAGACCAGGAGTGTGAAAGTCGGTCCTCGAGTGCCGCAATCCAGTCGGGTTTTCAGGATTTCACCAATGAATATGCATGAGATCTATTTGCATGCACTGCTTTCATTGTAGGCTAATAGATCACATGCATATTCATTGGGAAAATCCTGAAAACCCGACTGGATTGCGGCCCTCGAGGACCGACATTTGACACCCCTGACCCAAGGACTATCAGGTTTCTTTAGACATACAGCAGACTAGCTGAGATGAAAAACAAAAAAATCCAGTTCATATACAGCACCTGAGGAATACACTTCTCCCTCCGTATTCGCTGTGATCGGGGATTAACAGAACCGTGAATACAGAAAAATCGTGAATCACTTTTTCATATGTTGTTTGCTGTTTTCTATTAAAAAACCATCGTGAATGTGGTGAAACCGCGAATAACACGGTGGGAGACCTGGCCTGTTCCTGAAGGGGATGCAAAACACGGTGAAGAAAGTGCCGGGAATCAGCGATTTTTGCTCTGCAAACGTTTGGAATCAGTGATTTCTCTGGACAAGCTGACGTCATGGGGGGAGGAGCCAGCAAGCTAAAAACCGTGAATGATCAAAACCGCGAATGCTGAAACCGTGAATATGGAGGGAGAAGTGCAGTTAAAATGCATTCTTTCTGTACTTCCACTCTTTTCTCTGCTGCATTCCCCAAACTTAGCACTCAGTGAAAAATTGTTCTCACTTCCGCATTGCTCCTAATCTCACCCTCATTGCTGTTTAATGTGTGCGCCCCTGGGCCCTACTTTATAACAACAGATTGAGTTATAACACATGCTTTGATCTGTCAATTCAAGTTAGGAGCCTGAAGAATGCTATCATCACTTTTTTGCTCCAGGATGAACATGTTTAATGAAGCCAATCTCTCCCTGGTTTATTTTATTTTTTTTTTTTTTTTGTTGCCCTACGCTGTTTACCGTATGAGTTTGGCTGTCCTGTAATATAGATCTCTAATAGTGTATACTAAGGAGAGGAAGCAGCAGACGATCTCTGAGGTAGGGATTAACCAAACAGCCTTTCTGACAATTTGAAGCAGCCTCTTGTACACTTTTTTTTTTTTTCTCCCAGCCTGTTTTAAACTTGACAATTTCCAGAGAAGCTGTCAAGCCGCTGCCAATCAAAGAAATGGAATTTGTTAGCAAACCTTAGCCGCGTGCGTGTTTATAACAATTCCCGTTTCAGACCAGAGCAACTCAAGCTCCCTCCCAAGGTGTAATAGACAAGAGAAAACTTATATGAATTCAATGCACTGCCACTGGCGACTGGAGGCAAATCAGAGAGTGAAAACATTTAAAAAAAACAAACAAAACAGTCGCCCACGAAAAGGCCAAATCAGCAGCATGACATTTCTTTAAAGAACATTTGCCTTTTTTCGCCACCACTTAATTTGTCATGTTTTTTTAGCTTCTCGTGTTGGCATTTCTGAGCTCTTGGGAACACCAGTGTTAAATAATCTGAAGTCGGCACTTGTACCCTCTCAGACCGCTAGGCCTTAAGAAAATGTTGAAATATGGCGCTCGTTTGGGAGGGCATGAGAAATGTGTTTACTAGACCAGTGGTTCCCAACCCTGTCCTGGAGGACCACCAGGCCAATCGGGTTTTCAGACTATCCCTAATGAATATGCACGAGAGAGATTTGCATATAATGGAAGTGACAGGCATGCAAATCTGCTTCATGCATATTCATTAGGGCTAGCCTGAAAACCCGATTGGCCTGGTGGTCCTCCAGGACAGGGTTGGGAACCACTGCATTAGACTACCTTAAAAATCTTAGGCCACGCAATCTATGAGGGATCTTCAAAAAGTTTCCACGCTCTCCGAATCCACAGAGAGAGCCGCGCTGTTCATTTCTTTTGTCTTTGAACAAGACATGAATGCAATTATGCAATTGTATTTTCGAAATCCTCAACTAGTGTTTCTAGGAAAGAAAGTATGGATGTTTCCCGACGTCACGAGAAACTAGCCATGAGAGTAGAGACTTTAACCCTTGGAACGACATTCTTATTAGCATATCCATGCAAATGTTTGATGAAATATCTACTATACGCCAGACCAGCTATGTGCTTTTCTAGATTTGAAAGGTTTGGCTACTGGGAATGTTTAAGAACAGGAAGAAAAGAGGGGGGTTAATAGCTGTTAAGCTTTTCAGTTATTGATGTATTCCTAAATATTGTATCTCTTTAATTTATTCAACTCTTCTCCCCCATTTGAGCTACTGGTCTAAGGAAGATTGATTGTGTTTCTAGTAGCAGTAAATGCGAGTTTGTTTAATTTTGTTTCCTTTTCTGTTTTACTTGTACAAGAAGAATGTTCTTGTGGATTATGTAAAAATTTCAATAAATATAAAGAAAAAAAAAAAGTTTCCACGCTTTTATTTTTTGAAACACTAATCGAATTAGTGCACGCTAAACGCCAACGTGTCCTAAGACTAAAATTCACACATTAGCGTTTAGCGTGTACTGATCGGTTAGTGCACCTTAGTAAAAGGAGCCCTATGATGCCAACCCGGAAAGTATACACCATCCCATGTAGGTATGTATTTACAGAATAGTGCTTAGCTGGAAAATAGTCACATGTGTGTTCACATGTATGTGCAAATGAATAAGGGCTTCTTTTACAAATAGCCGAAAACCTACCGCCTGCTTAAAAGGAGGCGGTAGCGGTTAGCGCACATGACAATTTAGCATGCTCTATTCTGCGGGTTAAGGCCCTAGCGCAACTTCGTACAAGGAGCCTCAAAATATTGGCATTTATAAGTCTTAATCTGGGCAGCTCCTTATAGAATTGCTCTGAGTGTACAAAAAATTATTTATATGGTGCCCAAAATTGGGCGTCAATCCAAGACATGTACTAACCAGCACTAATTGGCGCCAATTTGGATTCGAACGCATTTCTTGCGGCATGCCATTCGGTAAAACCAAAAAAAAAAACTGTGGAGAGACGATGTTCCTAAATGGACTTTATTTGAAAGTTCCAAAAGTACACTGAAATCATCCACATAAAATAATTCCATCCACATAAAAATAAATCATCCACATAAGAGCCTTAAAGGACCTAGTCCGCTAGGGATACAGGACCCAACACGGTCCGCATTTCGACAAACAGTCTTCTTCAGGGGTCCCTGGGGGTCCTATAAAGGCGAGTACTTGGGAAACAATTGTGCTGGAAGTGAGACACCCCTGAAGAAGACTTTTTGTCGAAATGCGGACCGTGTTGGGTCCTGTATCCCTAGCGGACTAGGTCCTTTAAGGCTCTTATGTGGATGATTTCAGTGTACCTTTGGAACTTTGACACTTTCAAATAAAGTCCATTTAGGAACATCGTCACTCCACAGAGTTTTTTTTTTTTGTTTTCTCTGGATTTTCTTCTTTGTGGAGATTTTGGGATCAATTCATTTTGTTTTTTGCATGCCATTCGGTAACCATGCGTGCCGAAATCCTACGGCATGCTACTCAAAGGGTGATGTGGCCGTGGGAGGTACACGGGTAGATCAGAGGCGCTGATAAACTTTGCATGCAGTGTTATAGAATACTGGGGTTCTGCGCCCACATTGGCCGCTGGGAATTACACCTGGTTCAGCGGATGTAAGTTTTGGCGCCTAAATTTGAGCGCTTAGGCCAGGGGTGTCCAATGTCTGTCCTCGAGGGTCGCAATCCAGTCGGGTTTTCAGGATTTCCCCAATGAATATGCATGAGATCTGTGTGCATGCACTGCTTTCAATGCATATTCATTGGGGAAATCCTGAAAACCCGACTGGATTGCGGCCCTCGAGGACCGACATTGGACACCCCTGGCTTAGGCCCTGATTCTATAAAAAGCACTTGCTTTTAGGCGTTTTGATCGGCATGCCTAGCTGATCTAGGCGCTTGACTTACCCCCTCTTTGGCTAAGGTGTGCTAACCGATTAGCGCACGCTAACGCGTCCATAGGCTAACATGCACGCGTTAGCGCTAATTGGTTAGCGCACCTTCGTAAAAGAGAGCTTTCATTTTTTATTTGGTTCAATTGGCGCTGTTAATTGAATAATACCAATAAAAACCAATTAAAAAACTATTTTGGGGTAGAGGCCTAACTTGGTAAGCACCATGTAGGCCTCTTCACCGAGACACCTAGCACCACCTATCCGAATAGTAGGCATAGTTAGGGGTGGAGTTTGGCCATGGATTGAGTTAGCCTAAGAAAAACCTGGCCTAAAATACCAGTGCCTAAAATTATGACGCTACTGGCATCTAATTCAATTTAGACGCCTAACTTTGAATGACATGCGCTAGGTACCATTTCTGTAGACGCCTTCTGATTTAGGTGATATTTATAGAATCAGGACTGACAATATTGTCGCCAATTAGACCTAAATAATCTCTTAAGCTCTCAGACGCCTGCGTTGGTTTATCAAGGTGTTTCAAACCAACTAATGCATTGTTTTTCAGATTTAAGATTCTTTTGTATTGATAAAGAAGGGACGCACCCGAGAGGAGGAGATAGAAAACGTAAATTGCAACAGAGGGAATCCCGGTGGATATTCAGATTGGGCATTTTAAAACCTAGGGGACTTTAATACATCTCTGAGGGTTTCTGTTAATCTTTGTAAGTAGGTTGGAGATATCTCTGGAGACAGTTATGAGCAAGCGCGATTAATATGAGTATCAGCTGTAGATTAACTTTAAAGCGCATGCGTGGCGTTAGGCGATCGCCAGCGCCATTTTTAATTGCAATCTGAAGAACTGAGCTTTAACAGCACAGTAAGTGCTTGTGGGCTTTAGCTGATTGTTTGCGATATAGATTTGTGATAAAAAGTATAATTCACGTTTTTATATTTTAGATTCACTATCAGACCCCTGAGGAAGCCCGTAATCGGGTGAAACGAGGCCCGTTGGGTTGTGCGCGGGTGGTGAATCGCGACAGAACACAGCACCAGCAGCAACAACATAGGACTAAAAAGCTAAGTGCTGGTTTTTTGATGCGTTTTAGTATGTAATATTTATGCATTTCAGCACTTTATATAGCACATGAAAATTGCAAAAACACAAAAAATGTGTTTATACTCTATAGCTCGATCAAAGATACCTTTCTCCTGCATTAGTTGGTTTAAAACACCTTGATAAACCAACGCAGGCGTCTGAGAGCTTAAGAGATTATATAGGTCTATATTGGTGACAATATTGTCAGTCCTGCTTTTGGTTTGCATTTTTGATTAAGAGAACTTTATCCATTGAGCTTATATAGTGTGATTTATAGAATCAGGCCTTTAATACTAGTCTGTAAGAACATAAGAACATAAGAAATGCCTCCGCTGGGTCAGACCTGAGGTCCATCACGCCCATCAGTCCGCTCACGCGGCGGCCCAACAGGTCCAGGACCTGTGCAGTGATCCTCTATCTGTACCCCTCTATCCCCTTTTCCAGCAGGAAATTGTCCAATCCTTTCTTGAACCCCAGTACCGTACTCTGCCCTATTACGCTCTCTGGAAGCGCATTCCAGGTGTCCACCACACTTTGGGTAAAGAAGAACTTCCTAACATTCGTTTTGAATCTGTCCCCTTTCAACTTTTCCGAATGCCCTCTTGTTCTTTTATTCTTTGAAAGTTTGAAGAATCTGTCCCTCTCTACTCTCTCTATGCCCTTCATGATCTTGTAAGTCTCTATCATATCCCCTCTAAGTCTCCTCTTCTCCAGAGAAAAGAGTCCCAGTTTCTCCAATCTTTCTCTATCTATCTCTCTCTATTTCTGTCTCTCTCCCTTTCTCTCTCTCTGTCTCCCTTTCTCTCTCTCTTTCTGTCCCTCTCTACTCTCTCTATGCCCTTCATGATCTTGTAAGTCTCTATCATATCCCCTCTAAGTCTCCTCTTCTCCAGGGAAAAGAGACCCAGTTTCTCCAATCTCTCAGCGTATGAAAGGTTTTCCATCCCCTTTATCAGAAGCGTCGCTCTCCTCTGAACTCTCTCGAGTAACGCCATATCCTTCTTAAGGTACGGTGACCAATACTGGATGCAGTACTCAAGATGCGGACGCACCATTGCCCTGTACAGCGGCAGGATAACTTCTTTCGTTCTGGTTGTAATAACCTTCTTGATTATACCTAGCATTCTATTCGCTCTCTTAGTAGCCGCTGCACACTGTGCCGCCGGCTTCATTGTCATGTCCACCATTACCCCCAAGTCCCTTTCCTGGGTACTCTCAGTCAATAACATCCCTCCCATCGTATAATTGTGCCTCAGGTTCCTGCTTCCCACATGCAATACTTTACACTTCTCAACATTGAACTTCATCTGCCATCTCTCTGCCCATTCCCCTAGTTTGTCCAAGTCCCTTTGTAATTCTTCGTAGTCCTCCTTCGTCCGAGCTCCACTAAATAGTTTTCGTCCGCAAATTTTATTATCTCACACTTCGTTCCTGTTTGAGGGCCGATTTTGCCGCACCATTTACAGAATCTAGCCCATAAAGTCAACAAGTTCATATGAATGTGTGAAAAAAACAAAACTAAGGGCTCCTCTTACAAAGCTGCAATAGCGGTTTTAGCGCGTGCTTAGAACGCGCTAAATTGCCGTGTGCGCTAGACGCTAACGCCAGCATTGAGCTGGCGCTAGTTCTAGCTGCATAGCGTGGGTTTAGCGCGCGCTAAAAACACTATCGCAGCTTTGTAAAAGGAGCCCTAAAACTTGGGTAAAAGGTCAAATGAACCAAATAACATTAAGATTATTTTCCCTCCGCATAGCTCTAGAGGGCATCATGAACCTTAGTAAAGCAAAGATGAGCTTAGTTTATCTGCCTTGAATTCAAATGATGAAAGAAGCAGAGTTTTAGACTATTTTAAGTAGGCCTACATCTCATTTATTTTCAGTTTAGAGCGGCTATTCTACAACTCCCCCCCAAATACTTCAACACGGTTCTGCTTACGAGGGACCTCTGAAATAGTCTCAGCCCAACCAACAAAGTTGGGGAATAAGTACGCGTACAAAAGATCCTACAGCCATTTCCTACCTCAGCTATGGTACCGACTACTCTCACAGATCAGGTCACTAGACTCACTTATGACCTTATGCAGAGCAGTAAAGACCTTCCTCTTCCGCCAATCGGACCATTAAAAACTGCCTCCTCAATATACTTCTAGTACTCTTCGCTATGACCAGTCTGGTCTCTAGAATAGGCTCTGTTACTGTCTACTGTAACCTATTTGTTGTCACGACTAGTCTGTTTTCAAACGATTGGGAATGTCTACTTGTAACCCGTACTGAGCTTCTGGGAGAACGGGATAGAAATCAAAATAAATTAATTAATTAATAATAATAATAACTTTATTCTTTTATACCGCCATAACCAAAAGTTCTAGGCGGTTTACACTAAAAAGAGCTGGACAATCAGTAAAATACAATAATACAGTAAAAAATACAAATATTTGTAAAATAGAATTTCAATAATAAAACTCACTAAGTAATAAACTTATCGAACAAAGTGGTCTTAATTAATTTCCGAAAACTGCAATAGGATAACATAGCTTGCTGAATACATTTACCTAACCAAGATTGTTGCCTACCAGCTTGAAATGCCAGGGTCCTATCTAAGAAGGTCTTATATCTACACCCATTAATTTTGGGATAAGCAAATAAGTACACTTCTCCCTCGGTATTCGCGGGGGATAGGGTCAGAGCTGGACCGCGAATTGAGAAAAAACGCACAAGCCACACCTGCGTCAGAAGCCTCTATGACGTCACATCAGAGAGAAGGCTTTCAACGCAAGCGCAGATCGTGAGAGGAGCCGCGGCGGCAGCTTTAAAACTAAAAAATAACTTTGGCAAGGGACTATAAGGGAACCAGCCAGAAACAAACAGAAATGTTGCTGCACAGGTAAGTGGGGGGGGAGGGGGGGAGGGAAATGCTGCTGCTGCTGCACAGGGAAGTAGGGGGGAGGGAGAGGGAAAGGGGGACAGGGAGAGAATTTGCTTTGCTTTGGGGAGAGGAGTATGCTGGGAGGCAGGGAGAAATCTTGGTTTTCTTTGGGGGGGGAGACAGAAGGGGGTCACAGAGAAAGACAAAGAAAGGCAGGCAGTCAGGGGGCCATGGAGAGAGACAGAAAGACAGGCAGGTAGCGCACGAGAAAGACAGCGGGCAGGGAGAGAGACAGAAAGAAAGACAGACAGACAGGGGGCCAGAGAGAGAGACAGACAGAAAGAAAGATGGACAGCGGGAGGGAGAGAGAGAAGAAAGGAAGAAAGAGACAGGGACAGGGAGAGAGAAAGAAAGACAGACATATATTCTAGCTCCCGGGCTTAAACACTAATATGTGAATATTTATTCAAGAACTAATTCAGAACATTTACAAGCAAACTGAAAATTTATTTCTTACAGAGCAGGATTAGTTATAAAATCAGGCAGATGGAGCAAGTTACAGACAGGATCGTTTAAGCAAGGAGAATGTGCTACAACATAAGATATTGCTAAGGCCAAATGATCAAAGTTACTCACAATAGCTGGTTGAAAAGTCCTTAGTTGGAGAGTCCGCGCGGTAGGGCTGAGCACATGGCCTGGAAGCACATGGTCATAGGAGAGATGTTGCAGCACAATGATCCCCAGCAGAAAAGTAAAAAAAAAAAAGGGAGGAAGATGATTAAATCTTCTGGCTTTATAGATATGGCTGGATTGAAAACTGGTCCCGTGAGAACATGTCTCCTCCCCGAGGCTGGCATCGCATCCAATCACAGAGCAGTCTGGTCTTCCCCTCTGTTTCTAGCCTTGTCTATCTGCCTGTTTACTCCCTCGAATAAGTGTAGCAAGTTTGTCAAGCATGATCTTCCCTTGCTAAAGCCGTGCTGGCTGGTCCTCATCAGATCATGTCCGTCAAGGTGATCAATGATGTAGTCCTTTATCAGCGCCTCTACCATCTTTGCCGGTACCAAAGTCAGACTTACCGGTCTGTAGTTTCCCGGATCTCCCCCTCAAACCTTTCTTGAAGATCGGCGTAACATTAACCACTTTCCAGTCTTCCGGAATCCTTCCCGATTTGATTGACAGATTGGCTATTAGTTGAAGCAGTTTAGCTATAGCCCCTTTCAGTTCCTTGATTACCCTCAGATGGATGCCATCTGGTCCTGGGAATTTATCATTTTTAAGCCTATCAATCTGCCTGCATACCTCTTCTAGACTGACTGTCAACCCTGTCAGTTTCCCCTCTTCGTTTCTTGCATATAGCCTGTCGGCTTCCAGAAAGATCTGATCCAGCTGGAAACGTGGGCGACAAAGTGGCAGATGAACTTTAACATAAACAAATGCAAGGTGATGCATCTAGGAAAGAAAAACACAAAACACGAGTATAAGATGGGGGTGACATTAGCAAAATGCGAACAAGAAAGGGATTTAGGGGTACTGATTGATAGTACCCTAAAGCCATCGGCACAATGTGCGGCAGCGGCGAAAAAAGCAAACAGGATGCTAGGCATAATTAAGAAGGGGATCACGAGTAGATCGGAAGAAGTCATAATGCCACTTTATAGAACAATGGTTAGACCGCACTTAGAATATTGTGTCCAACACTGGTCTCCATACCTCAAGAGAGATATAACTCTGTTGGAGAAAGTGCAGAGGCGAGCCACGAAACTTGTCAAAGGAATGGAGCATTTGAGCTACAAAGAACGACTGTGGAAACTGGGACTGTTTACCCTCGAAAAGAGAAGACTGAGAGGGGATTTGATAGAGACTTTTAAAATATTAAAAGGATTTGATAAAATAGACCAAGAAGCAGCATTGCTAACATTTTCGGATGTGACACGGACAAGAGGTCATAGCCTGAAACTGAGTGGCAGCAGGTTCAGGACAAATGTCAGGAAGTTCTGTTTCACACAGCGGGTGTTGGGTGCTTGGAATGCACTCCCGGAGGAGGTTGTGGCGGAGACTACTGTACTGGGATTCAAACGCAAGTTGGACGCACACCTTCTTGCATATCATATTGAGGGATACGGTAAAGTCGGGTCTCCATAAAGGAGTACCTAAATGGTCCGCCGCGTGTGCGGAGCACCGGACTAGATGGACCTCGGTCTGATCCGGTGAAGGCGTTTCTTATGTTCTTATATGTTGTGTATATCCTCTTTGGTAAATACATATGCAAAAAATGCGTTCAGTTTGTCGACGATGGCTTTGTCCTTCTTTAGCACTCCCTTTATTCCATGGTCATCTAAAGCCCCCACCGCTTCCTTCATGGGTCGTTTCCTCATAATATAGCGAAAGAACGGCTTGAAGTTTTTTGCCTCTTTGGCTATTTTTTCCTCATAGTTTCATTTGGCCCCTCTTACCGCCTCTGGGAGAAATTCCAAATCTGACTCCTTAAAGCAACTCTGAGGCTTTTCCTATCCTCAGTCCTGAAAAGAACTAGTAGTGAGTTAAATGATAAATTGGAATGATTTAAAAACTACATAAGATTTAAAGGCAGAATATATGTATATATAGAAAATCATTTATGAAGGAGTAGTGATATAGGTATATTACATTTGTAGGTGTGTTGCTCCGTTGTTGGTGCCAATATTGATGAGTGATTTTTAACCTATTAGCCAGCGTTTTGGTTTTATACATGTGATTACAACATGGGCATGTCATGCAACGTGCACAAATTATAGAATGGTATTAGCTATTTGTGCTGCGTGGCACACTTAGGACTGCCCACTTTTGACAGCCATTGACCCATCATAGTGGGTGTCCATAACTTTTGGTGCAACTTTGCGCTTAGTAACATATTAAATGACAGCAGATAAAGAATCGCATGGTCCATCCAGTCTGCCCAACTGTACACTCTATAAATTAATCATTTAATTTAAATGGTCCTTTTTCTTAGATATTTCTGGGCCAGAAACCCAGAGGTCTGCCTGGTAGTATGCTTAGGGTCTACCTACTGGAGTCTCCATCAAAGTTTACTCCAGCCCATCTAAATCTAAATGTGCTCAGAATTGAATCGGTTCAGCGGATGGCCACCAGGTTGGTCTCGGGGCTAAAGGGTCTCCCGTACGAAGAAAGACTGAGCAAATTGCAGCTCTACACTCTCGAAGAGCGTAGGGAGAGGGGAGACATGATTGAGACATTTAAGTACATCACGGGACGGGTCGAGGTGGAAGATGATATCTTTCTTCTCAAGGGACCCTCGACCACAAGAGGACATCCGCTCAAACTCAAGGGAGGGAAGTTTCGTGGAGACGCCAGGAAGTACTTCTTCACGGAGAGAGTGATTGAGCATTGGAACAAGCTTCCAGTACAGGTGGTCGAGGCACGCAGCATCCTAGACTTCAAGAACAAATGGGATGCCTATGTGGGATCCCTACGAGGTCATGCCAAGGGATAGGATCACTAGGACTTGAATGAGCGGGTCAGTAGAGTGACAGTATAATTAAATTGTACTTTAGGGGGTCAGTAGACTTAAGAGGGTGGGTAAATGGTGTGGGCAGACTTGATGGGCTATAGCCCTTATCTGCCGTCAACTTTCTATGTTTCTATGTTTCTAAATCATCCCAGCCGAAGCCCTCCCCAGCCCGTCCTCAACTGAATGGCCATATACGGGACATAGACCCTGCAAGTCTGCCCACTACTGGCCTTAGTTCCTTCAATATAGACCCATTATTTTCTGATTAGAGATCCTCTGTGTTCATCCCACGCTTGTTTGAACTCTGTCATCGTTTTCCTCTCCAGCACCTCCCTCAGGGGCGATTCCAGGCATCGACCACCCTCTCCGTAAATAATTTCCTCACATTACTCTTGCCTTTAGCCAACTCCAGAATTGGTGCTAAGTGCCTTGCCGAAATTGTGATGCCTACATCTCAGTGCCAACGTATTGAATTGCAATGCAACATTTTAATCAATTAAATCTGAAGCAATGTTGATAATGTAAAAAACTTCCATAAATTGTAAGTGCCATTTCGTTTCCAGGGCTACTTCGATTGAAACGACTATACTTAGTTGGCGTATAATCCTCCCAGACTTACGCCATAAATTCATATCATCTGTCATATCTGGCAGCCACTGCTCTGATACAATGAATGTTTTATAGAAGGCAATAAATAATCATGTTTTAATAAGAGTTTGGGTCGTGGTTGATTTACAATGCAAAGCTAAAATGCTGCTAATTGCAATCAGTCAGCTGTGATTGCTCCTTTGTGCCTTTTGAGACTTTATGGCTGTGGGTGAAACTACCTGTCTATTGTCATACGAGTCACCCATGAATTGTCCACCTGTTGCCACTGAAAATGTCAATGTCCTAGCTGGATGCGATATAACCATTGAGGCAGGTGTCAGATTTGCAGAGGGTATAAAAAGGAAATGGATGAGTCTCTTAAATTTGATGGAGCTGTAGATAAGCCATAGTTGTCATCTGTGAAGGTGAGTGTGATACATTATACATGGCGTAATGCAAATCTAAAAGGCATCACAAAGTCAACTCTATGACTGGAGTAGGGTTAGGGATGGGAATGGTGGGAGGGGGAACTTGCAGTAGATTTGGTTCTCTATAAAAGCAATCATTTTTCATTCTGGGTTTTTTTTTTAAATATGAGTTTGCTTGTTTGCAAAGCTCATGTTTTCAAAAGCTAGTCAGAAACATGTTTGAGTCAATAAGGGGATTCTTAAGGGTGTCAGGTCAAAAGCGCGCCGGGACAAAGGCGCGCGCAGACAATTGAGCGCAGCGCAGAGGTGCGCGCCACAGAAAATTACTGTTTTTAGGGCTCCGACGGGGGGGGCCGTGGGGGGGAACCCTCACTTTACTTAATCGAGATTGCGCCGCGTTGTGGGGGCGTTGTGGGGGGCTTGGGGGGTTGTAACCCCCCACATTTTACTGAAAACTTCACTTTTTCCCTGTTTTTAGGGAAAAAGTTAAGTTTACAGTAAAATGTGGAGGGTTACAACCCCCCAAACCCCCCCCAACGCCGGCGCGATCTCTATTAAGTAAACTGGGGGGGCTCCCCAACAAAACCCCCTGTCGGAGCCCCTAAAAACTGTAATTTTCTTCGGCACGCGCCTCCGTCTTGCGCTCAGTTGTCGGCGCGCGCCTTTGTCTTTCGCGGGGTTGTCTATGAACCTTTCTTAAGTGCCTTTGTTATTAATTGCCTGGGCATTGTTTCTTTGTTGGGTGCAAATGGCATTTCTTTTTTAAAGAAAATGTATTTTATGGTGCCATAATTTAGTTTTAATTTTAGGTCACTGTCTGTTATATTCTGTAACAAAAATATTAATAAAAATGATTGAACTAAAAAAAAAAGAAAAAAAAGAAATGTAATTTCATTTTATACTCTGTATGTTTATTTTTATGGCGGTATATACTTTTTAAAAAATTTTTTTTTATTAATTTTCAAAGCTAATACAAAGTATCATGAATTATATATACATTAAGAACAAAATAAGCACTTACATTCCATTAATAACAATGCAGAAAATAAATATCCCTTCCCTCCCATCCAACAATTTAATCAAGAAATGAACCAGAAAAATATTCCCCCCCACCCCGTCCTGGATACGTATAAAAATAAACTAAATTTTATGTATAACAATTTTTATTGAAAGAATCAAATAATCAGTAGGATAATGGAAAAATACATTCAATACAATAAGAATTACAATAAATTTCATACAAATTTAAATCATTCTTTCAAATTTAATTTCCATATGAATTAATTCAATCTTATCTTCCCCTAAATGAAATCCCTCATCCTGGATGAAAGTTGGCAAAAATAAAGAATTATAATAAATAATGTAATTTATTAGAATGTAATTAGTAATTAGAATGTAATTAGTAATTTATTAGAATGTAATTAGTAAACCTAATTTTCATAATAAATCATTGATAACCAAACTTTGTATTTTTGGTGAAAGATTCTGAATATAAGGATCCCAAACCTCCATAAAAAGACGAGTTTTTTTAGGCGAACCTCGAACCTCCCAACTCTCAAATAAAAATAAGCGATGTAATTGATTCCTCCAATGCCAAAAACTTAGAGATTCTTTCTGCAACCAAAATTGCATAATACATTTATGCCCAATCATACAGGCTTTCTGAAATAAACGACATTTTAGTTGGCCAAGAACCCCACAAGCTGATGCTTTACCAAAAATTATTCCCCTAGGACAACCCACTATCAAATTACCCCATTATTAATTTTAAACAAAGACAACTATCTTGAATTAACAAAGAATGTCAACAGGCCTCAAACCAATTAAAATTTGCTATTCCCTAATATATCTGCATTCATCTTTTCATATTTGTAATCTACACATAAACCTGCCCACCAAAATGTAAAGTTGAGGCAATCAAAATTTTTCCAATTGCGGGTTATCATTTGCATAGCGATCCCTGTCATAATCAAGAAGAGCCTGCATTTGTAGCAATCTATGGGAGGCCTGATATGCAGCAATGCAGCGGTATATAAATTTTTTAAATAAATAAACTAGGGATTGGCTGTAATTTGCAATGGCATGGGATTCCATGTCATTAAAACCCCAAAACGAGCAGAAAAGAACCCCACCAAAATGAATGTATTTTCATTTGAAATAATACTATGAAGGGAGCAACCTTCACTAATTCCTATTTGTTGAAAAAGAACACTAAAAGAGCACCTCAATTAGCAAACTAGAAAAAAAATTTTAATCCTCAGAGCTTTTTTGGGGCTTATTATCTTTATACTGTATATGCCTTATCAACTGGAGATCCATTATCATTATTGGTTTCACTGGGATACAAGGGGAGAAAGACACAGCAAAAACCTTTGCGTCCCCCGTGGGAAAAAAAAAAACTTGTGTCCGAAACAGTCCTTTAGAGTAAAGTGCCTCAGACTATTGCTTTCAATTTAATAAAATACTAGAAACAAAATAATGGGCATAGTTTCTTAGTTGATTAAAATTTGATTACATGCTATAAGATTCAAAGTGTTGTACAATTAAAATAATACATGAAAATTAAAAGAGAGGGGAATTAATATGAAAAAACAAACAAGACTTTCACGGACCAAACTAACACAACATAGGGTAGGATAGTAAATAGGAGGGGAGAACTACATTTTTGAAGATAAAGAAGACAAAAAAGGAAAAGATATCAAGGAAGGGAGGGGGGTAAGATAAAAGATGGTAGATTACTCGTAGGCATCTTTGAAAAGGAAACATCTAAATTTTGTTCCACTCTGATATGTGATGGGAGGGAATTCCAGATCGTAGGCGCTGTGACAGAAAAAATGGAGGTACGGCGGGTTGCAATAATTTTTAACAAGGGGACGTAGAGTGTGTGTTGAGACGCAGATCTTAGGGCTCCTTTTACAAAGCTGCGATGACGGTTTTAGCGAACGCTTAGTGCGCACTGAATTGCCCCGCGCGCTAGACATTAATGCCACCATTGAGCGTAGCGCGGGTTTAGCGTGCACTATAATGCTATGTGCGCTAAAAACGCTATCGCAGCTTTGTAAAAGGAGCCCTTAGTGTTCTTGGAGGCTCATACGGGATCAGGAGTCTATTCATGAATGCAGGCTCATTGGTCTTTTGAGATTTGAAAATTAAGAAAGCAATTGTATACGTAATCCAGCGGGGGATGGGAAGCCAATGAGCCTTCTTTAGCAGGGGAGTGACATGATCGTATTTTTTTCGAATTCATAATGGTTTTGATGGCTATGTTTTTGGATCAGTTTGACATAACCCTTTGTATAGCGAATTGCAATAGTCGATTTTTGAAATAACAATGGAGTGACTCAGAATATTGAGATATTGAAGGCTCCTTTTACTAAGGTGCGCTAGTGTTTTTAGCGCACGCTACAATGCCACACACGCTAGACGCTAACGCCTCCATAGAGCTAGCGTTAGTATTTTTCGTGTAGCGCGGGGTTTGAGCGTGCTAATTTTCAGCGCGCTCTAAAAACGCTAGCGCACCTTAGTAAAAAGAGCCCTGAGTATCTAAGAGAGGGACTAAGGATCTTATCATTTTGAGTTTGTAACCACAGTTCTTTACAAGGGCACTGATTTAGGGGACGATAGGTTAGTTTGTTGTCAATAATGATACCTAGGATTTTAATTAAAGAAACTAATTTGATTGGGCACAGAAAAATAAAAATCTTTCCCCCCCCTTTTATAGAGTCGCAGTAGCGGCTGCCGCTGCCCTCCCTGAAGCCCATACGGATTTAAAGGGCTTTGGGGTTTTTGCCGCGTGGCAGCCGCTAGTGCAGGTTCATAGACAACCCTGCGAAAGACAAAGGCGCGCGCCGACAACTGAGCGCAAGACGGAGGCGCGCGCCGAAGAAAATTAGTTTTTAGGGGATCCGACGGGGGGGTTTTGTTGGGGAGCCCCCCCAGTTTACTTAATAGAGATCGCGCCGGCGTTATGGGGGGTTTGGGGGGTTGTAACCGTCCACATTTTACTGTAAACTTAACTTTTTCCCTAAAAACAGGGAAAAAGTGAAGTTTTCAGTAAAATGTGGGGGGTTACAACCCCCAAACCCCCCACAACGCCCCCACAACGCGGCGCGATCTCTATTAAGTAAAGTGGGGGGGGTTTCCCCCCACGCCCCCCCGTCGGAGCCCTAAAAACAGTAATTTTGTGTGGCGTGCGCCCCCGCGCTGCGCTCAATTGTCTGGGCGCGCCTTTGTCCCGGCGCGCTTTTGACCTGACACCGTTAGTGCACCTTTGTAAAAGTGTGTGTGTGTGGCGGGTTGTCACTTAGTTGTTGGAATCTTTGAACCTTTGACTTCACATCCTCTGATTTGGGGATCCACACTTAAGTCCTCTCATCAAAAACACTGCCTTTGCTCTGAAATATCCCCAAATGGCTCCCTGAGGAAACTTATGTAATATTCCATAATTCCAACACATCTTCAACAAAACTGCCACCCTACAAGATAACGGATACAAACCTGGAAGCCACTCTGGAAGTTTCTGTTCGTGGTGTTTGTGAGCAATAAACTGTACTAAGAATTGCACCCGTGGTTTTTGGAACTCTATTAAAAGCACACCAAACTACCAAACAGCCTCGCTCACGCTCAGCCAAGGTTTGTGTGCACTGGGTTAGGTCACTTGCTGCGTCCAGCTTGAGCCACGCCTGGTTGCAATAGACACACCCAAATTTGGATTTGAGGACCTATGCCAACTGAAACTTGTACACTTCTCTCTCCGTATTCGCGGGAGTTAGGGGATTAACATGACCTCGAATACTGGAAAACCACGAATAATTTTTTCATATGTTATTCACGGTTTTCTTTTAAAAACCCTCCCGCATTTGGTGAAACCGCGAATAACAATCTCGCGTTCTGGTAGCTCAACCTTACTTTATCCCTGCTCCTCCTCTGACGCAACCACTTTCCCTGTGCCGCGTCCTGCCTCCCCTCTAGACTCAACTTCCTCTTAAAGGCGGGGTGGGACGCGGTGAAGGGAAAGCTCCAGGGCCGCCGCAGGCAACCCCATGTAAATTACCATCGCTGCTGGCAACCTCAGAGACAAGTTTGAAGGTAGAACCAGTGGGGTTTGAGAATGAGCGAGAGATGCCAGACCTCGGTCACAGTAGGAGCATGGATTGGGGGGGGAGGCATGCTGACTGGGGAGAGTGCAAATGCGTGCGACTTGGTCTCTTTTGACTGATTCTTGAAAAGAGGCTGGTAAATCTGAGATTTTCTCTGTGCATCCTGCGAATCGGTGCTTGGAAAAATGCGGCAAAATTATGCTTTGCAACCATAGATGACCTAATTTGGGTGGGAGGAGTCAGAAGTCAAAAACCGTGAATAATCTAAACTGCGATTGTAGAAACCACAAATACGGAGGGAGAAGTGTAAATCGAGGTACACAAGTTGAGCACATAAGGGCAAATTCTATAAGAAGCGCCCAAAAGTTAGGCGCCTAATTAGGTACTGTTCAGCACAATTCAAGGAAAATTGGGTGCTCTTTAATGAATCACGCTGAGCGGAATCTATTTTGGAGGCGCCCAAGAAATAGGCCAGCTCTAGGCACAATTAAAGGTTAGGCGCCTAGCTGAGCGCAAAAGCACGCTTAAGAGCAGCGATACTGCAACAAGGTGCCGAACATGTAGCCACGCCCACGCTTAACATGCGTGGAGGGGCATAATTGAAAGGGACGTCTAAGTCCGTTTACGTCCATCTCGCAAGTCGTCCAAAGTAAAAAACAGCTTAAGACACATTTTCGAAAGATACGTCCAACTTTTTTTTCGTTTCGAAAATCGTCTAATTATACATCCTGCCGATCTGATCGTCCAAGCGGCTAAATCGTCCATCTTTATACCACATTTCCGTCCAACTTTCCATCCAAGTTCAAAACGCCTAGAACAAGCTCTGTTGGACGTGGGAGGGGTCTGCAAAGTGATGGACTGCACACCCAGACATGCCACTTAAATAGTGGGGTACCTTACAGGGCTCTGCTGTGAACTTCACAAAAAGGATGCCATGGCTTCTCCTCACTACATCTCCCTTATAGGTTACGGTGAGCCCCCCAAACTACCTCCAGAATCCCCTAGACCCTCTTATCTACCACCCCAATAGCCCTTATAGCTGCAGGAGCCACTTATATGCCAGTAAAAAAGGGTTTTGGGGGTGTATAGGGGAGTGCACATGTTTCAGTATCAATGCAGTGATTACAGGGGCTTATGGGCATGGGTCCACCTCTTTATGGGTCCCTAACCTACCTCCAAGATGACTTAAGCTACCTCTGGACTGGACGACTAGGCTTTCCTATGCCAGGCGGCCAGGTGATGATGGTCTGGAGCAGGGGTAGGGAACTTCGGTCCTCGAGAGCCGTATTCCAGTCGGGTTTTCAAGATTTCCCCAATGAATATGCATTGAAAGCAGTGCATGCAAATAGATCTCATGCATAGTCATTAGGGAAATCCTGAAAACCCGACTGGAATACGGCTCTCGAGGACCAGAGTAGAGAATGACACAGTGACAAAATTCATCACCGTTCCCATCCCCGCGGATAACCACGGTAAACTATCTTCGTGTCATTCTTTAAGGAGAGAGGGAAGAATCGGAGTATGAATGGCCACAAACACTGACCCACAAACTTTGCTTTGAAGAATGCTGGTGTAGAAGGAGTGAGGTTGAAATAGACACTAAAAAATGAATTGGGATTATTTCCCGCGGTTATCCGCGGGGACAGGAACGGTGATGAATTTTGTCACCGTGCCATTCTCTAGACCAGAGTTCCCTACCCCTGGTCTGGAGGTTGAAATTTAAAGTTATGAATAAAATTTTTATGGTGGTGGGAGGGGGGGAGGGGTTGGTGATCACTGGGGTAGTGTGTGGGGGTCTGTTTTCTGTGTTTGCAGTGCTTATCTAGTGACTTTAGGTGGGCTTTTGTGACTTAGACCATGTTTTACATGGTCTAAGTCACAATGTCCAAGTTCCGTCTAGGCTCTGTTGTAAAACTTTCGGTTATACATGCTGTACGACTATGTCTAAGCCGGCCCATGTCCCGGCCATCTCCCGCCCTCGACGCCTCCCGAAATGCCCCGTTTAGCTTTGGACATTGTGCGGCACTATGAAGGCCTAGGTCGTTTTTAAATACGTCCAAAACTCGGTTTTATTATCGGCGCTTGGACGTTTTTGAGAAATGTTCTTCCAAGTGCCGACTTAGGCCGGTTTTTGGACGTTTTTCTCTTTCTATTATGAGCCCCATAGCGTCTATTTTTTTGAAGGTCGCCTAAATCTTTAGAGGCGCCTTGTTACAGAATCGCATTTTCTTGATAGGCGCCTATGTTTCAATCAATGCTGATTAAAAAGCTCAATTGGGCTTGTTATTCAATTTAGATAGGTGCCTATCTAGTTGGGCGCCTCCGAAATAGGTGCCTAAGTTTTGGCGCTGGTTACAGAATTTGGGCCATAACCTCAGTAGTCTACTGTATAACACTGCATCTAATTAGATACACAAAAAGCCTATCCAGTGGCATAGTGAGGGGGGTTAGTGCCTTCGCTGTGCTGTTTGCCCCCTAATCTTCCCCCCCACATACCTCTTGAAATGTTCACTGGCGTGCGCAGCATCTTCCACCTACTGCGCATTTGACGCCAGCCTTGGCTCCCTTATGATGTCACAGCTTGGTCCTGCAAACAGGAAGTGATGCGATAACGGAGCCAAGGAATAAAGAAGTGAGTGCAATGGTGTGAGAAATGTGTTGAAAAGGAGGGTGATTATGTAGAAAAATGACATATAATTTGTCTTTCTTATTGAATTATATATCTCGAAATATTTAATTTGCTGTTATTTTTTGAAACACCCTCATATATATATATTTTAAATCTTTATTGACATTTCAAACTTTGATAGTGCAATACAAATGGTAAATCAGAAAAACTGCGTGAAAAACACACTATTAACTTTACAATTATTACATTAATCAATCATTTTATCCCCTTCTTATCTTAATTATTAAAACAATAATATATATGATGTGATTTCAATATGACAAGGAAATAATATGTACCACTTATAGCTTAAGTGGTTTATATTGAGGTATTCAAGCATTTTCCCTCTCTGTCCTGGTGGGCTCACACTCTATCTAATAATAATTTTAATAATAATAATAATTTATTTTTTTGTATACCGCTATACCAGAAGTTTGAAGCTGCTAGCAAACAACGTCAAGAGAGGAATTGAGCAGGCTTTAAACTGAGAAGAAGGGGAAAGCCGACAGTCGACCTGACGTCGACGGTTCGGACAAGAGTATCCAAAGAAGATACTGAGCGGGAAAAATGCTGGGAACAAGCATGAGACGAACAACAGAAACTGTTGACCAACAAGAAGGGCAAACAGACAAAACTAGAGGAACAGGAGAAATCCGAAAATCAGGTTGTGGACGATAAGGATGCACCAAAAAATGAGGAAGAAAGGAGCAGAAATCAAGGACTGCCGGCCCAAATAGGGGATGGCAAGAGGAGCAAAACACATGCAAAACCAGCAGAGAAAAGAAAAGACCGGGACTTAAATTGTTTGTACGCAAATGCAAGGAGCCTAAAGTATAAAATGGGAGAGTTAGAAGTCAAAGCCAAAAAAGAGGACCTAGACATCATTAGAATCACGGAAACATGGTGGAACGAGGATAACCAATGGGACGTAGTACTGCCAGGGTACAAACTCTATAGAAGAGACAGGACTCACAAGAAGGGTGGAGGAATAGCACTATACATAAAAGACACCATTCCCTCGTCCACAGTGGATATAGAACCAAAGGCGGAAGGATTGGAGTCATTGTGGGTAAAATTAGCGGGGAAAAATGGCCTCGACATAAGACTGGGTCTATACTATCGTCCACCTGGACAAACGGAAGCAAACGACAAAGATCTGGCAGCAGAATTGAGGCGGGAAGGCACCAAAAGGAATGTGACAGTAATGGGAGATTTTAACTACCCCGGGATAAACTGGAGTATTGGAAACTCGAACTGTGCAAGGGAAACAAAATTCTTAGAGGCTGTGAGGGACTGCTTTATGGATCAGCTTGTCAAGGAACCAACAAGAGGGAATGCCACTCTTGACCTAATCCTCAACGGACTAAGGGGACCAGCAAAGGAAGTGGAAATAGTAGGACCACTGGGAAACAGCGATCACAACATGATCCAGTACAAATTAGAAGTAGGTACAGCAGAAGGGAAGAGAACCACAGCGACAACGTTCAACTTCAAGAAAGGGAACTATGATGCTATGAGAGCAATGGTAAGGAAAAAACTCAGAAAGAGCTCAAGAAAAAGAGAAACCGTAGAGCAAACCTGGTCTCTATTCAAGTGCACAGTGCAAGAAGTGCAACATATGTACATCCCCAGATCTAGAAAAGGTTGCAAAAAAAAAACTGAGCAAAAGATCCCGCATGGATAAACGATGAGGTGAAGAAAGCGATAGGAGACAAGAAAAAATCATTACGGAAATGGAAAAAGGACCAAACTGGGGAAAACTGGAAAGAACACAGGAAAAGTCAAAAAGAGTGTCATCAAGTGGTTAGGAGAGCGAAAAGAGAATACGAAGAAAGGCTGGCCAGGGAGGCAAAAAAACTTCAAATCATTCTTCAGATATGTTAAAGGGAAGCAACCGGCGAGGGAGGAAGTAGGACCTTTGGATGATGGAGACAGAAAGGGAGTGATAAAGGAGGAAAAAGAGGTAGCCGACAGGTTAAACAAATTTTTCTCGTCAGTCTTCACAAGCGAGGACACATCCAGTGTACCAGAACCCGACGTGATCTTCCATGGAGACCAAGAAGAAAAACTGTCAACAATAGAGGTGAGCCATGAGGATGTCCTCCAACAGATAGACAGATTGAAAAGTGACAAATCACCAGGCCCGGACGGTATCCACCCTAGGGTACTAAAAGAACTAAGAAATGAGATAGCGGGAATACTCCAACGAGTTTGCAACCTATCCTTAAAAACTGGAGAGATCCCGGAGGACTGGAAGATAGCAAATGTTACACCTATCTTTAAAAAGGGGTCAAAAGGAGACCCGGGAAACTATAGGCCGGTCAGTTTGACATCGGTTGCGGGCAAGATGGTAGAAGCACTGATAAAGGACAGCATCTGTGAGCACATCGAAAAAACGGGCTGATGAAAGCGAGCCAACATGGATTCTGCAAGGGAAGATCGTGCCAAACAAACTTACTGCACTTCTTTGAGGGGGTAAACAGTCAGTTGGACAAAGGGGAACCCGTAGACATCATTTACCTCGACTTCAAAAAGGCCTTTGACAAGGTACCCCATGAGCGGCTACTTAGGAAGCTGTAGTACCACGGGGTGGAAGGGGACGTGCACAGATGGGTCAAACACTGGTTGGCAGGCAGAAGGCAGAGGGTTGGAGTGAAGGGTCATTACTCGAGCTGGAGGAAGGTCACGAGCGGGGTTCCGCAGGGGTCTGTACTTGGACCGCTGCTGTTCAATGTATTTATCAATGACCTGGAAACGGGGACGAAGTGTGAAGTTATCAAATTTGCGGATGACACTAAACTCTGTAGAAGGGTTAGAAATGCGGAAGAGTGTGAGGACCTACAAAGGGACCTAAGCAAACTGGAGGAGTGGGCGAATAAATGGCAGATGGACTTCAATGTGGGGAAATACAAGGTCATGCATTTAGGGAGAAAAAACCCGATGTTCAGCTACCAAATAGGGGGATTAGTGTTAGAGAGAAGTAGCCTTGAAAGAGATTTGGGTGTACTGGTGGACACAACAACGAAGTCAACAGCACAATGCGCAGCAGCCGCGAAGAAGGCAAACAGAATGTTGGGTATTATTAAGAAGGGTATTACGACCAGAACGAGAGAAGTCATCCTGCCATTGTATTGGGCAATGGTGCGCCCACACCTGGAGTACTGTGTTCAGTATTGGTACCTTAAGAAGGATATGGCAATACTTGAGAGGGTCCAGAGGAGAGCGACACGAATGATTAAGGGCATGGAAAACCTTTCATACACTGAAAGATTGGAGAGACTGGGGCTCTTCTCCCTGGAAAAGCGGAGACTCAGAGGAGACATGATAGAGACCTACAAGATCATGAAGGGCATAGAGAAAGTAGAGAGGGACAGATTCTTCAAACTTTCAAAACATAAAAGAACAAGAAGGCATTCGGAAAAGTTGGAAGGAGACAGATTCAGAACGAATGCTAGGAAGTTTTTCTTTACCCAGCGTGTGGTGGACACCTGGAATGCGCTTCCAGAAGATGTAATAGGACAGAGTATGGTACTGGAGTTCAAGAAAGGATTGGACAATTTCCTGCTGGAAAAAGGGATAGAGGGGTATAGATAGAGGGCTACTGCACAGGTCCTGGACCTGTTGGGCCGCCGCGTGAGCGGACTGCTGGGCACAATGGACCTCGGGTCTGACCCAGTAGAGGCACTGCTTATGTTCTTATGTTCTTACATCTGTTAAAAACAAGAAGAAGTTAAAACAGTAGCACAACTAAGATGTAAACATGTCACACAGGCATGTCTCTAGAGATTTTCTTAAAATTAAAATAGGAAGTAGCCTCATGTATTCAGTTTGGCATCCTGGAATGATAAAATTCTATCAGAAAACTTCTTGTATTGACATGATTTTAAAGAAGGGTAATTAAATAGATTTATTCTACGTGCACTCTTATTAGAACAATTCAATGGAAACTGAGAGGCAAGGTAATCTGGTAGCATCCCGAAAACTGCTTTGTAACAAATGCAGGAAAACTTGAACAGAACTCTGGACTCCACTGGCAGCCAGTGAAGTTTTTGATAGAAAGGGGTAATGTGCTCCCATTTTTTAAATCTAAAGATGAGACGAACCGCAGTGTTCTGAATCAGTTTCAATTTTTTGAGTACTTTTTTGTAAGTCCCTAAATATATAATATTACAATAATCCAGAATACTCAAAATGGATGTCTGCACTAGTAAACGGAAAGTCATCCATTTTGAGTATTCTGGATTATTGTAATATATATTTAGGGGTTTACAAAAAAATACTCAAAAAATGGCAGCAGGGGCCATGAGGGATTAAGTGACTTGTCCAGGGTCACAAGGAGCAGTGTGGGATTGGAACCCACAGCCTCAGGGAGCTGAGGTTGTAGCTCTAACCACTTCACCACACACTATCCATATCTATCCCAACTGACCCTCCCCTCCCCTCCCCCTTTTATGAAGTTGTGCTAGGTTTTTTTTTAATGATTAAATGATTTTTATTATTCCAGCAGTAAGAAGCAAATACAAACAGTAGTACCATTCAGGAAATAACATTTTCAACAATATAATCAGTTCCCCTCCCATCCCCCCTCCCCAAGAGTCCATGGCCAGTCCAACAGCTGAGAGTGGGAATAAAATCTTAAAGATTCAAAAGTCTACTGCGAGCACACGGTGTGAGGTCCTGCCAGAAGTGCTCCCACACCTGACAAAATTTGCGACCCGGGCCAAGAGTCAAGTCTCCCACCATGCGTCTCTCCAGTGTTGCATGCACTATCATTAGGGATCTCCATTGTGCATATGACGGGGGATCACGGGAAAGCCAGTTGGTGAGGATGGCTTTTTTTCCCATCAAAAGGGCTCTGGAGATAAATGCTGACATTCCCCTGGGTTTGGGTTGAGGCTATATTATAAAATCCAAATAACGCCCTCGGTTGCGGAAGCCATCGCCTTCCCCAAAGCGATGTAGTATATAGGCCAAGATGTCTCCAAAACTGCTGGATTGCGGGGCAGGTCCAAAACATGTGACTCAAAGATGCAGACCACGGTGATAAAAGCTCCGATGCTCATAGAATTCCTATGAGCATCAGACCTTTACCACCGCGGCCTGCGATACAAAAAACCCTAACACGGCTTCATAAAAAGGGGAGGGGGCACAGGTGATTGCATTAAAAACATATTTTGAATTTATGACCATAAAGAGTGACCTAAGGATGTTAGAAATGGAAAATCTAGCAGCTGCTGGAGAGCAACCCACAGAACCCAGGTTCCTAACTCATAAAACACTTATGGATGATAATGGGTCGGTTTAGGAATTACTAATGTATTGACGTGGCTTTAAGACATTTTAATGGTCAGTGTTAGTGAAACCCAAATGTGACCTCTTCTGGAGTATTGCATTCAACTCTGGTCTCCTTATCTCAAGAAAGATATAGTGGCGCTAAAAAAAGTTCATAGAAGAGCGACCAAGATGGTAAAGGGGATGGAACTTCTCTCATACGAGGAAAGACTAAAATGGTTAGGGCTCGTCAGCTTGGAAAAGAGACGGCTGAGGGGAGATAGGACTGAAGTCTACAAAATCCTGAGTACAAACACTAGGGGACACTTGATGAAGTTACAGGGAAATACTTTTAACACCAATTTGAGGAAATTTTTTGTTCACTCAGAGAATAGTTAAACTCTGGAACGTGTTGCCAAAGGATGTGGTAAGAGCGGATAGCATAGCTGGTTTTCAGAATAGTTTGGACAAGTTCCTGGAGGAAAAGTCCATAGTCTGTTATTGAGAAAGACATGAGGGAAGCCACTGCTTGCCCTGGATCAGTAGCATGGAATGTTGCTACTCTTTGGGGTTCTAGAATCTTGTTACTCTCTGGGATTCCGGGGTTTTGCTAGTCTTTGAGATTCTATATGGAATGTTGCTACTCTTTGGGGTTCCAAAATCTTTTGTTACTCTCTGGGATCCTGGAATCTTG
This sequence comes from Geotrypetes seraphini, assembly GCF_902459505.1. NCBI lineage: Eukaryota > Metazoa > Chordata > Amphibia > Gymnophiona > Dermophiidae > Geotrypetes > Geotrypetes seraphini. The sequence goes on from NC_047088.1 coordinate 254,983,989, forward strand.
CTATTATTTGAGATTCTGTCTGGAATGTTGCTACTCTTTGGGATTCTAGAATCTTGTTACTCTCTGGGATTCCGGAATGTTGCTATTCTTTGAGATTCTGTCTGGAATGTTGCTACTCTTTGGGATTCTAGAATCTTGTTGCTGTCTGGGATCCTGGAATCTTGCTATTCTTTGAGATTCTGTATAGAATGTTGCTACTCTTTGGGGTTCTAGAATCTTGTTACTCTCTGGGATTCCGGGGTTTTGCTAGTCTTTGAGATTCTATATGGAATGTTGCTACTCTTTGGGGTTCCAAAATCTTTTGTTACTTTCTGGGATCCTGGAATCTTGCTATTCTTTGAGATTCTGTCTGGAATGTTGCTACTCTTTGGGATTCTAGAATCTTGTTACTCTCTGGGATTCCGGAATGTTGCTATTCTTTGAGATTCTGTCTGGAATGTTGCTACTCTTTGGGATTCTAGAATCTTGTTGCTGTCTGGGATCCTGGAATCTTGCTATTCTTTGAGATTCTGTATGGAATGTTGCTACTCTTTGGGGTTCTAGAATCTTGTTACTCTCTGGGATTCCGGGGTTTTGCTAGTCTTTGAGATTTTATATGGAATGTTGCTACTCTTTGGGGTTCCAAAATCTTTTGTTACTTTCTGGGATTCCGGAATGTTGCTATTCTTTGAGATTCTGTCTGGAATGTTGCTACTCTTTGGGGTTCTAGAATCTTGTTACTCTCTGGGATTCCGGGGTTTTGCTAGCCTTTGAGATTCTATATGGAATGTTGCTACTCTTTGGGGTTCCAAAATCTTTTGTTACTCTCTGGGATCCTGGAATCTTGCTATTCTTTGAGATTCTGTCTGGAATGTTGCTACTCTTTGGGATTCTAGAATCTTGTTACTCTCTGGGATTCCGGAATGTTGCTATTCTTTGAGATTCTGTCTGGAATGTTGCTACTCTTTGGGATTCTAGAATCTTGTTGCTGTCTGGGATCCTGGAATCTTGCTATTCTTTGAGATTCTGTATAGAATGTTGCTACTCTTTGGGGTTCTAGAATCTTGTTACTCTCTGGGATTCCGGGGTTTTGCTAGTCTTTGAAATTCTATATGGAATGTTGCTACTCTTTGGGGTTCCAAAATCTTTTGTTACTCTCTGGGATCCTGGAATCTTGCTATTCTTTGAGATTCTGTCTGGAATGTTGCTACTCTTTGGGATTCTAGAATCTTGTTGCTGTCTGGGATCCTGGAATCTTGCTATTCTTTGAGATTCTCTATGGAATGTTGCTACTCTTTGGGGTTCTAGAATCTTGTTACTCTCTGGGATTCCGGGGTTTTGCTAGCCTTTGAGATTCTATATGGAATGTTGCTACTCTTTGGGGTTCCAAAATCTTTTGTTACTCTCTGGGATCCTGGAATCTTGCTATTCTTTGAGATTCTGTCTGGAATGTTGCTACTCTTTGGGATTCTAGAATCTTGTTACTCTCTGGGATTCCGGAATGTTGCTATTCTTTGAGATTCTGTCTGGAATGTTGCTACTCTTTGGGATTCTAGAATCTTGTTGCTGTCTGGGATCCTGGAATCTTGCTATTCTTTGAGATTCTGTATGGAATGTTGCTACTCTTTGGGGTTCTAGAATCTTGTTACTCTCTGGGATTCCGGGGTTTTGCTAGTCTTTGAGATTCTATATGGAATGTTGCTACTCTTTGGGGTTCCAAAATCTTTTGTTACTCTCTGGGATCCTGGAATCTTGCTATTCTTTGAGATTCTGTCTGGAATGTTGCTACTCTTTGGGATTCTAGAATCTTGTTACTCTCTGGGATCCTGGAATCTTGCTATTCTTTGAGATTCTGTCTGGAATGTTGCTACTCTTTGGGATTCTAGAATCTTGTTGATGTCTGGGATCCTGGAATCTTGCTATTCTTTGAGATTCTGTATGGAATGTTGCTACTCTTTGGGGTTCTAGAATCTTGTTACTCTCTGGGATTCCGGGGTTTTGCTAGTCTTTGAGATTCTATATGGAATGTTGCTACTCTTTGGGGTTCCAAAATCTTTTGTTACTCTCTGGGATCCTGGAATCTTGCTATTCTTTGAGATTCTGTCTGGAATGTTGCTACTCTTTGGGATTCTAGAATCTTGTTACTCTCTGGGATCCTGGAATCTTGCTATTCTTTGAGATTCTGTCTGGAATGTTGCTACTCTTTGGGATTCTAGAATCTTGTTGATGTCTGGGATCCTGGAATCTTGCTATTCTTTGAGATTCTGTATGGAATGTTGCTACTCTTTGGGGTTCTAGAATCTTGTTACTCTCTGGGATTCCGGGGTTTTGCTAGTCTTTGAGATTCTATATGGAATGTTGCTACTCTTTGGGGTTCCAAAATCTTTTGTTACTCTCTGGGATCCTGGAATCTTGCTATTCTTTGAGATTCTGTCTGGAATGTTGCTACTCTTTGGGATTCTAGAATCTTGTTACTCTCTGGGATTCCGGAATGTTGCTATTCTTTGAGATTCTGTCTGGAATGTTGCTACTCTTTGGGATTCTAGAATCTTGTTGCTGTCTGGGATCCTGGAATCTTGCTATTCTTTGAGATTCTGTATGGAATGTTGCTACTCTTTGGGGTTCTAGAATCTTGTTACTCTCTGGGATTCCGGAATCTTGCTATTCTTTGAGATTCTGTATGGAATGTTGCTACTCTTTGGGGTTCTAGAATCTTGTTACTCTCTGGGATTCCGGGGTTTTGCTAGTCTTTGAGATTCTTTATGGAATGTTGCTACTCCTTGGGTTTTGCCCAGGTACTAGTGACCTAGATTGGCCACCGTGAGAATGGGTTTCTGGGCTTGTTGGACCATTGGTCTGACCCAGTAAGGCTATTCTTATGTTCTTATGAGATGTGCATTAACTCAGGTGTTAACAAACCTGCATGAAAGAATATGCATCACTGTCAGTGTGAATCTAAACGTTTACTAGAGTTTCTTGCATTTTTGGATTAATAGGTCTGCTTGAAATTTTGGCATTTTAGCACCACTTAATATGCATTAGGTAAGAGATCAATTTTGTGCACACTAAACTTTTGAAGAGGCATTAATAACTGAATATGAGCCAATGAATGCACATTCCTGTCTTTGGATCACTGGATTCTGCTTCCTGCGGTAGGCAACCTTCCCTACTTGAGGCATTTATGGTGGATGAGACAGGTTTCATCGTGTGTTTTGCAAATGCCACATAAAAATGAGGTGAGCACAGTATTCCAGAGTGTTTAATTCTGCTCACTTTGTTCCGCTAAAGAATGAAAGGTAAATTCTGCATCACCGGTGGTGAAATGTGCCTTCCAATTATTCACCCAGGCAATAATTCATGAAAGACTTTTTGACACTTCTTTGGATAAGTGTGTTGCTTTGATGAATTACTGCCACTCTGATGTTTGAAATTTAATAGACTGCATACCATTGGATCAAGCCAGTAAATAGCTGAGTGGGCAATCAGGGGCTCCCGATGAATTATTGTCAGTGAACGGCCTGAAACAGATTATGAGCTGATTGGACTGCAAGCATTGTCTGTGATCAGCCCTCGCTTTCAGAGCTAATGGGTTGTAGTCTTTCGTGATACACGCCGATTCAAATGAAGCAGTCATTCTAAATGCTGACTTGGAAAGGCTAATGTGTGTCAAGCAATTTCATAATTTTTAGTTGGTACTGATATCATAAAGGATTAGCCCAAAGCAGCTTTTTCAATAGAGCATTTACAATGCATGATTGCATAAGTGGCTTCGGCTTCTAATCTAATCTGATATTTGTGCGTCTATGCCTACAAAGGTTCAAGGTGGCTTACATCATTTATTCATTTTAAAAAATTTTATACCGCACAAAACCTACATGGTATACATAAAAACACTCATAAAAGTTTAACAATACGTACATTTTCATTAAGGAAAACCTAATTCTATGAGTAGTTACAAAAGCGTCAACAATAGGTAACCCCTCAATCTCTAAAGCAACTCCCTTCTTACCTTCCGTCAGGACGTCCAACCTTAGGACCTAACTTTTTGAGTCATTTTCGACCACAAAAATGTCCAAATTGTCCAAATCCAGACTAGAGGTCTGCACGGGAACGGGGATCACGGGGGTCCCGCGGGAATACCCCCCTAACCCACGGGACTCCCACGGGGACCCCCCTCTGGCCCACGGGACTCCCACGGGGATGGAAGGCTTTGGAAGCAGGGTTCATCCATATAATATAATGGACACATCAGCCTTAGTAAAAGAGGGGGTTTATAAATTAATTACCTGAACAGAAAACAAAAAAAGGGTTCCACCAAAGAGATTCCACAAGGAAAACAGCAGCGCAAACACAAAAGAAACTGTGGAATTGATGATCCTGCCAGAAGTAATTGCTGCTTTTTATGGGGACGGGCGAGGATGGAGGTAATTACTTGCGGGGATGGGTGGGGTCGGAGAGGATCCTGACGGGGACTGGCGGGGACGGAGAGGATCCTGGCGGGAACGGGTGGGGATGGAGAGGATCCTGGCGGGGACGGAGAGGATCCTGGTGGGGACGAAGAGGATCCTGGCAGGGACGGGCGGGGATGGGTGGGATTTCTGTCCCCGCACAACTCTCTAATCCAGACCATCTGGACGTGGGAAGGGCCTGCATTGTAATGGACTGGCCACAAAGACAAACCAACAGAGCAGTGGGGTACCTTCTCTGCTGTAAACTTCACCCTTTAGGGTGCCAGAAGTACTTATCGAAAATTCCCCTCATTGCCTTTCTGTGATACAACCAAAGTGCTTTACATTCATTATATACAAGTATTTTCTCTGTCTCTAGTAGGCTCTAAGTTTTTATAACTTCCTTATAATGTAAGGTGAGCCCTCCAAAACTCCTCCAAAATCTCTATACCACCTGTCTACCACTTATGGTTACAGGTGGCACCTACAAGGCAGTATATTAGGATTTGGGTGTGTTTTGGAGGCTTCACAGTTTCCACCATAAATGTAGTGGTTAGAGTGGCTTATGGGCCTGACTTTTCCTCTCTAAAGCTCACTAGCCCACCCACCAGGCTACTTAAGACACCTGTGTGATGCTCGACTAGGATTTCCCACACCAGTTCCAGAGACAGGTATGTACTGTCCAGAGACAGGTATGTACTGTGGGAGGGGTTAGTGACCACTGGGGGCTGTGGGATCATTACTTAATCCCTTTAGTGGTCATTTGGTCAGTTTGGGTATATATTTAGCACTAAAATGCTTTTAAAACAAGTCTAGCTCTGGACGTTTACGTTCCTTCCTGGATGAACTGGGAAAGGTTCGATTATCGCCTCTAACATGCCCGCTTGAATTTTGAATGCCCAGCGGCTGGGACACCTCACAAGATGTCCAAAAAGTTGCTTCAGAAATTCAGCACTTGGATGTCCTGGCGATTAGGAGAGATGCCCATACTCTCCCGCTGCCCTGAAATCCTGGCTGCACGCTACACCCCCCTTGCAGCGAGAGAGATGCCCACTCTTCCCCACTGGCAAGTGAATCCCCCTGCCAAAGAACACTCTCTTCCTTGTCTACGATGCTCCCTCCCCTGTTTCCAACACCCCTTCCCCCTTACCTCAAAATAGATGCATGGAGGGATGTGGACTCTATCTTCCCAGATGGTCTACATCATCTAAAATAGGCCTTCCCCTCCCCAGTGCATTTTGGGATGCACCGGGGAGGGGCCTTATACAACCTGGTCCAATTAGAGCCTCAGGCCCCTCCCCAGATGTATTGGGAAGGGGCCTAAGGCTCTGATTGGCTTGGCGCCCCATAGGAGGGGACTTAGGCATCCAGGCCAATCAGAGCTTTAGGCCTCTTCCCAGTGTATCTGTGTAGGGGCCCGAGGCTCTGATTGGCCCAGGTTGCATAAGGCCACTCCCATGGGAGGTGCCTTATGCAACCTGGGCCAATCAGAGCTTCAAGCCCCTCCCTGGTGCATCCCAAGATGCACCAGGGAGGATAAGGCCCATTTTAAATGGGTCCCATCGGCAACCTTTGCTGTGTTTTTACATGTAGCATAACGGTTCTGGGTCTTAGCACTTTTCACATATATTTATTAAGAGTGATTTAATTTGAGAGCTTATTATTAACCCGCCACATTCACATTGCTTGCAAACAAACCAAAATAAAGTTGCTTCTAGTAAGAGACTGACCTGAAAACAGCACTCTGGAAATGAACTGTTGATACTGGTTTCTCTTAACCCCTTTTCGATGAATTGTATTGTGTATTTGTTCCTTCTGGATGCTTTCTGTGCTAAGCGCCAAAGTAATGGATAAATACTGTGCTGTGAACCCATCTGTTCTTCTCCGAGAAGAAGGATGATTATGAGAATGGTGCATTGTTGTGGTTTCTTTGTGTTATTTTCCTAATCCATTAGTAAAATAGATGTGAGGGTGCTGCTGTCTCAAGACCTGTTGGAGGAAGGCCCTTTTTTTTTTTGTCTGGACAAACAGCACAGCACTGCAGAAACAGATCCATTTTCATGACAAATTTTGCCACAGTGTGTAGACTAAAGAGTCTCACCTATTTATTTTGGTGGCAAATACTTTTCCCTACAACAACAACAAATGGCCTCTGAATACAGAAAAGTCCATTCACCATACACAGAATTTGGAAAGACATGCCCTTCTTTCTTCAGTACAATTATGTTCTTGTATTTAGGGCATGCCGACATGTTGGGCCGGTGGAGTCAGCATGAATCCGAATATGATAGACATATGGAAGTCATAATCAAAAACAAATGTCTGTCTGTTTTGGAGGGGTCAGTGATCACTGGGGGAGTGTGTGGGGGGTTGGCAGTGGTTATCTGGTCACTTTGATACCTTCTGGGCACTTAGACCTGTTTTTTAGATCACCTAAGTCACAACGTATACGTTCCGTCCAGGTAGGCCTCGTCAAACTTTCGATTATCCCTGCAATACGACTAAGTCTAGGTCAGCCCGCATCCCGCCCTAACTACTTCAAAAACGCCCCTTTCAAATCTGGGCACACAACAGGATTCAGAGGCCTAAAAGGTCTCTGGATATGTCTAAAAACCCGTTTTGATTATCAGCACTTGCATGACCTGTCTCTTAGGTCATCCAAGTGCAAATTTGGGTGGGTTTTTAGACATATTTCTGTTTTGATTACGAGCCCCATAGATAGATATTTCTTTTTGGAAGATACATGCAGCCTTCAAAAGCATTTACAGTGCTCCCCTGCGAATTCGCGGTTGGCGGTCCCGGCCATTCGCGATATTTTCCGACCGTGAACCACCGACCAGGAGAGGACAGCGTTCCAGAGCTTAACTATTCTCTGAGTGAAAAGAAATTTCACTCAGAGGGTATAGTAAGAGGTAAAGCGTTGCCAGAGGATGTGGTAAGAGCAGATAGCGCAACTGGTTTTAAGAAAGGTTTGGACAAGTTCCTGGAGGAAAAGTCTATAGTCTGTTATTGAGAAAGTCATGGGGGAAGCCACTGCTTGCCCTGTATTGGTAGCATGGAATATTGCTACACCTTGTGTTTTGGCCAGGTACTAGTGACCTGTGAGAACGGGCTACTAGACTTGATGGACCATTGGTCCGACCCAGTGAGGCTATTCTTATGTTCTTATGATTCTGACTAATGATTTTGGTGTTTTCTTTATTCATTCATCAAAATTGTGGGCGTCACACTTACACATGTGGAGGGGCATAATAATAATTAAAAATATCTAAGTCCATTTTTGGTCTAAGGCGCTAGTTGTCCAAAGTTGGAAGCAGGAAAATGTCCATTCTCGAAAAGTACGTCCCAAATGGGTTTTTTTCTTCGAGAATGGCCTACCTGTACGTCCAGGCATTCAATTGCCCAGACCGCCACTAAGTCTATCTTTACCAAAAATTTGTCCAAGTCCCAAACGCCCAAAACAAGACCTTTTAGACGTGGAAGGGGCCAGTCCTTCGCCTTAAACTATGATTCTCTAACCAACGTCTATGTCAGTGGTTCCCAAACCTGTCCTGGGGGACCCCCAGCCAGCCAGGTTTTCAAGATATCCCTAATGAATATGCATGAGAGAGATTTGCATATAATGGAAGTGACAGGTAAGCAAATCTCTCTCATGCATATTCATTAGGGATATCTTGAAAACCTGACTGGCTGGGGGTCCCCCAGGACAGGTTTGGGAACCACTGGTCTATGTCATAAGCACCAGTTAGAGAATCAGGGAACCCGCCCACCCCTCCCTCCGAATGTCCACGGCAGGAGAAGTGCCCAATTCCTCCTGCTGGCACCCCTAAGATATCCCCCGGCAGGAGGGATGCCCAGTCCCTCCTGCCGGAACACTCCTCCCCCCCCACTCTCCCTAGTCATGGCCAGGGCCAGATTTAGATGAAAAGAGGCCCTAGGCTATTCCACTTATGAGGCCCTTTCACCTCCCATTTTTAAGTTTGTAAATTACATGAGAGATAATAAAATACATCATTACTGTGATATATATCAATATGTTAAAAGAAACATGTTGTTATTGGTAATAACCTTTATAAAAAATGTGACACGGATAATAAATAAAAAAAAGTCGAGAACACTTATTTGGACATTTATTCTCAGCACCATATATAGTACTTGTAACAATAACTAATCAAACATAACACACAACATTGCCCCTTCCTATGTCCATAGTGCCCCCAGTGCGTCCTTCCTTACCTCACCCCCCCCTCCGATGCCCGCCTGCCTCCCATCCCCCCTTCCATTGAACACCCCCCCATGCCATCCTGCCTGCCTGCCTTCCATTAAACCCCCCCCCCCCCCTCCGATGCCAGCCTGCCTGCCTCCCATCCCCCTTCCACTGAACCACCCCCCCCCCCCCCAGTCTGGGCCGCTCTGTCCTGATAGATCCACGTTTTGCCTCTCTCCCCGCGGGGCTGGGCTTAGCCCAGCTGTTTCCGAACTAACATCTTTCCGTCCCCGATCCTCTTCCCAGGGCGAAAAAAAGAAAGGGAGAAGCCGAGTCGGCACCCCGTTGTGGCCGGAGCCGGTTCCGATCCCGAAGCGTAGAATTTCTCCTTATTTTTGGTTCAGTATTTTAGTGTTCACTGTTTTTAGAATAGTGTAATTTTAATTTTGCTAACAATTTGAATGAAGGCCCTTCTTGATCTTGAGGCCCTAGGCTGAAGACTAGTTAGCCTATAGGAAAATCCGGCCCTGGTCATGGCACTGTTCTATATAAGAAAGTAGCTGGGCTATATTCCTTTATAGACTATGTGTCAATTAGGCTCCCTCAGAGTACCTGTTTAGAAGGGCACTATAATAGAATCACCCTATGCCTCAAAGTTTTCATAAGATCTACAGCAGATTTCAGATATTTCTCTTGGATTTCTTCAAAAGGAATCATGAAGCGAATTCAGGATGCCTTGCACATTAGTTTTGTTTTTGCTCATTTTTTTGTCAGACCTCTTTTGAAGATATTCACAGCTGTTTAGTAATCATTCCAGACTTCTCTTTGTGCATTTTCAAGCGCATAGACTCGTGCCTGTCTGAGCAAGGATGTAGGTTGTTGTATTGATTGATCTGGTCTTTTCATGCTTTGATCTTGCAGCTTGGTTTTATGGTTCGATTTGCCTCGCACTTTACACTGGTTGCTCAGTATGAGTTACATTCAGGTACAGCAGTATTTTCCTGTCCTCAAAAAGTCTACAGATTGAGGTCTTAATTTACTATCACAAATTAGGGTGACAATTCTTTAAATTGGCACAGAGACTTAGGTAGGGTTACCAGATTTAACGATTGTAAAATCCAGACCCATGGCCCCACCCTCAGGCCTGACCAGTTCTACTCAGTCCCGTCCCATTCTACCCAAGTCATGCCCCAGTCTCAACCCCCCCCCAGTCCAACCCCCTCAATCTGTTCTCATGCTCAGAGCCGCGTCGGGAGGACATCTGCCCATGCGCAGGTGTGACATGATGATGTCAGAGGCATGCACGTGACATTACCGCATTGTATCCACAAACGCATGATGCCCTCTTGACGCGGTCCTGAGCTGGAAGCTTTTCAAAACCTGAACTAAAAAAAAACACCTAAAAACTAAAACTTAATTTTATAGACCGGGGTCTTCAACCAAAAAGTGCTCGACTCGGTTTACAATAATGTAAGTATAGTAAATAAATAAATATAAAAAAAGAATGTAATCTAGAATGGTTTAATTCCCAAAATGTATAGTAAACAGAGCTTTCCGAAATGAAAGGAAGGGGCCTGTGAAAGCAGTAACTCAGTCCAGAACTCAGTTAGTTTGCAAATGAAAGAGTGGCTGAATCTCTTGAAAATTCTATTTTTACCCCAAGGGAAGGAAATGTAAGTTTTAATTTATTTGAACTCCTAGTGAAATGAGATCTGTATACATTCCAATCTAAAGGAACCAAAGTAATAAAAATGCCAAATAAAATTTTAAATGCAGTACAAATGCACTTAAATTGAACTCTAAGATACACTGGAAGCCAATATAATTCCTTGAGCAATGGGGTTATGTGATCGAATTTACTCTTACCAAAAATGAGCTTGGCAGCAGCGCTCTGTATCAATTGAAGTCTTTGCAGACTGACCTTTGAGAGACCCAGGTACATTGAGTTGCAACAATCCAACCTTGACAAGATAATTTACTGAACCAATACAGAGAAATGTTGCTGATAAAAGAGCGCTCTCACTCTTCTCAGGATACGGGAGGCTAAAGAAACACTTTTTAACGAGAGAATTTAGCTGACCCTTAAATGTAAGAGATGAATCAATAACAATGCCCTCTCGAAAGAGGCCATGTCCGGTTAAATCCAGACGTCTGGTAACCCTAGATTTAGGTGCTCAAGCGCCATTAGCTCATCACCAATTTTTTTGTGGCATCTTGGTACCAAGATTCCATTCTACAATACTTGCATACGTCAGCATCGGTGCACCTAGTTCCAATAGTTACACCAAGGCAATGGCAGTCATAGCTGTTGGTACCTAAGTGTGCCATAAAGAGCATGCAGCTTAGAATATCCCATAAGTTACGTATGTATTAGAGAATAACATGGGGACAAATTTGTCAATTTCCCCGTCCCAACCCCGTGAGTTTTGTCGCTGTCTCTGTCCCTGCCCCATTCCTGTAAGCTCAGCCTTAATTGCACAAGCCTCAAACACTTATGATTTTAAAGTGTTTGAGGCTTGTGCAGATGAGGATGGAGCTTGCAGGACTGGGGCAGGGACAGGAAAAGAACTCGTGGGGCCGGGACAGGAAAATGAGTTCCCGCAGGGATGGGGAAAAATTTGTCTCTGTGTCATCCTCTAGTATGTATCTCAGAGGCATGCCCATGATCCCTCCCCCCCTTATGTTTATGTACCCTCACACTTATATTCTAATCAAGTGGTCTTCATTAATTCATTCAAAAAATGTATATTCCGCTCTATCAACATTTCTAGGCGGATTCCAACAAACATAGAAGTTTGGATCAAAATGAGATGGAAGAGAGCCGCCAAATATCTTCCCATGTGGGGCTATGACACTGCTGACCAACATGTGTCAGTGACATCCATCTCCGCTAGCTTGCATTCAAACTTTTCCTTAGGTGTATCTTCAACGAGGTGGGTATTCCTAATACATTGTCTTCTTCAATTGGGAAATGCCTTGTCCATCAAACATGTGGCTCTTTCCGCTTCTACTTTCCTCTTTCTGTCATGAGTTTGGGTAAAGAGGCAGAGAGTAATGGGGGAGGAAACTAAATGTTGATGAGGGCCATCCCATAGATCTCCAGAGGCCACCATTGCTCCCTGAGCCTTGCATTGAAGAAGACTATCCTAAGCAATTTTGATGCACGTTTTAAAGAATAGTGAATAACCCTTATGCATGTAATTGCATAGTAACATAGTAGACGACGGCAGATAAAGACCCGAATGGTCCATCTAGTCTGCCCAACCTGATTCAATTTAAATTTTTTAAATTTTTTTCTTCTTAGCTATTTCTGGGCAAGAATCCAAAGCTCTACCCGGTACTGTGCTTGGGTTCCTACTGCCGAAATCTCCGTTAAAACCTACTCCAGCCCATCTACACCCTCCCAGCCATTGAAGCCCTCTCCAGCCCATCCTCCCCCAAAGTCTGCCCAGTACTGGCCTTAGTTCAATATTTAAGATTATTCTCTGATTCTAGATCCTCTGTGTTCATCCCACGCTTCTTTGAACTCAGTCACTGTTTTCCTCTCTTTACATCATTTCCATGCATATTTACCTATCCTATTAACTGGTATATTAGATAGATCATGAGCCCACCAGGACAGATAGGGAAAATGCTCGAAGTGCCTGCATGTAAACCGCTTTTGAGTGTGGTTGTAAAACTACAAAAATGTGGTATACAAGTCCCAATCCCTTTCCCTGATGTCATAATGTCTCATTCCACCAATAAAAGCCAACTTCATCAGTGATGTCACTGTATATGGTTATTTGGTTGAGGATGGGTTGGGGAGGGCTTCAATGGCTGGGAGGGTGTAGATGGGCTGGAGTGTGATTTGACAGAGAGTTCAGCAGTTGGAACCCAAACACAGTACCGGGTAGAGCTTTGGATTGTTGCCCAGAAATAGCTAAGAAGAAAAAATTTAAAAAATTTAAATTGAATCAGGTTGGGCAGACTGGATGGACCATTCGGGTCTTTATCTGCCGTCATCTACTATGTTACTATGTTCTATACTTGGCTCACTTCTGATATTGTATTGGAGGAGAACATAGTGTAGTGTTTAGAGCTACAGCTTCAGTACCCTTGAGGTTGTGGGTTCAAACCCTGTGCTGCTCCCTGTAACCCTGGGTAAGTCACTTAATCCTCCACTGCCCCAAGTACATTACATAAGTTGTGAGCCCACCAGGACAGATAAGGAAAATGCTTGAAGTACCTGTATGTAAACCACTTTGAGGGTGATTATAAAAACTACAAAAATGTCAGTATATAAATCCCAATCTCTTTCCCTATATGGCATCTAAAGCAGGGGTGTCAAAGTCCCTCCTCGAGGGCCGCAATCCAGTCGGATTTTCAGGATTTCTGCAATGAATATACATGAGATCTATTTGCATGCACTGCTTTCATTGTATGCTAATAGATCTGATGCATATTCATTGGGGAAATCCTGAAAACCCGACTGGATTGCAGCCCTTGAGGAGGGACCTTGACACCCCTGACCTAAAGGTAGGTGTTCCTTATTAAATGACTCTTCATGTGCGCACTTAGAAAATAGGCCCTACTCAAAATGATAGGGCTTCAGTTAACATGCATTGATTCATATTAACACAGGTTATTAAGTGACCTTTTACTAAAGCTTGGTGCATGCTAATGGAGTTACCCTCCCCCCCTTCACAAAACTGTAGAGCGGTTTTTAGCGTCAGCCAGGGCGGTAACAGTTCCATCGTGACTGGTGCTAAAAACTGTGCTACGATTTTATAAAAGGGTGGGGGTGGGGGGTGAGTTTAGTGAGTGTTAAACGCTAAGAAGCCTGACATCAGAGGAGGGGCGGGACTGCGGCGGAGGACAGCTCCGAACTCCAAAGCAGTGCAAAGATCGCTGGCATCACGATCTTGATGCATGCTGCTTCGTTAAGGTAAACGCCGGTGTGGGGAGGCCAGGGGGGGAAGCGAGATGCCGGGGAGGCCAGAGGGAGAAGCGAGATGCGGGTGGGGGGGGAGCCGGATGCCACGGGGGGGAACCGGACAGCAGCACTAACTGGCTGAGGCTCCCCCCTCGCCTTCTAAAGCAGGTGCGGCAGCGGCCAGCCAGCAAGAGCAGTGCTGCCGCTCCTGCTTTAGTAGGCGAGGGGGGAGGATCAGTTGAATCGGGAAGCCGATTTTTTTTGTTTTGAATTGATTCAAATTGATTCACCCGAAGTGAATTGGTGAACCGATTCGAATCATGAATCGGGCAGCACTAGTCGGGAGCTATGCGGGCCGTTCAGCGCGGCTCCCCGCGATAGAAACTTCTAGTGCAGTTTAATAGAAGAGGCCCTATATTTATACCTGCGAACAGAACATGAAGTTCACCTTTATCTCCGACCCTGTTTAATATTTACTTTGCATCATTGGGAAACCTCTTGCAAAGTTTAAATCTTAGGTTTTATATTTATGCTGACAACATCACTATAGTCATCCCCATAACGCAGTGGTCTCAAACTCGCGGCCCGGGGGCCACATGCGGCCCGCCAGGTACTATTTTGAGGCCCTTGGTATGTTTATCATAATCACAAAAATCAAATAAAACAGTTTCTTGATCATATGTCTCTTTAGCTATAAATGACAATATTATTATTAAGACTTAGCCAAAAGGAAAGATTTATAAACTATAAAGAGTTTTACCTCATGCAAAATTGTCATTTCTTTAATAAGGCATTAACTATTTTTTCTGCGGCCCTCCAAGTACCTACAAGTCCAAAATATGGCCCTGAAAAGGGATTGAGTTTGAGACCACTGCCCTAGACCCACTTATCTACTACCCTAATAGCCCTTTACCGCAGCTTAGTAAAAGAAGGCCTGAATGAAAATGTGCCACTGAAAATAAAGAAAGAGGGCCCAGGTAGAGCACTTACATGGGCCACACCACAGCAATTGTTGTTTGGAGAATTGCTTTTAAATGTTGGGCCAAATGATTTTATACAATTTAAAAAAATGGATTCATATGCACAAGAAAAACAAAATGGAAAAAAAAAAAAAAGTTGAAAATAAAAGCAAAATTCCAAATGAAATAAAACAAAATATTAAGAACTGCACAATCATAATTTTAATACGCTGAGGATGGTGACTGGTTTCAAGCCTCTAAGGGGGAATTCATCAACGGGCGTTAAGCGATTTAGCGTGCTAAACACCCCCTCTTTTACTAAGGTGCGCTAATCGAATTAGCATGCGCTAAATGCTAATGCTTCCATAGACTAACATGCACGCGTGCTAAATTGATTAACGCTCGCTAATTGGTTAGCACGCCTTAGTAAAAGAGGGCCTAATTAAGCGCTAAACGCTAATGTGTACGTGTTATCCTATGGATGCATTAGCGGTTAGCGCACGTGTTGATTTAGCACGCGCTAAACACACGCTAAAACGCTTAGTGCACCTTAGTTAAAGAGGGTCTAAGACGCCCATAGGAATATAATGGGTATTTTAGCATTTAGCGTGCACTAATTAGTAGTGCAGGCTAACACGGTGAGCGTCCCTTGTTGAATTCCCCCCCTCCCCCTTATTAACGCACTTCACCAGGTTTGGGCCCTTGCAAAGTATCTCTCTTACTCATCCAGATAAACCTGTCGGACTTCTTTCTGAAGCCAGTAACTCAGCAAAGCATTGCTTATCAGTGCAGATCCTTGCTCATCTGGCTTCTGTCCTATTGGCTTAACACATGTAATAGGCCTTTTTTAGGTCTGGGCTGACTGGAAATCAGATGCTAGCACAGATCAAGAAGGATGCCCATTTGAAACGGGATAGAGTGACTGATTGCAAGCACTTAGTTCTTTTAAGTGCCTTTCGCTTCTGCTCTGTGTAGATATGACAGATACTTTGCGAAATGATGATCGATGTGTGAGAAATTGGAACGTCAGGCCCACAAGTGCCCTACAGCAGGCATTTCATATGCCAGGGATCTCGGTTCATGATTTCTGAGCATTTTCTGAATCAAGGAAAGGCAGTAATAACTCCGAAATACTCCAAGTTCCAGCTGAACACATCTATCATCTAATCAAATCAAATTCCCTCATGGGGCAATTAAAATTATAGATTTTTGGCAGGAAACAAAACAAAGCATCTCTACTTTTTTTTTTTTTTTTTCTCCCTCTTCAAAATTATGTGTCTTTTGTGTAGAGCGCTGGAAGTGAGCACTCGACATTTTCCTAAAACTAAACTAAACCTTAGTTTTATAGAGCGGGTCATCAACCAATTTGGAGCTCGGTTCGGGCTAACACTAAGAATAGAGTAATGCAAAAGAACAGAACCAAAGAAATCTAATTTGGAAAAAGTAGAACAATTCATTTCCAAAACGTTTGGCGAACAAGACTGTCTTCAGAGCCTTCCTGAAAGATAAGAAGGGGCCTAAGCTTTTCCTAAAATGGTATCTGTGCTAAATAACACAAGTGAATACACATTGAAGCTCTCCAGTGCAATATTGCGTGTTGGTAAATCTAGCTACAAAAGTGCAAAATATACGTGCTGTGAGATGATCACGCAGATGTGCATCACCTCTCGCCTAGACTACTGCAACCTGCTCCTCACCGTCCTTTCACTAAACCATCTCTTTCCCTTTCAGTCTGTTCAGAACTCTGCTGCACACCTCATATTCCGTCGATGGCACTATGCCCACATTACCCCTCTCCTCAAGTCACTTCATGGGCTCCTTACCTGTTTCCGCATACAGTTTAAACTCCTCTTACTGAGCTACAAATGTATTTGCTCTACAGCTCCTCAGTATCCCCACACTCCATCCCTAGGCACACCGCTCTTCGGATAAGTCTATCTTATCTGTACCCTTCTCCTCTACAGCCAACTCCAGATTCCAGCTAGAAGGATGCTAGGTCGCATAGGGAGACGTATGGCCAGTAGGAAAAAGGAGGTATTGATGACTCTATATAAGTCTCTGGTGAGACCTCATTTAGAATACCGTGTACAATTCTGGAGGCTGTACCTTCAAAAAGATATAAAAAGGATGGAGTCGGTCCAGAGGAAGGCTACTAAAATGGTGCTTGGTCTTTGTGATAAGGCGTATGGGGATAGACTTGAAGATCTCAATCTGTGGAGGAAAGGCAGGTAAGAGGAGATATGATAGAGACATTTAAATACCTATGTAATGTAAATGTGCATGAGTTGAGTCTCTTTCATTTGAAAGGAAGCTGTGCAATGAGAGGGCTTAGGTTGAAGTTAAGAGGTAATAGGCTCCGGAGTAATCTAAGGAAATACTTTTTTACGGAAAGGGTGGTAGATGTGTGGAACAGTCTCCTGGAAGAGGTGGTGGAGACAGAGACTGTGTCTGAATTTAAGAGGGCCTGGGATGGGCATGTGGAATCTCTCAGAGAAAGGAAGAGATAATGGTTACTGCAGATGGGAAGACTGGATGGGCCTTTTGGCCTTTACCTGCCGTCATATTTCTATGTTTCTATAACCATAAAGTTCTATGACATCACAATGCAGGGAGAGGAGATAGTGGATGCTGTAGATGGACAGACTGGATAGGCCATTTGACCTTTATCTGCCATCATGTTTGTATGTTTCTGACTTTAAAAAATAGTGAAGACCACTGCCCAAGGCATTAGACTTCTGCTTCATAATGTTCTCATGGAGGTGTATCATGCCAGTCAGGTTTTCAAGATGACTGCAATGAATATGCAAACAACAAATCCTCATCAATTGGAGATCTGTTTTATGCAAATCTCTCTTACATATTCATTGAGATAATCATGAACATCTGAATGGCTAAATGAGCCCCCCAGAGAAGGTTAAGAGCACTGAACTAGATCAGTATTGCACTGATCGAAATTAAGGATATTGTATATTACACAGAACTGGTTTAAAGTGACTTAAAAGAAACAGATATAGGACAGATAAAATCTTCAGCATAATCCTTGCACTATTGATTTAGTATGACCATTAATAGAATTTCTTTGCAAGCAAGGAAGAGTTGAATTGGAAGGTTAAAGTACAAATGAAAATAACCCTTGTCCAGACATTTCATTTAGCGTTAACAAGCCAACACATGGCCAATCGCATTCAATTATTTTCAACATTTTCTCTGTTTTTCTTTCCTTATTAATTTCTTATGCTTTGGAACCTGCAGTTAAAGAGGTAATGTCTCATTCTATTTGACACATAAATGGGTTTTGATAAAATAGGATGGATTACTCTTCAGAGAGCTGGTATACTGGAAATGTCTTAACAGCACTAATGGTGCATCACGAGAAGTCATAATCCAATTGATGTTGCATATTATTGATAGCATTTTCAGTGACACCTGGAGTCCATCAATCCCTTCCTGTCTCATTTACTAAAAACCCACCTGTTCGACAAATTTATCTGATCCTTCAATTCCTCTCAACACCTAAGAACATAAGAACATAAGAACTGCCATCTCCGGATCAGACCTTCGGTCCATCAAGTCCGGCGATCCGCACACGCGGAGGCCCTGCCAGGTGTACACCTGGCGTAATTTATAGTCCAAATATAATAAAGGTACAATCGTATTCCGTGAAGAACAAAATTTTGTAAATATATACGCCGTAGACAGTCAAAGCAGGGACCCACCCACACCAAAGACACCAAGCACAGGACAGTCGACAAAATCACAAACAAAGAAACAAACGGAGAAAAATAAACCTCAACCGTGGGTCGCCGGGACCACACAAGCACCCAAAGCCCACCACCCCATCACGGGTCCACGAAAAAACTCCGCACAATCACAAATCACTCCCATGCCTCAACATCTCTCCAAAAGAACAGCCCTCAAAAAACTCTCAAAGGATTTGAATTCAAACGTCCCATAATTTTCATACTATAGAACCACAAGGTTTGAATTCTGAGCATGAGTGGCAACCTTTTTTGTGAATTTGCGGTTACATGTCCCCTCCCCCTTTTCTCCCCATCACCTTCTGTCTACCTACCCCTCCCAAATCTAACTGATGTTACCTCACGGTCCTTACAGCTCCTCTTGTATACTGTCTTGAACTGAAAAGGTATGACGGGACATAAATAAAGCACTATCCTTTTTCCTGCAAGCAAGGGGATGGATTCTCTATAAAGCATTCGTTTTTCTGTAGGGCCCTGGGCCATCTTTCATCTGTTATTTTTTGCACAGTGATAAGGGATGTTGAAAAATGTCAAGTTAAACTCTAACCAGACCAATTTCAACTCAGTTTAAGATCAAATTCAATGATTGATTGTATTTTATTTTCCTCAGCCCTGCAAGAAAAGTTTTTCGAATATTTTCCCAGCGATCAGAATTTCAGAATCATGGACACACATAGTGAACCCAGACCACTTCAGCTCCTACAGATTGGGCCTATCTAGATGAACCTTGATTCACTTTCACTATTTTGAGGCATCCACGTTGGAATTGTTCTAGGGACAAAAGTTTGCCCAAGTGGGCTCATTGAACTGGTTAACAAACCTAAAATGTTCACATAGTTCTTTCAATTATGGAATCACTGCCACTACCACAAACACTGAGGACCTGATTCTGAAAATGCCCCCTTTTTTTTTTTTTCTTCAGCCAGCAGGGTAAGGAGGAAGGGAACCGCCATCTTCCCATGTCAGTCCTGATGGTATCCAGCCAATGGGGCTTTGGTCTCCCCTGCTTCCTTTTACCACTGCCCATTCCGAGTAGCATCTTCTTCTAGTGACAACTCTGGGTATATATGATCAATTAGAAGCAGTGGGACACCTAAATATTGCAGCAGCGTTATGGAAGACCACATAGGTTTGGTGGTCGTGCTGTAATAGGATTAGCGTGTTTCTGCTTTAAAAGACTGAGCTGAAATATATTTTGTAGATGGTACACAGGTTCGAATAATAGTACCCGTGTCTGAACTTATTCTCTGATCTCCTGAAGAAGCCTGTGGGTGGAACGGGTCCCGTTGGGATCAGAATTTCAACAATCAAGCTAAATTCTTATTTTAGTTCTTTGATTTGATTTTGCAAAGTATTCTTAAAATTAAAAACATAACAGTAATGCAAATCCAAGGGGTTTTTTTTAGACCGATGATTAAAGAGACAACCCATTCAATTGACCAGCTTACACTGTTTTGAGGGGAGTCTTTTTGTAAAAACACTTTAGAGTCCAGCTAATATTGTATGTATTTTTAACGAACGCTTTTTACATTAACATGGAAGATTGAAAGGTTTTCAAGAATAATTGTTTACCTGCTCCACTTTTTGGTGTTAATCTATTAATCACAGTTTGTGGAGTTCATCGTTTTTTCTTATTTATATAATCGAGAACATCTTTGTTGGTGATCCTAGCTGTCCATGGGATTCGTAGAAGTCTTCTCCAGCACCACAGCTCAAAGGCATCGAATTTTCTACCTGCTTTAGTGTCCATGTCTCACAGCCATATGTCGCGATTGGGAACACAATTGCAGTGGTCAGTCTTTGGTCACCCCATACCTAGGATGTATCATAACTGAATACTTGTCACCATTGTACTATACTTTGCATATCCAGTACTGCTATAACATTAACAAGTATCATTAATATGAGAGCTCTTCAAAAGGTTTTTTTGCAGGAAATAATTGGCGTGGGAGAAGTAGTTAGGATGCTGGGAAAAATGTATCGCAAAAGAAGGTGGAAAAGTGATATCATTTGCTTTTGAGATTTAATAAATAGTGTTTAAAAGAATAAAAGTGCAGAAACTTTTGGAAGATCCCTCATATATCTTCACATTAAATCAGCGCAGTAGACTCTGTTAACCGGAACTCAAACAACCAGAACAAAAAAGCAACCAGCAAAAAAAAAAAAAAAATCAAAGAAATACTGTAATACTTTAAATAAAAATAAAATCAATTTCTGGCAGAAATTTAAGTGTAAACTTGCACGCCACACTTGACTATGCCCATGCTTCACCTACCACATGTCCGATAGTTTATCTGGAACAGTTTGGCATAGTATGGGGTATAGTATTAGTTAGGTCTATTTTTAATAGTAACTCTCAAGCAACCAGAAACTACATTTATCTGGCATCTAGCAATCCCCATGGGTCCCGGTTAAATGAGAGTCTACTTTACTGTGATTCCACTGGATGCAAATCATAATCATCCATTCAAGATAATGAAGGGTATAAACTTAGTAGATAAAGACAGGTTGTTCACCCTCTCCAAGGTAGAGAGAACGAGAGGGCACTCTCTAAAGTTAAAAGGGGATAAATTCCGTACAAACGTAAGGAAGTTCTTCTTCACCCAGAGAGTGGTAGAAAACTGGAACGCTCTTCCGGAGGCTGTCAAAGGGGAAAACACCCTCTAGGGATTCAAGACAAAGTAGATAAAGACAGGTTGTTCACCCTCTCCAAAGTAGAGAGAACGAGAGGGCATTCTCTAAAGTTAAAAGGGGATAGATTCCGTACAAACGTAAGGAAATTCTTCTTCACCCAGAGAGTGGTAGAAAACTGGAACGCTCTTCCGGAGGCTGTTATAGGGGAAAACACCCTCCAGGGATTCAAGACAAAGTTAGACAAGTTCTTGTTGAACCAGAACGTACGCAGGTAGGGCTAGTCTCAGGGCACTGGTCTTTGACCAGAAGGCCGCCGTGTGAGCGGACTGCTGGGCACGATGAACCATTGGTTTGACCCAACAGTGGCAATTCTTATCTTCTTATGTTCTTATGTGTTTTTGTCTTTGAGATATCATCCTATAGCATGGACTTTCTTAGCCATGGGATCTCACATCACTGGGACAGACCTTCTTAACTGCTATATCTTGGCAGCGTCGTACGAAATGGAATTCCTACCATTCTCTCGAACCATGAAACGCAGCGTATCAGAGAATAGAATTATAGTAGCACATTTCTTAGAACTATTTTCAAGTCCATTTCCTTTGCATTTATTCATAGTAGGAAATACTTATTGACAGGAGTGAAATTACTGTATGTGTACAAAGTGATCCTGGGGAATTAATGGATGTCAGTTGTTTCAGAAGGTTTGGTGCATGCATGAATAACGGCATCCAGGGTAGAGGTTTTGTATGCATGGCAGTAAAATGTAATAGGGTATCTCCAGTAATTTATATGGCAATGCCGAGAGGTGAACTTGATGGACCACTGACCTTTATTTAGTTCTAGCATCCTATAGAATAGTATTTCTGTCTCTATGATCTCACTTTGTCTAATGCATATAGATTTTCCTGTAATTGATAAGTTTTTTTATTTTATTACAAGAATGTTATTCTGGTTGTAATCTTACTGGAAAGTAAGTGCCAAGTGTTTCCTTCACCACCACAAGCTGAAGTGAATGAAGGGTTCATAACATTGTTAGTTTTTTTCATGCATGCGATTGTTTGCTTGTCTTTTTTTTCCTTCCGGATCTCATATTTGACTTCTCAATGATCATATTCTGAGAGATTAAAGGTTGATTTAATGAAATTATATTTATTACTCCTGGCAGAAGTTCCGCAGAATTGCACAGTCGTGCAGAATTGACCGTTTATGGCCCAGAGCTTCTTCCTCAGCATCATTCTTTCCTAAGGCACGGCTTCAATGGGTTATGTAGAGGCTTCTGGGTTACAGGCAGGAACTGCTGCCGTTACCAGAACCCAATGAATGCATGCCTTAGGGAGGGAGAGCTGTTGGTGTAGTAGGGAGAGGGGAGGGAAGGAAGGAAGGAAAAATGCTGCACATGGGGGCAGAAGGGGACAGAGGAAGAAGTGGAAGGGAGAAAGGGAGAGAATGCAGCATAGGGGGAGGAGAAAGAGAAATATTGGACCCAGGGCATAAGGGAAGGAGAGAGAGATATGTTGGACATGAGGGTGGATGAGATGGAGGGAAAGATACACAGGAGGTGGAGGGGAGAAAGAGGGAGATGAATCCAGGAGCAGAGGGGAGTGCTAAAGAGATTCTTGACAATGGGAGTGAGAGAAGAGCATGGAAGAAATGTTGGACCATGAGAGACCATGCAGAAGGGAGGAGAGAAGGAACAGGGAGATATCAGCCTATGAGGGAAGGAAGAGGGAGCAGATACTGGACTATAAGGGTGGAGGAAGGAAGAACTGAGAATGGTGGAACCCTGAGGGAGAGGCCAGGAGGGTATGGCAAGGAAATGGGTGAGAAGACAGTTTTTTACAGAGAGTAGAAATATGGTTATGGGGAGTACGTTGAAGATGAAAAGGAATGGAGGGCTGAAGAAGGAATGAGATAGAGAATGGGAGAGATAGCTGATAAGTGAAAAAGAGGAGAAGGATGAAAAGAGACAGAAAAGAACTATAAAGGGATGATCAATATGTCAGAGGCAGGTGTAGTAAGGAAATAGCTTAGCAGGGTTTAAAGAAAGGTTTGGATAATTTCCTACAAGTCCATAAGCCATTATTAAGATGGATGTCAGGAAATCCACTGTTTATTCCTAGGATAAGCAGCATGAAATCTGTGGGGGGGTTTTACTACTTGCAATCTTACCAGGTACTTGTGACCTGGGTTGGCCACTATTGGGAACAAGATTCTGGGCTTGATGGACCTTCACTCTGGCCTAGTATAGCAACTCTAATGATCTAGGAATTAATATTCATAAAGTTGATTTCACCATAATAGAGCTCTAACACATGTAAAAAATATTTTTAACACTCAAAACACAAAGATACAAATGTTTTCTTATAATAATGACAGTGCCCTTGAATATGCTTAGAGACCCGGAGATCTCTTGAAGGAACAAGTCTCCCAGCTTTGGTCTCGCTGTCCAATCACTGCATATTATTACTCTCATAAAGGCTCAATGTGTAATTCAAACAGTTTTATACTGAAAACGATATTACTTATCTTCTCAAATGTTCCTGGGTCCCAACATTGGCCATGTTTCGTCTACTGCCTCAGGGTACCCTTTGATGAAAAATCCAAAGTCCGTTCAAAAAATGGGTCTCTTGTCATTCAACGTTCTCATAATGCTTAAACACTTGTCTTCCAATCTTAAACGGTGGTTAAGAAAAGCCTTCCTTTGCAATTGTGTAGAAGGACATACGTCTGAGAAGACTTGGATCAAAGAAATTACAGTACCTTCTTCCTAAAATATATTCTTAATACTACAGATTTATCCATATCATGCATGAAGGTAACCAGTAGGGTGGGCGTAGTTGGAATATTATCTGTAGAGTCTTCCAAGAAGGCTGTTAAATCAGTACCTTCCAATGGAGGCTCTTGAACTAACTCATCCTCCTGGTCAACTTCCAATATATGTTTATTAAAAATGTAAAACCTTTTCACTAAAGCAATACTCTGAATTATGTAGCTCCAACATCTCTTTGAAATATTTTCTAATGAGAATCTCTGCAGATAAAAAGCAGGTAACAGGAAAATTCAGAAATCAAAGATTCCTACTTCTGAGGAGATTTTCTAGAGCCTCTATCATGCCATGAAGGTAGGGGCTCTCTTTAATTGCAGAGAGACCAGATTTTTTAATAGAAGATACTTTAGTGACTAAAGATTTAAATTGTGACGTTAACTGTTCAATTTTTTTAGCATCCATCACTTTGAACTTAAGGACAGATTCAGCGGCAAACTGACATAGCAGAGGGATGACCTCAGCGAAGTCTCAGTTCTGGAAACAACAGTCCAAATGTCCTTCACCGTTACTCCCTTATCTAAAACTTGAGGGTTGGAAATTAAGTCCATTGAAAATTTTACTTCTTAAGCAATAAGCATTGCCACTTGTATATAGTACTCATTTTAATTGGGGAATGTGGGGTAAAGAATGACACAGGGTCAAATTTTTCCCCATCCCCACGGGAATTCATTTTCCTGTCCTGGCGAGTTCTTTTCCTGTCCATGCCCCATTCCTGCAAGCTCCATCCTCATCTCCACAAGCCTCAGACGCTTTAAAATCATAAGTGATCGAGGCTTGTGCGATTAAGGCAGAGCTTACAGGAATGGGCCAGGGAAAAGGACAGACCTCATGAGGGCGGGACGGGAAAATTGAGTTCCTGTGGGGATGGGGGAAAAATGTGTCCCTATGCCATTCTCTAGTGTGGGGCAAGTGATTTTGAACGTGTCTGTAAATTGTGGTGGAGTTCGAGCAGGAGGTTCTGAGGGTACCATAGTCTTCCAATGGAAATGACCGTAGGGCATCATCCATCCGTTTTGGGTGCAATTCTATAAATGGTGCAACATGTTAGTCATCCCAAATCTAGGCTCTAACCTAACATTCTGTAATCAGCAATTAGGCATCTAAATTTAGATGTGACCTCTTGCACTTGGTCTACGACAGATATAAATGGGCAGACCTACATAGAGCAATTAGAGGGTACATTTTATAAGAAATGCCCAAAAGTTAGGTGCCTAATTAGGCACTGTTCAGCACGATTCAAGGAAAACTGGGTGCTGTTTAATGAATCACGCTGAGTGGAACCTATTTTGGAAGCGCCCAAGAAATAGGCCAGCTCTAGGCACAACTAAAGGTTAGGCGCCTAGCTGAGCTCTTAAGCACAATTAAGAACAGTGATTCCGCAACAAGGCGCCTAATATGTAGCCACGCCCACGCCTAACATGCATAGCGCCTATTTGTTTTGAAGGCCGCCTACATTTTTAGAGGCGCCTTCCTACAGAATCGCGCTTTCTTGATAGGTGCCTAGGTTTCAATCAGTGCTGATTAATAAGCTTAATTGAGCTTATTCAATTTAGATAGGCGTCTCTGAAATAGGTGCCTAACTTTAGGCGCTGGTTAAAGAAGTTGGGCCTAGGTGTCTAACTGGACTATTCAATAAAGCATGGCTTAAATGCCCCTCTCATGTAACACCTCCATTGCATTTAGAACATAACTGCCATCTCCGGATCAGACCTTCGGTCCATCAAGTCCGGCGATCCGCACATGCGGAGGCCCAGCCAGGTGTACACCTGGCGTAATTTTAGTCACCCATACCCTCTATGTCTCTCGAGATTATGTATAGAATGTTGCTACTCCTTGGGATTCTAGAATCTTGTTACTCTCTGGGATTCCGGAATCTTGCTATTCATAAGAACATAAGAACCGCCATCTCCGGATCAGACCTTCGGTCCATCAAGTCCGGCGATCCGCACACGCGGAGGCCCAGCCAGGTGTACACCTGGTGTAATTTTAATCACCTATATCCCTCTATGTCTCTCGTAAGGAGATGTGCATCTAGTTTGCTTTTAAATCCTAGAACGGTGGATTCCGCAATAACCTCCTCTGGGAGAGCATTCCAGGTGTCCACCACTCGTTGCATGAAGCAGAACTTCCTGATATTTGTCCTGGACTTGTCCCCCCTCAGCTTCAGTCCATGTCCTCTTGTCCGTGTCACATTGGACATTGTAAATAACTTTTTTTTCCTGTTCTTTTTTGTCGATTCCTTTCAGTATTTTGAAAGTCTCAATCATATCCCCTCGCAGTCTCCTTTTCTCAAAGGAGAACAATCCCAGTCTCTTAAGTCGATCCTCGTATTCCAGTTTCTCAATCCCTTTTACTAGTTTCGTTGCTCGTCTCTGCACCCTCTCCAGCAGTTTTATATCCTTCTTTAGGTTGGGAGACCAATGTTGGACACAGTATTCCAAGTGTGGTCTGACCATTGCCCTATAAAGCGGCATTATAACTTTCTCTGATCTACTCATGATTCCTTTCTTTATCATGCCTAACATTTTATTTGCTTTCTTTGATGCCTAACTTTTTCTTTTCTTAAAACATTATTATTATTTATATCCTGCTACATCAGTTCAGACAGGCTGGGATCAGTTCAGAGAGGTCCCTGAGAGAGAAAAGAACTCCGGATTTTTCTCTAGACATCAGTTGTGGGCAGAGCTGTGGGATAAGGACTGATGCCTGCACTGTTTGACTGAGGCAAGCCAATACCGCTGCTAAGCTTATTTTCGGTAAGGGTAAATTCGAAAACGTAACCCCACTGCTTCCAGTGTACCTTAGAATCCAATTCGAGTGCATTTGCATTGCATTTAAGATCCTATTCGGCATCTTTATCACTCTGGGCCCCTTTAGACTGGAATAGGCATAGATAATAATAATATTTTTTTTAATTTTTGTATACCGCCATACCTGAAAGTTCTAGGCGGTTTACAACAATCGAATGCAAATGAATACAATGCAATATAAACAGTTCAAATGCAAACATCAGATTTGAAGTTCTGGGGACCTACATGATAAAGTTGACTATGTTGAGAAGTAAGAACGATTTAAGGATAGTAATGAATTAAGAAACAATATTAGGATCCTAGCTTGTTAAATAGATAGGTTTTTATTTGTTTTCTAAAGTCTAGATAGGAGGAAGCATCTAAAGCAGGGGTCTCAAAGTCCCTCCTTGAGGCCCGCAATCCAGTCGGGTTTTCAGGATTTCCCCAATGAATATGCATGAGATCTATGTGCATGCTCTGCTTTCAATGCATATTCATTGGGGAAATCCTGAAAACCCGACTGGATTGTGGCCCTCAAGGAGGGACTTTGAGATCCCTGATCTAAAGCAATTTTAGCAAACCAAGTATTCATTTTGGCCGACTGAAAAGAAAAAGTTCTCTCTAGGAACCTTTTATATTGACAGAGTTTTATTGAAGGATATGTGATCTCATCTCGCTATAAGTTCTCAAAAATTAGAACTTACCTTTCCTTCCCTTCGGGGTAAAAACGGAACTTTCAAGAGACTCAGTGACTGTCTCGCTTTCAAACTACCTGAGCGCTGGAATGACTTACTGCTTACACTGAGAAGTTGAGGCCCCTCTGTTGTATTCCAGAAAGTTCTGAAAACGTTCTTGTTTTCCAAACACTTTGGAAACTGAATCATTTCCGTTCATATTCTCTTTTATGTTTACGGATTAGGCTCATTTTATGGTAAACCGAGTCGAGCTCCTTTTGGTTGAAGGCCCGGTCTATAAAACTAACGGCCTCTTTTACAAAGCCTTGCTAGCGGCTGCGCTAAGGGCCCGAAGCCCGTAGAGATTTAAAGGGCTTCGGGGCTTTGTAAATGAGGCCGTAAGTTGTAGTTTAGTATAGTAAAGTGTGAGGCAAACTAAAAAGGATAAAAAACGTTTTTATTCACATGAGATCATGCTGTGTCCTAACCTGTCCCCATCCAGCACATGTGCTTCCTTACCACACAATAGAACTTTTTCATCTCCTTCCTTCCCCTCCCCTAGTTTCATAGGGTCTAGTTTCTGAAACATCAGCAAAGGAGACCTTCTGTTCTGTTGGTGTCTCACCTAATCAAGGGATACATATGGGGGGAATTCATCAAGGGACACTAATTGATTTAGCATGAGCAAATCATTAACATGTGCTAAATGCTAACATGCCCATTAATATTGCTTTGACACGCAGCTCCTGATTGGATAAGGCCCGAATTAGTGCAGGAAGAGGCGGTCGGAGCGTACCGCGAGTGATTTCCTGCACTCGCGGCGCTCCGGCTGCTCTCCTGCTGCCCTCGTCAGGCTCCCCCATGAAAAACCGTATTCGCGGTTTTTCGAGATTCGCACGGGGTTCCTGGAACGGAACCCCCGTGAATATTGGAGGAGTACTGTAGTCTGAAAATTCATTTTTAACATTCTCTCTTTCTGTTCTATCTCTTTTCTGTAATTAGCATACTCTTTAGAAGTGGCAATTAACAGAAATCACCAAGCCTAGTGAGCATTTATTTAAACTTGCATTCCCGTCGGCCATAAATTCTCCATTGTCTAAAAACATCTGAAGCAATATTCCACAAGAGTTGTATCATGTAAATTCATATGAATACATTTCTTATGCAAATGAACGACGTCTGTCTATTTATCTAGGTATATCAGGCGATCTTGTCAATCATATCTGTTGGCAAGAAGACAAGAGTTTTTAAAAGCATCTTCCTGCGGCTGTTCCCTGTTCAGCATGTTCAAGTGCAGGAATGCTCTGAATGTGCCTTCTCGAGATTAAAAAAAAAATCAATGGTCTATTAATTTGCATTGGATAATATTTTTTTTCCTTACTGGATAGCAAGGTGTCGTAAAGGGACAGTTATCAAGGTGCCGTAGAATCAGACTTTTATTACATCTTGATGACCTTATCTGGCGAAGGACACAAAAAGGCTTGAAGTGGTCCAGAGGAGGGCGACGAGAATGATAGGAGGTTTGCGTCAAAAGACATATGAGGAGAGACTGGAAGCCCTGTATATGTATACCCTAGAGCACAGTTCTTCAACCGCCGGTCCGCGGACCGGTAGCGGTCCGCAGGAAATTTTTGCCGGTCCGCACAGGACCGGCAAGATTGACTCATTTGAACTTCCTGCCGGTCCGCGCAGGACCGGCAAGATCAGCATCGGAAGCGTGCGCTGGGCCGGAGAGATCTTGGGGAGCCTCCGACAGTGGCTTTCTCCCCTCTCTGCAGCTCTCCTTTACTTCCCAGCGCAGCGATTCACGAAGGCAGCCTCGGGGCTTTTGCTGAGTCGCGGCTGCCTCTGATGATGCAACTTCCTCTTTCCTCAGAGGCGGCGCGACCCAACAAAGGACCCGAGGCTGCCTTCGTGAATCGCTGCGCTGGGAAGTAAGAAGAGCTGCTGGGAGGGGAGAAAACCACTATCAGTCTGGGAAGCTGCTGGGCAGGGGAAAAAAGGGACAGCTGCTACTGGAAAGGGAGAAGGAGAGATGCTTCTGGGAGGGGAGGAGGGAAAGGAATCTGGGAAGCTGCTGGGCCAGGAAAAAAAAGGGACAGCTGCTACTGGAGAGGGAGAAGGAGACGGAGAGATGCTTCTGGGAGGGGAGGAGGGAAAGGAATCTGGGAAGCTGCTGGGCAAGATAGAAAAAGGGACAGCTGCTACTGGAGAGGGAGAAGAAGGAGAGATGCTTCTGGGAGGGGAGGAGGGAAAGGAATCTGGGAAGCTGCTGGGCAAGGAAAAAAAGGTACAGCTGCTACTGGAGAGGGAGAAGGAGAGATGCTTCTGGGAGGGGAGGAGGGAAAGGAATCTGGGAAGCTGCTGGGCCAGGAAAAAAAAGGGACAGCTGCTACTGGAGAGGGAGAAGGAGACGGAGAGATGCTTCTGGGAGGGGAGGAGGGAAAGGAATCTGGGAAGCTGCTGGGCAAGATAAAAAAAGGGACAGCTGCTACTGGAGAGGGAGAAGAAGGAGAGATGCTTCTGGGAGGGGAGGAGGGAAAGGAATCTGGGAAGCTGCTGGGCAAGGAAAAGAAGGTACAGCTGCTACTGGAGAGGGAGAAGGAGAGATGCTTCTGGGAGGGGAGGAGGGAAAGGAATCTGGGAAGCTGCTGGGCCAGGAAAAAAAAGGGACAGCTGCTACTGGAGAGGGAGAAGGAGACGGAGAGATGCTTCTGGGAGGGGAGGAGGGAAAGGAATCTGGGAAGCTGCTGGGCAAGATAAAAAAAGGGACAGCTGCTACTGGAGAGGGAGAAGAAGGAGAGATGCTTCTGGGAGGGGAGGAGGGAAAGGAATCTGGGAAGCTGCTGGGCAAGGAAAAAAAAGGGACAGCTGCTACTGGAGAGGGAGACGGAGAGATGCTGCTGGGAGGGGAGGAAGGGAAGAGAGTTACTGCTGGACAGGAGGAGGAGGGAAGGGAGAATGAAAAAAGGAAGGAAACAGCTGGCAGAGAGATTAGAGGAGGGGAAGGGGAGACATAGGCATGAGAAAGTAGAGAGATTGATGATAGGAAGGGGTCAGCAGAAAAATAAGCAGAGGGACAACGATGATAGATCTGGTGTAGGAGAGATAAAAATGAAGAGAGCAGTGAAGCTGGAATGAATCATGTAAATAGGAGAGAGGGGCACAAGCTGGATGGAAAGGGGAGAGGGACATAGAAAGAAGACAGATACCATATGGAAGGGGGAGAGGACAGATAGTGGATGGAAGGGGCAGATGCTGGATTGAAGAGACAGAGAGGGCATACGCTGGAAGGAAGAGAGTGAAAAAAAGATTGAAAGCAGAAACCAGAGACGACAAAAGGTAGAAAAAAATAATTTTATTTCTATTTTGTGATTAGAATATATCAGATTTGAAATATATATCCTGCTAGAGCTGGTGTTAGACATAACTGGGGACTGCAAAACCCAGGCAGTGCTTCTTTAGCTTTCAGCTGGCTTAGGGCGCTCTCTGACCAGGGGGCAGTTGCCCTAGTTGCACTCCCCTAAAACTATTCCTGTCATGTGTTACTTCAGTATTCTGTTAGCATGATATTTCTGTGTAGCATTCTGTAATAATTTGGCTTGTTCAGTTTTCTTGATAGTAGAGGGGATATATGTGAAGGGGAGGGGAGACAGGGGTTTTGTTGATCCTTGCTCTGAATTATTTGTATTTATAAAATGACAATTGTACAGAATATTGTTTCTTTTTATACTTTAATAAAATACATTCAATATAAAATCATAACTGAGGCTTGTGTGGATGGGATCAGATGATTTGTGGGGACCGAGCTCGCGGAGATGGGGCGGAAACGGGGTTTTTAAATTTTAGTCCTAGTAGTTTGCCGGTCCACAAAATAATTATTTTTTTTCTGCCGGTCCACGGGTGTAAAAAGGTTGAAGAACACTGCCCTAGAGGAAAGGAGAGACAGGGGAGATATGATTCAGATGTTCAAATACTTGAAGGGTATTAACGTAGAACAAAATCTTTTCCAGAGAAAGGAAAATGGTCAAGCCAGAGGACATAATTTGAGGTTGAGGGGTGGTAGATTCAGGGGCAATGTTAGGAAATTCTACTTTACGGAGAGGGTGGTGGATGCCTGGAATGCGCTCCCGAGAGAGGTGGTGGAGAAGAAAACTGTGACGGAGTTCAAAGAAGCGTGGGATGAACACAGAGGATCTAGAATCAGAAAATAATATTAAAGATTGAACTAGGCCAGTTACTGGGCAGACTTGTACGGTCTGCGTCTGTATATGGCCGTTTGGTGGAGGATGGGCAGAGGAGGGCTTCAGTGGCTGGGAGGGTGTAGATGGGCTGGAGTAGGTTTTAACGGAGATTTCGGCTGTTGGAACCCAAGCGCAGTACCGGGTAGAGCTTTGGATTCTTGCTCAGAAATAGCTCAAAAAAGAAAAAATTTAAAAAATTTAAATTGAATCAGGTTGGGCAGACTGGATGAACCATTTGGGTCTTTATCTGCCATCATCTACTATGTTACTATGAAATATGCAGTGCTTAGAGCTACAGCCTCGGCACCCTGAGGTTGAGGGTTGGAATCCCAAACTGCTCTTTGTGACCCTGGGCAAGCCACTTAATCCCCTTTGCCCCAGGTACATTAGATAGAGTGGGAGCCCACCGGGACAGTTAGAGAAAAATGTTTGAGTGCCTGAATAATTTGTAATCCGTACAGAATTGTAGAATATTCAAAATATAAATTATTGCAAAAAAAAAAAAATAATAATAATTCCCAAATAACCTGGTTCCATTCTAATGTATCGAGGTAGATGATTGCATAGAAGATAAACGTGGAGTTAAATTGATGCTAACAGATGGAAATCTTAATAGATGAGTGTCCTAGATGAGAAAAAAGATGAATGAGTTAAAAACTGAATCAAAAAAATCAGGGGACTCGGCATGTCGTATGTATATCGTGAACTATACAAGCGATTTTAAACATGATATAGGCTTTCACCGGTAACCAATGATAATTACCAAACAAGAGTCTCTGCTCTCCAATTAAACCATGGTGAATATCCATCCTTTTATCTCTAAAGGGGTCATTTGCTATTGTGCAATAACTCCGTGCTATGTTCTAATTATATCATCTGCTACAGAACCTGCAGCAGAGAATGCAAAGAGATCATTAGTGCATGCTAGTAAAGATCTCCTAATTGCATCTCAGGAAACCATTAAAGGTAAGGCTCTCTTTCCATATCTTTGTCATTAAAGAGGTAAAAATGCAGTCAAACCTCGGTTTGCGAGTGTTTTGCAAGACGAGCAAAACATTCTCGCCAATCTTGCCTCGCAAACCAAGCCCCCACCCCCGAGAACTGACATCGCCCCCCCGCCCAAACCCTTACTACGATCGGGCACCGGCACGCAGCACCAACCCACATTAGAATCTCAGAGAGCAGGAGCCAGAAGGCCTTGAGCAAGGCCCAGCAGAGGTCAGCGGCAGGCGGCAAACAGCAGGCTCTTTCAGCACCGGCACGTCCTGTAGGTTGGTGCTGCGTGACGGTGCCCGATTGCGGTAAGGGTTTGGGTGGGCGGGCGGACGGGCAATGCCGGTTCTTGGGGGTGGGGTGGAAGCACGCCAGTGCCCTTGTGGGTGGGGGTCTTTTTGGGATGTGGAACGAATAATCCAAGTTTCCCTTACTTTCTATGGGGAAACTTGCTTTGATATTCGAGCACTTTGGTTTACAAGCATGCTTCTGGAACGAATTATGCGCACAAACCAAGGTTCTACCTCTTAAGAACATAACAACAGCCAATGGCCCATCTAGCCCAGTATCCCGTCTTCACGGTGGCCAACCCTGGTAACAGTGACGTAGTAAAGGGTGGCAGGGGGCAGACCGCCCCGGGCGCTGGCACCTCTCTGCCCCCCTACACTACAAATGCACCCTCATTTCCCCGCCCCACCCCCCTCATACCTCTTTAAAAATCTTCACCAGCACGAGCAACTACTCTAGGCTGTTGTTCGCGCAGGCCTGGCTCCCTTTGAAATCACTTCCAGGTCACGGGGCCAGGAAGTGACATCATAAGGAAATCCAGCACGAGCAACAGGCTAGAGTAGGGGTCTAGGGGGTCCCGATTTTCCAAACGGAAAATCTGATAACTCTATTCATATTCCAAAAAGCACTGTGTGACAGCCCCCATCGGGAGCAGCCATTTTTAGCAGAACTGAATTGTGCAAGAGGAGAGCAATCTGCAGCTCCGAGAATGTACTCTGTGCTCTGCAGGTTTATTGATTAGGTATCCTAAGTCAGCGCTGGAGTCTCCCCTTTTGTTTTTCTCTCTCAGTCAACATAATAGTCTTAGGAAGATGAATCTCCAGTTTCAGAAAGACTCCCGGCTTTGTCCTGCATGATAAGAAAAAGGTTTAGTTTATCTGAGCATTATAATTACGCTTCTCTAAATAGTATTTAAAACACCCTATTTATCTTCCAAGTTATTTAACTTTTCAAACACTAATGAGGCTTTATAATTGATACCCTATTTCACCGTGATTTTCTGCTGCAGACTGAGGCTGTAAATAGAAAAAGAATGTGATTTTCGGCTGCACTTTTTATATTCATCCCTGCCAAAAGCCAATGCCATCTACTCTCTGTAAATTATCCTTCCCCTCTCTACACGGTATTCGCTATGCAGGCAAACTGGGAAAATCCCTTCTCTTCAGAATCACAGCTCTTTGGAACGACCTTACTACCCCGCTGCGGAACCTGGGCTCCCTCTAATTATTCCGCAAGCAACTGAAAACCTGGCTTTTCCCTAAAATGTAATTCTATCCCCCCTTTACTCTTCTCTTCTATATATAAGTTCATGTAAACCTTTTTTCTTTCCTTCTCTTCCTATATTTTAAGTTCCTGTAAACCGTGCCGAGCTCCACAACATCCGTGGAGATGATGCGGTATATAAACGTGAAGGTTTAGTTTAGTTTAGCACAATGAAAAATTCACTCCGGACAGAAAGTTAATTACTTCATTGTCAAATCGGACGAGAACAAAGGTGAGAATCTATTAAAAAATTATTGGTTTACGGTAGATCGTGGGGACCATTCTCCAAAGCTACTTTTTCCGCTGCTCTATAAAATGGGCAGATTTGTGTGACTGGTCCTGTACCCTTGGAAGGATGCCAGTCGCGAGCAAATCAGGTAATTCCACCACTGGCGGCTTGTAGTCCATCGCGGTGCATGCGTACAGTAGCCTGGCGGCCAAACTCTACCTCTGCTTTAGAAAAGATGGCACTGCATGAAAAGACTTGAGTAAGTTTCCAAGTTTATTAGTTTTTAATATACCGACCATCAAACAAATGTCTGGCCGGTTAACAATAAAATTTAAAAAGGTAGATTAAAAATATTAGTAGGTATATAAAAATAAATAAGGTGAACATAGATGACAAAGACTAGACAAACTAGAAGGTGAGGGTAAAAGGGAAGGAAGGGGAAAAGTTACATAATTTAGAAGAGAAGGAGAAAGTGGGGTGGGGATAGAACGTAAGGGGTAAGGGCGCTTTGTTAAAGCAAATACTTGCTTAAAGAAAAAAGGAAGTAATAAAAGAAAAAGAGAGAAAGAAGAAAAAAAAAAAAAAAAAGAAAGAAAAATGGAGATCTAAGTACAGTCGAATGCGTCCCGAAATAAGAAAGTCTTTAGGCTAGTCTTGAATTTGACTAATTGTTGTTCATCGCGGAGTTGTTGTGGCAGAGAGTTCCATAATGTAGGGGCAGTTACTGCAAAGTTTGAAACAATGATTGGTGTCATTTAAGAACATAAGAACATAAGTGTCGCCTCTGCTGAGTCAGACCATGGGTCCATCACGCCCAGCAGTCCGCTCCCTTGGCGGCCCCCCTAGGTCCATGACCTGTAAGTGATCTTTCACCTAAATTATTTAATATCCTGTATAGAAACCACCTAACTATACCCTTCAATCCCCTTTTCCTTCAGGAAATCATCCAATCCCTTTTTGAAACCCAAAATCGTACTCTGCCCTACCACCTCCTCTGGAAGCACATTCCAGGCATCCACTACCCTTTGAGTAAAGAAGAACTTCCTAGCGTTTGTTTTGAAACTGTTACCTTTCAGTTTTTTTGAATGCCCTCTTGTTTTCGTTGCCCCCGCTAGTCTGAAGAATCTGTCCCTCTCCACCTTCTCTATTCCCTTCAAGATCTTATAAGTTTCTATCATATCCCCTCTAAGTCTCCGCTTTTCCAGGGAAAAGAGCCCCAGCTTCTCTAGCCTTTCCGCATATGAAAGGTTTTCCATACCCTTTATCATCCTTGTTGCTCTTCTCTGGACCGAAATCTGAAAAAAAAGGCTGTCGCAGGCCATATTTTTAATTAAGATACTTTTTAATTAAGATACTTAGGGGTCCTTTTATTAAGGTATGCTAACTGATTCACCGAGAACATCTCTAGGGTATAGAAAAAAAAAAAAATGAATGCATGCCGATAAAGAGGAAAAGAACGGGGGGCAAAAAAAGGAAGCAGAAAAATTGTTTCCAGAATTTAAGAGGGTAATTTTATAACGAGGCACAAGGTTCAAGGTTTATTAACATTTGATTTATCGCTAAATCTGTTTACAAAGCGATGCACAATATAAAACATAAAATATAGATATAGAAAATTAAAACTCAATAACATTAGTTTAAGACAGGACAAACTTGAGGTGGAGGGAAAGAAAGGGAAAAGATTACATCTGTCTTAGTTAGGAAAACAAATAGGGAAAAAAAACATAAGGGAAAGATTTAGATTAAAAATTTAGATTAAAAATTAAAATGCTAAGAAAAAATTAAAAATATTAAGAATTAAAAGCGTCTTTAAAAAGGTGTGTTTTCAAAGATTTTTTAAAAGAATGTAAATCTCTTTCGATTACAATAAATTGTGGAAGAGAATTCCACCATTGTGGGCCCATGACAGAGAACATATCTGCTCTTCTTGTTCCTATTGTTTTCAAGGAGGGTATGACTAATAAATTTTGGGAGGATGATCTTAAAGAGCGAATGGGATTCTACGGAATTAACATTCTTGATATAAACTGAGGCTCATTGTAAATTAAAGTTTTAAATATAAGCAGTAAAACCTTGTATAAAATACGATGGCTTATAGGAAGCCAATGAGCATCGATTAATAGAGGAGTAACGTGATCAAATTTCTTTGCATTGTAAATCAATTTAATAGCGGTATTTTGAATAATTTGAAGACGTCGTTTTTCTTTTTGAGTGATGTTAATTAATAGAGAATTACAGTAATTGATCTTTGTTATGACTAAAGAATGGATGAGAATGTTACGAGATTTAGGTTCCAAAAATTTAGTGATAGATCTTATTAGTCGCAGTTTGTAGAAACAAGATTTAACTATATTATTGATATTTTCATGGAAAATCAGTTTATCATCGATTATGATGTAGGTTACTGAGCAGGGGAATGCCTGTTTTGTCACTGTTTATATCGAAACCCAGGGACCATTTTCCTAAGC
The DNA here is from genome assembly GCF_902459505.1 of Geotrypetes seraphini. NCBI lineage: Eukaryota > Metazoa > Chordata > Amphibia > Gymnophiona > Dermophiidae > Geotrypetes > Geotrypetes seraphini. The sequence continues at coordinate 255,020,667 of NC_047088.1, forward strand.
CACAGTAAAATTCACCTTTATGGTGGTTTAATGCAGCATTGTACTGTGGGCTAGTAGAACTTTTAATGTGGGTGTTCTCAGGATTTCTTCATACAGGTCTCTCATTAGAAAGTTACTGTGCTTGGAGGTATAACAGAAGTATTTAGCTTCTCCTATGTAGGATGGATAACGTGACCATACGTCCCGTTTTGAACGGGACTATCCCGTTATTAGGTAGCCTGTCCCACTGTCCCCAAGCACAGCTTCGGGATGCTGAAATGTCCCGCTTTCAGGGACCCGCTGAAGAAACAAGTACAGCCCCCGCCCTCTCCCCCGCCGGTACCTTTTTTTAATCCCGGAGGCTGCCTCCTGTCCTGATGTCTTTTGGCAGCGGCAGAACGATGCGCCTGCCTGGTCCCGCGCTGCTCACTGAATGGATGCCGTCAGATCTTTGGTGCCTAATAATTAAAAGGCTTAATCGGCGGCATTAATTAACAATTACTACTCGTACCACTACTAATTATTTCTATAGTGCCACCAGACGTCCTGGTCACCAGGACCTGGCCAAAACCCAAAGAGTAGCAACATTCCATGCTACTGATCCAGGGCAAGCAGTGGCTTCCCCCATGTCTTTCTCAAAGAAGAGCTTACAATCTAAACCGAGAAGACAGACAAACAAGGATGTCATGGATACAGTTAAGGGGATTGGTTAATCTGTGGGCTGGGTTGGAGGGCAGAGGGGAGTACAGGACAATCAAGCCATTGTGACATCACTAAAGAGGTTGGCTCTTATTGGTGGAATGAGGCATTATGACATCACAAGCTCAGCTCTGCTTCCCAAAGACTAAAACTCTTCACACTACTAATATGAATTATTTCCATAATGCTATCTAAACAGCCAAGACAGACAAACAGGATGTCATGGATACAGTTAAGGGGAATGGTTAATCAGCTGACTGGGTTGGAGGGCAGAGGGGAGTACAGGACAATCAAGCCATTGTGACATCACAATGTGAGGTTGGCTCTTATTGGTGGAATGAGGCATTATGACATCACAAGCTCAGCTCTGTTTCCCAAAGACTAAAACTCTTCACACTACTACTACTACTACTATGAATTGTTTCTATAGCACTACCAGATGTACACAGCACTGTACAGAGTCACAAAGAAGAAAGTCCCTGCTGCAAAGAGCTTACAATCTAATCAGACAAGAGGTCATGGATACAGTTAAGGGGAAGGGTTAATCTGCTGGCTGGGCTGGAGGGCAGAGGGGAGTACAGGACAATCAAGCCATTGTGACATCACTGATGAGATTGTCTCTTATTGGTGGAATGAGGCATTATGACGTCACAGTCTCAGCTCTGCTTCCCAAAGACTGAAACTCTTCACACTACTACTACTATTAATTATTTCTATAGTGCTATCATAGGGGGCAGTGAGATGAAAGGAACGAAGCCTGGAATTGGCAGTGGAGGAGAAGGGTACAGCTAAGAGCGGCTGATCTGAGGAACGGAGTTCTCTTGTAGGTGTATAAGGAGAGAGAAGTGAGGAGAGATATTGAGGGGCAGCAGAATAAACACACTTGTAGGTCAGCAATAGGAGCTTGAACTATATGCGAAGGTGGATAGGGAGCCAGTGAAGTGACTTAAGGAGAGGGGCGACCTGAGCGTAGGGAGGTTGGTAGAAGATGAATCGTGCAGCAGAGTTTTGCACTGATTGCAGGCGGGAGAGGCGGCACTGCAGGAGACCAGTTAGAAGTAGATTGCAGTAATCTAAGCATGAGGTTACGAGAGTATGGACAAGGGTCTGAGTAGTGTGCTAACAGAGGAAGGGGCAAATTTTGGTGATGTTATAGAGATAGAAACGATAGGCCTTAGCACCTATTAATTGGCATAAATTGCACTTAATTGGATGGTAAGCGCCCAGTCCAAGGCACCTACCAGAACGTAGGCATGATTAGGGGCGATCGTGGGTGTGTTTTTCATGTAGGCACCTGTTTTAGACTTAGGCTCTGGTAAACGTCTATCTTAGGGCTTCTTTTATAGTAGAATTTGTACCGCAGGCTGATGAGATAAATGCTCTGACGTTCATAGGAATTCTATGAGCGGTTGAGCATTTACCTCACCGGCGTATGGTAGAAACATCTACCGCAGCTATGCAAAAGCCAGCGTTAGGCACACTCATTTAAGCCACGAAAACCCTGGCCTAAATAGGGTGCACCTAAGGTTAGGATGCCTATCCACGCCTAAGCCCACTTTAGGCTCTAAGTACCTCTACCTTTTATAGAATCACACTTAAGTTTTAGGCACCATTTATAGTATCAGACTGCAAATGCTCTCACTTTCTGTAAGCTCTACCTTCACCGCACAAGCCTCGAACACTTTTGATTTTAAAGGGTTCAAGGCTTGTGCGGATGAGGACAGAGCTTGCAGGAATGGGACAGGGACAGAGCTCACGGGGGCCGGATGGGGATAGAGAGATCCTACATGGATGGGGGAAAATCTGTCCCCCGTGTCATTCTCTAGTGGAGAATAGGCATGGTAGACTTAGGCACTGAGGTAGGCCGGGTAAATTAGACCAGGTAAAACCTGGCCTAATATACTAGGGCCTAACTCTAGAATGCCTAGCGACACCTACTGTAACTCCGCATAGGGCTGCAAGGCATGATTCTATAAATGACTCTGTGTGGTTTTATTTATTGACAACCGTGCAAAGCAATGTTTACAAGTTAGGTACCGTGAGGTGCTGTTTATAAAATCAAGGCCTAACTGCTTCATGTGCTTTGGTTAAAAGGCCCCATATACGTCAATTTGAATTTATAGAATTCTAGAGCACTCTATCACAAATTCCATCTATATACTAGGTATGAAAATGTATATCTATATCTATTTATCTATCTCTTCCTTCAGGGCAGCTCTAGGACTGGGGCCTGGCCTGACTGGAGTCCCCTGAAGGCAGTCTCTGTCAGTCCCTCACTCGGTTAGTGCTCAGTGCCTCCAGCTGGGGAAAATAAGTGTTGGCGGGTGGGTTTACTCTCTTCTCCTCCCCCCCCCCCCCCCCAAGGAAAAAATTTTAAAAAAAAGCCTCTGTGAACAAAGTTATCTAATAAATGATACTAATTTATTTGAACTATGTACATAAAACCAATGGTCAGGAACAGCTTTTAACAATTCCAATACTTCCACACTTAAGACCGGCGCTAGTGCAGTTAATTCAGTAGCGTTTTATACTATTCGGATACTTAAACCCTTGGTTCATAGTCTCTTGAACCTTTAACTCAATTCAAATCCAGCGTTTCCAAAACCGTTGAGTCCCTTTCAGTTTTGACTGTCAATACTGTAGTTGGAGGAGTTGTGTGGCGCACTGGTTGGAGCTACAGCTTCAGCACCCTGGGGTTGTGGATTCAAATCCCCCGCGCTGCTCCTTCTGACCCTGGGCAAGTCACTCAGTTCTCCATAGCCCCAGGTACGTTAGATAGCTTGTGAGCCCACCGGGACAGATAGGGAAAACGCTTGAATACCTGACTGTAAAACCGCTTAGATAACCTTGATAGGTGGTATATAAAATCCTAATAAACTTGAAGCTTAGCTTAGTCACTAGGCGGGCATGGCTTTGTACCTAGATACCTTCTTCCCTTTCCAATCCATCCTCGCCTAGTCCTCAAGTTCTCACCAAATCCATGGAAGTTCATAGGGGTAGGTATGGGTGGTTCTTCCTGGCTGGTGGGCTTGCCCCAGTGGCAGTTTCCTGGTGGTTATCACTGAGCTCTGAGGACCCCAGCCCTCCCAAGAGTGCTCCACCTCCACCATTAGTCTTCAGGGAGCCTTCTCCCTTGGGCTGCTGGGGCCGATCACACTCCAACGGCCTGGTGTTTACGTTGGGTTACTAGTGCCGGTCCACACTCCGGTAGCCTTCCCTTTCTTCAAGGGGAGCTTTCTGGGGTAGCTCCATACTGGGGTCCTAGTTGCTAGCCCTCAACAGGGCTTGGTGACCACCACTAGCAGGACTCCCTCTAGAGGGCTGTCTCTGCTCTTCACGGCCCTCAGGCACCGATAGTGCCTCCGCAGCCCTTTTCTTCTGCCTTGAGCTGCTCCCAAAGGCTGCCTGCTTTAAGCCCAGCTCCCAAGAGCTGCTGGTCTTCAACCCTGAGCTCTGTTCTCCTGTTTCTTCAAGAGTGCCCCTAGTGGTACACCTCTGCAGGTACACATTAGACCAGCTCCAAAAAGCGTTCTGTATCAGTCACTGACAGGGTTTCCCATCTAGTGAACTAACTCCCAAATGAGTGAGTAAAATGCACAGATATGATTCTATGCAGTGCAAACTCATAAATTCTAGACTCCTTTTCAGTATATTGGCTCTGTTATCCCCACCATTTCTTCTCCCTTCTGAACTTATGGGGCGTAGATTTCCACTTCTGTTATTGTGATTCGGCTCTGCTCAGCTCTCATCCTCACATTCATTTGAGTCCACAAGCTTTATTTCCATTCATTGGACAACCTCATAAATTGCATACCATATCACCCAAGTGTTTGAGTGTTCATCCCTCAGTGCATGATTTCCATACGGAGCTACCCACCCCCTCTGCACACTCAGCCATGTAGCTTTCATAAATTGGATACAATCCTCCTGCAGTCAGATAAGTGGCAGGCAGAAATCCCTTTTCAGTTTTAACACAAACAGATAACACTGTGCAACAGAGGTTTGGGGGCATGAATTGTAGTGGGTGTTCTATAGTGATCTGGGGTCGCTGAATTCAAAACTGACCTTAATTTTTTGGTATAACCCTCTGATTTTTGGCAAAAGAGCATTATAATGCAAAAATTAAAATTTTTGCTATATTTTCCAATGCTTGGAGCAAATGTTATAACACTCTCTGAAATATTAAAACAGTTTGCCTCAAATTAGATTTTTAAGCTAAAGTGAGAAAAGTACATAGATAGCACTGAAGAATGTAATCGAGAATTTTGGGGAGAACAGGAAGGCACCAGACTATGTCCAAATGGTGGAGACGATGCTTAAAGCATTCTGTGATCTCAAAGTTTGCCTCAAATTAGATTTTTAAGCTAAAGTGAGAAAAGTGCATAGATAGCATTGAAGAATGTAATCGAGAATTTTCTGGGGAACAGGAAGGCACCAGACTATGTCCAAATGGTGGAGACGATGCTTAAAGCATTCTGTGATCTCAAAGTTTGCCTCAAATTAGATTTTTAAGCTAAAGTGAGAAAAGTGCATAGATAGCATTGAAGAATGTAATCGAGAATTTTGGGGGAATAGGAAGGCACCAGACTATGTCCAAATGGTGAGCAGTGGCCAGTGTTCCCGCTAAGCTGCGCTGGGGTGCGCTCACGCACAAAATATTACCTCGCAGCGCACAAGTTTCTCGTCACAGCGCACACAGTGTAGAGCACAGTTCTTCAACCGCCGGTCCGCAAACAAAATCTTGCCGGTCCGCGAAGGATTCGGTCCCCGCCGCAACGAAAGGCCGGCGTCAGCTGACTTGCAACTTCCTGTTGCAGTCGCTGTGCCGGGACTCCTGCCTTCGCCGGGACTCCTGCCTTCCACCGCGTTTGCCTCCTGCCTTGTCTCCGCACCTCCAGACCAGCAGCGGCAGCTGTGTATGCTTTTAACTTCGGCACAGAGCTGCCCCTAATCAATAGTTTAGCGCGGTTTCATAAGGCAGCCTCGGGGCCTTTGCTAGGCCGGCCCACATCGCATCATCGAAGCGGGCCGGCTATCAAAGGCCCCGAGGCTGCCTCATGAAACCGCGCTAAACTATTGATTAGGGGCAGCTCTGTGCCGAAGTTAAAAGCATACAGAGCTGCCGCTGCTGGTCTGAACTCTTGGGCCGCTGAAGGAGGGCAAAAAGCAGCTGTCCTGGAGGTTTCCCTTCCTCTCGCCTTTACAGGTTCCTTTTTTCCACCTTTTTTTTTTTCCTTCAAACGGCAACGGGCCCCAGCATCGACATCAATCAAGTAAGTTCCACTGTCAATCAAGCGGTTCTGCTCGGCCAAAGTTTCCCCTGTGACATGAGCCACCCTCAGGGGAAAGAAAGTGACCCACAAAGGTGAGGGGAAGGGGGGCAGATGATGGAAGTTGGGGGGGGGGGGGAGAGAGAGAGAGAGAGAGAAGGGGCAGATGATGGAATGGAGGAGATGAGAGAGAGAGAGAAGGGGACAGATGATGGAAGTGAGAAGAAGGGAGAGAGAGCAGAAGGCAGATGGATGTCAGTTGAGAAGGGAGAGCAGATGCTGAATGGAAGTGGGGAAAGAACACATACTGGATGGAAGGAGGAGATAAATAAAGGGGGAAGAAAATAGTAAGATAATGGAGGGGTGAGGGAAAGGGGTGACAAGCTGTGTGTAGACACAGTGAAAAGAGGGAAACGGGACTAAATAGTAAGAAAGAATTTAATTTAGATGGAGGCAGAAAATAGAGAAGGAAGACCAGAGAAGAAAAGGGAAGAGAGAGCAGAGAATGATCAGATCTGAGTGGAGGAAATGAGAAGAGAGATATGCTAAAAACCACAGGGGGGAGGGAAGGATAGAGATGCCAGACCATGAGGGGAACAGAAGGAAGATGATGGATGCTAGACCAAATTGGGGGGTGGGGGGGGGGCAGGAAGAGAGATGGCAGGGAAAGACAGACAGTGAATGGAAGGGGCAGATGCTGGACTGAAGAGACAGAGAAGGTTATCATGCTGCTGTACCGGGCCATGGTACGCCCTCACCTGGAGTACTGCGTCCAGCACTGGTACTTTAAGAAGGACACGGTACTACTCGAAAGGATCCAGAGAAGAGCAACTAAAATGGTTAAGGGGCTGGAGGAGTTGCCGTACAGCGAAAGATTAGAGAAACTGGGCCTCTTCTCCCTTGAGCAGAGGAGATTGAGAGGGGACATGATAGAAACATTCAAGGTACTGAAGGGAATAGACTTAGTAGCTAAGGCAGGGAGAACGAGAGGGCACTCTCTAAAGTTGAAAGGGGATAGATTCCATACAAACGTAAGGAAGTTCTGTGGTAGAAAGCAACATATTTATTTGGCTCATAACTTGCTGGCGCCCGATATTTTTAGCTCACAGTGAAAAAAGTTTGCTCACAACACCCGCCCGCTTAGAGGGAACACTGGTGAGCACCCCCCCGATAACTGGCATTCTGTGATCTCAAATGCAACATGTCACTAAAAATTAATTTTCTCCTCTCACATCTGGATGTTTTCCACGATAATCTTGGCAGTGTTAGTGGTGAGCACGGGGAAAGGTTTCACCAGGACATTGCTACGACGGAGAAACGATATCAGGGCAGATGGAATCCATCAATGCTCGCCGACTATTGTTGGGCATTAATTAGAGATGCTCCTAATCTCATTTATGAACGCACTTTGACAGCAAAACAATTCTAGAAAATAATATTTATAGGAACTCTTTAATCGGCGCAATGCGTTACGTTATGACTTCTCATGCTATAAATATTTGTGATTTTCTCAAAAACTATACGAGATAGGAGAAAACTGAGGCTATTTCCATACACAGGAGGTCAAATTTTATAAAGTACAGTCAAACCTCGGTTTGCGAGTAACTCGGTTTGCGAGTGTTTTGCAAGACGAGCAAAACACTCAGCAAACTTTTGACTCGCAAACCGAGTGTTGACTCGATTTGTGAGCACCCCCCCCCCCCGATAACTGGCATCGCTCCCCCCCCCGCTCGCAAAGGCCCCCTCACTCCAACCGGCACCCCCCTCTCCCCCGCGAACCGGCACCCCCACCCGAACAACTTAAACTTACTCCCCCCCCGTCTGGCACCGGCACGCAGGCACAGATCGTGCCAGTGCCTAGAAGATCTTCCGGCTTCTGCCTGCCTTGAGCATGCATCTGCGCATGCTCAAGCACTTCGAATTCTCCCTCGAGCATGCGCAGATGCATGCTCAAGGCAGGCAGAAGCTGGAAGATCTTCTAGGCACCGGCACGATCTGTGCCTCCGTGCCGGTGCCAGTGCCAGATGGGGGGGGGTAAGTTTAAGTTGTTCGGGCGGGGGGGCCGGTTCACACGGGGGGGGGGTTGGAGCGAGGGGGCCTTTGCGAGCGGGGGGGGGGGGAGTGATGCCAGTTATCGGGGGAGGGGGGGAACATATCAAAGCGAGTTTCCTTTATTTCCTATGGGGAAACTCGCTTTGATAAACGAGCATTTTGGATTACGAGCATGCTCCTGGAAAGGATTATGTTCGTAAACCAAGGTACCACTGTAAACCTAATTTTCTTCTTGCCCCAGAAAAAAAAGTTAAAATTGGTTACGTAGTGTAATTGGTGGTTTCAAACCCATTGTTCACAAACCCACTCCCATGGGGGTTTCATATATACAGTGGTATAGTAAGGGGTGTGTGGGGTGGGCTGTCTGCCCCAGGAATGGTCTTCCTAAGGGCACAGCACCCCTACTTCTCTCTGCCCCCGCTCCTCTCCTTAACACACGCGCGCTCATCCCTTGCCTTCCCCTGTACCTTTTTTTACTTTTCCGGCATGAGGTTACTGCCCGCATCAGCATCGGCGCTCTCTCTGACATCACTTCCGGGACCCATGCTAGGAAGTGACATCAAAGGACGAGCTGGCACGGTGGGCACGCTACTCATGCCGGAGAAGTTAAAAAAGTGCAGGGGAAGGGAAGCGAAAGGGGCTTGTGCGCGGCAGGGGTGGGGGTGAGGAAGAGGGTGGGGGAGGGGCTCCACTGCCCCTGGTGCCTTCTTGGTCATCCTTACTACGTCACTGCATATATAATCCCAGAGAGTAACAAGATTCTAGAACCCCAAAGAGTAGCAACATTCCATACAGAATCTCAAAGACTAGCAAGATTCCGGAATCCCAGAGAGTAACAAGATTCTAGAACCCCAAAGAGTAGCAACATTCCATACAGAATCTCAAAGAATAGCAAGATTCCGGAATCCCAGAGAGTGACAAGATTCTAGAATCCCAAGGAGTAGCAACATTCCATGCTACCGATCCAGGGCAAGCAGTGGCTTCCCCCATGTCTTTCTCAATAACAGACTATGGACTTTTCCTCCAGGAACTTGTCCAAACCAGAATCACCAAGGTATGCTGAAAATCTTTAACATCACCTCGTGCATATATTCAGGGTTAGGCCTGCATGTTATTTTATAAGGAGGGAGTATTAATATTGGTGTATAAAGGACAGTTCACAGAAAATAGTGCCTTATAGGTATTTCAGGAAATGTTCTGAACTGGTTCCGAGGTTTCCTGGGCAGTAGATCGTACCAAGTGTTCAAGGATGATAAACTCTCTTATCGTTGGGTAAACATAAGCGGGGTTCCTCAAGGCTCACCTTTATCTCCGACCCTGTTTAATATTTACTTTGCATCATTGGGAAACCTCTTGCAAAGTTTAAATCTTAGGTTTTATATTTATGCTGACAACATCACTATAGTCATCCCCCTAACGCAGTGGTCTCAAACTCGCGGCCCGGGGGCCACATGCGGCCCGCCAGGTACTATTTTGAGGCCCTCGGTATGTTTATCATAATCACAAAAGTAAAATAAAACAGTTTCTTGATCTTATGTCTCTTTAGCTATAAATGACAATATTATTATTAAGACTTAGCCAAAAGGAAAGATTTATAATCTATAAAGAGTTTTACCTCATTGTCATTTCTTTAATAAGACATTAACTACTTTTTTCTGAGGCCCTCCAAGTACCTACAAATCCAAAATGTGGCCCTGCAAAGGCTTTGAGTTGGAGACCACTGGCTTAACTGTAACCATGACATCCTGTTTGTCTTTGGGAAGCAGAGCCGAGATTGTGATGTCATAATGCCTCATTCCACCAATAAGAGCCAATCTCATCAGTGATGTCACAATGGCTTGATTGTCCTGTTCTCCCCTCTGCCCTCCAACCCAGCCAGCAGATTAACTGTTCCCCTTAACTCAGTGATCTCAAAATCGTGGCCTGGGAGCCACATGCGGCCCGTCAGGTACTATTTTGAGGCCCTCGGTATGTTTATCATAATCACAAAAGTAAAATAAAACAGTTTCTTGATCTTATGTCTCTTTAGCTATAAATGACAATATTATTATTAAGACTTAGCCAAAAGGAAAGATTTATAATCTATAAAGAGTTTTACCTCATTGTCATTTCTTTAATAAGACATTAACTACTTTTTTCTGAGGCCCTCCAAGTACCTACAAATCCAAAATGTGGCCCTGCAAAGGCTTTGAGTTGGAGACCACTGGCTTAACTGTAACCATGACATCCTGTTTGTCTTTGGGAAGCAGAGCCGAGATTGTGATGTCATAATGCCTCATTCCACCAATAAGAGCCAACCTCATCAGTGATGTCACAATGGCTTGATTGTCCTGTTCTCCCCTCTGCCCTCCAACCCAGCCAGCAGATTAACTGTTCCCCTTAACTCAGTGATCTCAAAATCGTGGCCTGGGAGCCACATGCGGCCCGCCAGGTACTATTTTGAGGCCCTCGGTATGTTTATCATAATCACAAAAGATTCATGATCATATGGCTCGTTAGCTATAAATGCCAATATTATTATTAAGACTTAGCCAAAAGGAAAGATTTATAAACTGTAATGCATTTTACCTCATGCAAAATTGTCATTTCGTTAATAAGACACTAACTATTTTTTTCTGAGGCCCTCCAAGTACCTACAAATCCAAAATGTGGCCCTGCAAAGGCTTTGAGTTGGAGACCACTGATCTAACGTGTCTGATAGTAGAGACAACAAATTTTATAGCAACTATTCTGAAACAGATTGAATTCTGTATGATTGATTTCAAATTGAAACTGAACCCTGAAAAAACTAAGGGTTCCTTTTACGGAGCCGTGGTAGCGGCTTTATCGTGCGCACCTTTTAATCATGCGCTAACAACCGCGCTAGCTGAAAAACTACTGCCTACTCAAGAGGAGGCGGTAGTAGCTAGTGCGCATCTGGCGATTTAGCACGTGCTATTACGTGCGTTAAACTGTTATCGCGGCATCGTAAAAGGAGCCCTAAATTTTTTCTTTCAAGTCCTAGTGACAAGATTAAAGCATCAATGATACATCTGAATGGCTTTGACTATCCTATAGAACAGTTCATACAAATATTGGGAGTGACTTTAGACCGACACCTTACCTTAGAACAGGGGTAGGCAGTTCCGGTCCTCGAGAGCCGGAACCAGGTCAGGTTTTCAGGATATCCACAATAAATATGTATGAGATAGATTTGCATTTCAAGGAGGCAGTGCATGCAAATCCATCTCATACATATTCATGGTGGATATCCTGAACACCTGACCTGGCTCCGGCTCTCGAGGACCGAAATTGCCTACCCCTGCCTTAGAACAACAGATTTGTTACTCGGGAAATGTTTCTCAGTTCTTTGGAAACTCCGAACCATTAAGAAATATTTTGATACAGCTTCCTTTCGTTTCTTCGTTCAGTCATCGATACCGAGTATCCTTAATTAGTGCAATATAATCTACTTGGGCGCTTATAAGAAAATCTTCAAAACACCACGAGTGGTTCAAAACACTGCTGTCCCACTGATTTTTGGTCTAAAATAAATGGGAACATGTTACTCCTTATTACCAAAAATTACACTGGCTACCGATTGAGGCTAGAGTTTTATTCAAATTCGCATGCATTTGCTTCAAATCAATCTTCGATAGGTCCCCAGGTTACCTTGTTTCCCATTTCTTTTTAAATCACTCCAATAAGCCCACACGTAGAGTCTAGTTACATAGAAACATAGAAACAGACGGCAGATAAGGGCCACGGCCCATCAAGTCTGCCCACCGCAATAACCATCCCCTACCTTTCCCTGTGAAGAGATCCCACGTGACGATCCCATTTTGTCTTAAAATCAGGCACGCTGCTGGCCTCAATTACCTGTAGCGGAAGATTATTCCAGCAATCAACCGCCCTTTCAGTGAAGAAGTATTTCCTGGTGTCACCGTGTAGTTTCCCGCCCTTGATTTTCCACGGATGCCCTCTTGTTGCCGTGGGGCCCTTAAAAAAAAAGATATCCTCTTCCACCTCAATACGGCCCGTGAGATATTTGAATGTCTCGATCATGTCACCCCTTTCTCTGCGTTCCTCAAGTGAGTACAGCTGCAATTAATTCAGCTGTTCCTCATACGGGAGATCCTTGAGTCCCGAGATCATCCATGTGGCCATTTGCTGAACCGACTCAAGTCTCAGCACACCTTTGCGATAACGCGGCCTCCAGAATTGTACACAGTATTCCAGAAGGGGTCTCACCATGGATCTATACAAAGGCATAATGACTTCGGGCTTACGGCTGACGAAACTCCTATGTATATACAACCTAAGATTTTGCCTTAGATGAAGCTTTCTCCACTTGCTTGGCAGTTATGCACATATCCTACTGTCAAATCGTGTCGTTTGAAGAGATTTCTCGAGAGAACTCTCTCTTTCCAGGCAGCCAAAATGAACGCCTGGTTTGGCAAAATCATGCCAGGAGTCTCATCCTATTTTTTTATTTTTTTTTTTAGAAAACTATTAAAGACACAACTATTTGACAAATTTGTAACCCAAGCTTCCTAATGCTTTTTAAATACAACATGTATTGTGTACATTCTAGAAATTGATGTATCTTTTTGAACGGTATATTCGCTGGATGTTCAGCCTTATCTGCTGTGAACCGCCTAGAACCATTCGTGGTCTGGCGGTATATCAGAATAAATTATTATTATTAAAATTATTATTAAAAGGGTAAGTTCTGGGTGAGGAATATGCATGTTTTGGGTAAGATGTATAAGCGAGTACATACCACAAATGGAAGAATACTGTTAGTGCCCATATCATAAAAATTAGAATCACAGCGAAAAAAGCACAAAGGGTCTCAATGAACAGGAACTTGTCTTTATTGACTTATCATGAGCCTAACACGAGCTTACATTAGGGGTTGGCCAATCAGCAAAATATGATTACTAAACTTTGGGTATCAGAATCAGTCGTCAAGTCTGAGCGCAAAGAACAATCTCTGTCCTGTATTGCTTTCTTATTTACTCTTCAGGTTCCATATTCTCCACAAAGAACACTACGATCATCTCAACAGCAGTTACTAGTCGTTCCCTCATTTCGACAATTATTTCTCGATCTTCATGGGAACTCTTCATTTTCTGTCATGGCTCCCACACTTTGGAATTCTTTGCCTTATTACCTCCGCTTTGAAAGATCATTTCTGACATTTAAGATGCAGTTAGAAGCATACTATTTCTCTTTGGCATTCTGCTCTTAACTCTTAACCTTCGTTATTCAGTCATAGTTGCAGGTAATTTTTCTTTCCTTGGTATTCTCGATTATATCTCAATATGCGTGGGCAGAAATTAAATATGTTTTTACCCCAACCTTATTTGTTCACTCCCTCCCTTTCTCCACACCTTTATTTTGTTGGAACCAACCCACTCCTTCTTTTCTTCATGTTTCCAAACTTGTTTCTTCAGTCGGAATTCTGTCAATTTGTTTCTGTTGTTCTTCTCGCCCTTCCTATTTTATTTTTTAATAATGTTTTATTGTTAACCGCTTAGATTTCAACCTTGGTTTTAGATTTGCGGTACATTCAAAAAATTGAACCTGGAACTTCAGCAGGAAAGTGAAAGTGAAGTCTATTTCCCCCATGTCTGACACGTTCTTTCATTGTCCCTTATAACAGCATTTTCATCACCGCTGCTAAGTAGAAGAGCACTGGAGTTCTACTAAACTAGAGGGTCTTATATGACCTCAAAAATAATATTTTCAGAGATTCTAAAGAATCCATAGCGATGTGAATTTCTCAGATGCTGGCCATATGATTTCATATCAGTTGAGTATTTCTTGCATGAATTCCGGAAACAAAACGCATGAAGACGCCTACAGAACATGGCTATCATTAGATGTTCAAAAAGCCTTAATTGCCTACATCCACTTTGTTTTCTTCGTACTTTTGGCACTTTTCCAATGATTACTTTCCATATACACATACCACAATTTCCAACTAATGGTCTCTGCTTTCTTTGGATGAAAATGAGCATTATTAAAGCACAAGTGATTAATGGATGATGTTTCAAAGCTAAATAACGAAGAGGCAATTAAACAAAGCGATGATATATAGTCTTTGCCACAAATCAAACAACTCTGGTTACGAACTACAGCACTTCCAATTAAAAAGGATATTTTGAAATGATGAACACAAAACACAATTTTTATATCAGCAGAATGAGAAGAGTAATGCCGATGTCAATATAGATGGTATTTCATTATGTTTAATGTAGCAATGTAGATGCAGTTGATCGCTGTACTATGAAATGCCAAGTAATATATGCAGAATGCACAATTATGAAAATATTTGGAATGTTTTAGGTATTAAGATTATCCTGAAAATTGATAAAATCTGAAATTCCTGTTAATGACGTTTTTTTTTTTTTTTTTTTTTTTTTTTTTTTTTTTTTTCTGTCTCAGTGGAAATTTTAAAGGCAGGAGTGTCAAGCTGCCATCCTGGAAGTTCCACAAACCAGTCAAGTGTTCATGATATCAATGGTGTGGTGAGGGAAGTTTATGCCTAGGGTGAAGGTGCCCTGCATCGTCCTGACAAGTGCCTCCCGATGCTCCCTTCTCCACAGCCCCCCCATGCCTCTTCAAATCTTCACCAGCCACAAACAGCATCTCTTACCCACTGCTTGCACCGGCCTTATCCTTTCCTCTAACATCACTTCCTGGAGCCTATGAACAGGAAGTGACATCAGAGAAAGAGATGAAGACTGTTGTGAGCAGCAGGCATGGGATGCTGCTTGCGGCAGGTGAAAAATTAAAGAGGTATTGGTAGGGGAGGGGAAAAGGAGATGTGTCAGCAACCCCCCCCACCCCCTTTACTATGCCAGTGTGAAAATGTATAAAATATATTTGTGTCCATTGCCTATACAGTGAGCCTGAAATACTGACTTATTTGCAGCCTTTAAGTACTACAGTGTGAACCCACCCAAAAGAAACCGACTCATAAAATATGCGAGAAGCATATGGCACAGATGCTATACCTTTTGATAAACTTTTCAGGTTATCATATCAAATTTCTGCATCATGTTTTCAACTGTGGGCTGTGCTTTTAAATTTGCTGCGTAGAAAGTCAAAAGCCCCACGTGGAAAGGGCAAACAGATTTTATCCAAAAATCTTTTTGTTTGGATATTTGTCTTATATTTTAGATCAAATGCCCCTCCCCCCCTTTTATCAAGCTGCACTAGAGATTTTTACTGTGGGCCCGCGAGGTAAGTGCTCCAGCGCTCATAGGAATTCTATGAGCGTCGGAGCATTTACTGCGCCGGACCACGCTAAAAACCAGCTTGATAAAAGGGGCCTTGAATTTGTTAATTTAACATCACAAAGTGGTACTTATCCAGAAGAATTGTCTATTGCAGGGGTAGGGAACTCCGGTCCTCGAGAGCCGTATTCCAGTCGGGTTTTCAGGATTTCCCCAATGAATATACATGAGATCTATTTGCATATTCATTGGGGAAATCCTGAAAACCCGACTAGAATATGGCTCTCGAGGACCGGAGTTCCCTACCCCTGGTCTATTGCTTTGAAACCTATTCCAAAGGCTTCAGGATTAGATTTAATCTTAGTAGAAAACTATAGACCTGTTGCCAGAATATCATGGCTTGGAATTATGTGTTCATATCCAGTTGTCAGACTTTTTAAAATATTTTACAAAAAACTTTCTACTATCACCACTTTGTTATATGTCGATCATCTATTCCTTAATTCTACTAAATCCAAAGACATTTTATTCTCACGTACGCGCCCTCCTGATTCAGTTTCTCCCATACTGCTAATGGGAACACCTATACCAATTCATAATACTCTCCAACTCTTAGAGTCACATTTGACAATGCCTATTACTTTCTAACCTCAAATATCCTCTGTAATTCACCAATGCTTCTTCAATCTTAGGAAAATCCACTCTATTAAACTTTTTCTCTACCCCTCAGCTTAGTCAATTAGACTACTGCAATTCTTTATATAAAGGTATCACTACAAAAGAACTACCGGGATCTAGCTAGATACTTGGGACCTGGGTTGGCCACTGTTGGCAACAGGATACTGGACTTAATGGATCTTTTGTCTGTCCCAGTATGGCAATTCTTATCATTTGCAAAGAATACAAAATGCTTCAATTAAACTGTTTGATGTACGATGCTGCATGTGTCTGATAGTGTTATATAAATAATAAATAGTAGTAAACTAATTGTAGGTACTAGGAAGTGCAATCACATTACTCCTTTACTTAAATCCGCACACTGGCTCTCCATTACACATCGAATTGCATTCAAAATCATACTCTTAGTATTCAAGACTTGGATACGTCATTCACCTCCTTACCTAGATCAACTTCTTACACCCTACGTAACTTTGCGTACGCTTCATTCAGTCCAACACAATCTTCTCACCGTGTCTTCATTCAGGCACATTCTTTGCGATTTCATTCGCTCCTCAGTTTTCGCAGTCGCTGGCCCTTCCTTGTGGAATGCCCCTCCCACTTGAACTTCGATTGGAATCTTCCCAAGAGAAATTTAAATCTAAACCGAGGACTTTCCTTTTTTTAACGATGCCTATGACTCTTGAACTGACTCCTTACCATTTTCCTCATCGACGGAAACTTTGAAGATAAAATGCAGACTGTCATTGGCTTTTGGGATTTTTTTTTTTTTGTATTTTTCCTTTCCTATGATTAATGCCGTTCCCTCATTTTTCTTTCCATCTACCCTTACTCTTCTCTCATCTTCTTTTTCCTCTTCTTTCTTTTATAATATTGTAAACCACATTGATATTTCCTTGAAATGTGGTATATCGAGAAAAAAATACAGCTTGGAAACTTGGTAAAAATGGTACATAAATTATAGTAGTCTATAATTTCGCACCCTGCTTAGACTTTGGTCCATATGTTTGCTGGCCATCAAGTTCTAATATAATGTACCTACTTGAGGATCATTGCTGCAATGACTGGGCTAAAGAAAATGTGGAAGGATTATAAAAGAGGAGGAATTGATCCAAAAGAGTGTATGGCATAGTGGTTAGAAATGCAGCCTCCACACCCTGAGGTTGTGAGTTCGAATTCCACGCTGCTCCTTGTGACCCCGGGCAAGTCACTTAATCCCCCATTGCCCCAGGTACATTAGGTAGAGTGTGAGCCCACCAGGACAGACAAGGAAAAATACTTGAGTACCTGAATGTAAACCACTTTGGGCTACATTCACTAAGCAAACCTTACCTTGCCGGTCTGGGTCCGGGCTCCCTGTTCACAATGCGTCCTTATGCTAATTAGGCCAATCGGAGGCACGCCCCCAATCAACCAAGCAGATCGCAGAAGAGCGATCCTGACCAGGGCTGGATTTAGATGAAAAGAGGCCCTAGGCTATTCCACTTATGAGGCCCTTTCACCTC
Organism: Geotrypetes seraphini; assembly: GCF_902459505.1. Lineage (NCBI taxonomy): Eukaryota > Metazoa > Chordata > Amphibia > Gymnophiona > Dermophiidae > Geotrypetes > Geotrypetes seraphini. The sequence goes on from NC_047088.1 coordinate 255,038,076, forward strand.
CCATTTTTAAGTTTGTAAATTACATGAGAGATAGTAAAATACATCATTACTGTGATATATATCAATATGTTAAATGAAACTTGTTATTGGTACTAACCTTTATAAAAAATGTGAAATGGATAATAAATAAAAAAAAGTCGAGAACACTTATTTGGACATTTATTCTCAGCACCATATATAGTACTTGTAACAATAACGAATCAAACATAACACACAACATTGCCCCTTCCTATGTCCATAGTGCCCCCAGTGCGTCCTTCCTCACCTCACCCCCCCCCTCTGATGCCCGCCTGCCTCCCATCCCCCTTCCATTGAACACCCCCCATGCCATCCTGCCTGCCTGCCTCCCATTAAACCCCCCCACCCCGCCTCCGATGCCAGCCTGCCTGCCTCCCATCCCCCTTCCACTGAAACCCCCCATCCCCCCCCCGATGCCAGTCTGGGCCGCCCTGTCCTGACGGATCAACGTTTTGCCTCTCTCCCCGCGGGGCTGGGCTTTGCCCAGCTGTTTCCGGACTGACGTCTTTCCCTCCCCGATTCTCCTCCCAGGGTGAGAAAAAGAAAGGGAGAAGCCGAGTCGGCGCCCCGTTGCGGCCGGAGCCGGATCCGATCCCGAAGCGTAGAATTTCTCCTTATTTTCGGTTCAGTGTTTTAGTGTTCACTGTTTTTAGAATAGCGTAATTTTAATTTTGCTAACAATTTGAATGTAGGCCCCTTGATCTTGAGGTCCTAGGCTGAAGCCTAGTTAGCCTATAGGAAAATCTGGCCCTGATCCTGACGCATTTGCAGACCATCTTCTTTGCTTGTAGATAGTCTGTGCATGCGTCTAAAGACCCCTCTAAGCAACGCCTTTTTTTAACCTTTTTGTATCCCACCGAACCCATGGTTTTTACCCGCTTTAAACCCGTTGGTTAAAATCATGGGCTCGCAGTACGGGAAAGGGCAGGAGAGATTCGGGATGGCAGGCAAGAGAGATCCAGGGGATGAGCAGGGCGGCGATTCGGGAGACAGCAGGCCAGAGAGATCGGGGCAGAGCAGGCAAGAGAGATCCGGGGAAGAGCATCGGGACGGCAGGCAGGAGAGATTCGGGGCAGCAGAGAGCAGGGCAGAGAGCAGGGCTTCAATGGAGCTGGAGAGTTGGAAAGACGTTTGCAACTGGTCCCCAGCAGTCGCTTCTTGGGTTGATCAGCCAGCCCAGTCAGATTCAAAAATTTCTTTGGTGAATCGCGTCCCTGTCTACTTTGCATGCGCTTTCCCTCATTTGCATGTACGGATTGGAAGCGAATCACAGGACGGGTTAGTGAATCGGGCCGGAGGGAAATTTGGTCGCAAAGGGGTCACAAACCGATCGGTGTGCTTAGTGAATCTAGCCCAAAATAAATAAATAACTCATGACACTAGATTTCAGGCCTGGTTATGACTACACTGGACGCTCAAAGATATCAGAGAAGAATTCCAAGTCTTAACACAAAAAAACCCCAATTTCCCTCTTCCCTCCAAAGAAGCATGGATTCTGTTCACGTGAATACAATTTGGTTTGCTCAAGATGTTGTATTTCTTTCGGTGGAATTTATTTCTAAGCACGAACGAAGCAGGATTTTCCTCGGCTTATTAGGAATTTAGTGCAACAAATTTTTACACAGTGGTTCACATTCAGTTGCTTTTGTTATAGCCTAATTTATACCTGCATTTTGCAAACAAACTAATACCCTTATAATTGCCTGCCAAACCTAATTAAGAAGCAAATCAGTTACAAGCCCTAACTACTAATGTACTGTATAATATGACCTAGTGAATTATGCTTGCAGAAACCAAGCGCATTACCATCGGATCAATGAAATAAGCTAGTTTTCTCATTAGATCAATTTTGTGATTTGTTGCCACATTTCAAGGTCTTTTCTATGTAAAAAGGAAAAACATTTTGTTGTACACATCTCCCTCCGTATTCGCGGTTTTATTACTTGCGACTTCGATTATTCATGGTTTTTACCTTGCTGGCTCCTCCCCCTCCCCCAAATGACATCATCCCAAAGTGCCGAGAAAAAAGTTTGGCGCTTTTTCCCCCGCACTTTCTTCAGCGTGCACAGAGAAAGTTTTGTGACTCCGAGTCTGTTATTTGTCAAAATTGGCACTCGGCACTTGTTGCCCCTCCCCCAAACTCTCAATACACAGACTCACCGTTCTTCGACAGTCTGTGGATTTATTAATGGCCGCAGCCGTAAATGCCCTACTGCAAACATCTACAAACAGCAAATAACAACATACCAGAACGTTAACCATGAATATTTTAGATACCATAGTACATCAAATTGCTGCATCACAGTTCTTCTAACCATCAACTCATTCGTGGAGTGCCCAGCATTAGAGAATGACACGGGGAGCAATCCCCGCGGGGAACCGCGGTTTGGCTGCGGGCTATGGAGACTCCATAGCCAAATCACTGCAGACATGGGGACAAAAGTTTTCACCGCCCGCAAAAACGGTGAAAAGATTTGTCCCCGCAGGCAAATGTATCCCCTTCTACATACCGTGATTTACCGGGTCTTCACCGTGTGTTCGGTTCACTTCAGGATGGGTGTCTGATTTTTTTCCAGCGGCCATGCTTGTCGGCCATGTGGTCTCCTTCAACTCGTCTCTCTCCACCCAACTTGCACGTTGCCTGACTCCGCCCCCTTCAATATTCTGGCTCCTCATTAGTAGGTTCTTTCCTGCTCAAGAAGGGGACCAATCGCTACTGCCACACATGATATTTAATGGGTAGCAGTAGCGATTGGAAATCGGGGGATTTTGGAGCTGAGAGGCAAGCCCGGGATTTTTTTTTGGAGTCGCTGCCTGGATTGGAGAGGAGTCATTGCTGCAGACTTGGAGGAGCTGAAATTTCATTGAAAACTTTGGCGCTACAAGTAGAGGTAAGGTGCACACTTTCCTACTACTTGCCTGCCCAGGGTTGGCGGCGGTGGGGGGGGGATTCTTTGACCGGTTGGAGACGGGAGTCTGGCTGAGCTGGGAGCTGGTTCTTTTTTTTTTAATCTGAGTACTAGTGTAGTAGTGTGCTGTGTCCATTCCCATGGGTTACTGAATCCTATTCCTGTACATGTGCTGCAAGAATGGAGGAATCCAGCACATGTTCAGTATGTAACCTATGGGAATACGTTAATAAAGATAAGTATATAAAATCATACCTGTTTGAGGCTTTTATGCATGCTGCAGTGACGGTGACGGGGCGGTGAATGGGATGGCAGTGGCGGTGACGGGGCGGTGAAAGGGATGGCGGTGACGGTGACGGGGCGGTGAAGGGAACGGCGGTGACGGGGTGGTGCAGAGGATGGTGGGACGGGGACGGGGCGGTGACGGGGACAAATATTTTCCCCGTGTCATTCTCTACCCAGCATATCTGGCTGGGCTACTGTCGTTCCAGTGGGAGAGCCATTCAAGCTGCCCCGCCTTCTCCCCATCCCGTTCAAGGAAGGGCCATTCACCTGTCGGTTGTTGAAGTTATGCCACACGGCCTCCCCGCCGTCCAAGCAGGGAGACAAGCCTCTGAGTGCTTACCACACTTGCTTCTGCAAGGCTATATGTTGTCACTTGTTTTGCTATCAACAAATGCAACGCAGTGTTATTTCTTATCTGTATGCCATGCCTATGACCCCACTATGACTTTTCCGCCGCTGTTGCAACTATGGCTGTGACTGGTTCTCCTTGGGGCAGGTAGGAGGGAAATGCCGCCACGCTCCCATGGCGAAGGCCGAACTGCAGCTTCCGCCTCAGTTCGTCGCCTCACCGTTTCTCGTCCCGTTCCTTGTGCCTAATTGGTCCCTGTGCCTGTTTCCCTCCGCCCCTGTTTCCAATCCCCCTCCCCCCTCCCCACCCCCTTCTCTCTTTCCTTCCCGGGGCAACGGCCTCGGCCCTTTTGTCACTGTTGCTCCCTATATGGTGGGGCGCTTGCCCTTTCTTGCAATTCTGGAACTTGTGGACGGACTACCCACTTGTTTTCTTACAACTAAACTAGGAAATGTTCAGAGAAGGGGTGGCAAACGTGATGAAAGGGATAGAAAGCCATCCTTACGAAGTTAAGCTCCAACCTGTTTAGTATCTCAACTTTTATTTATTTATTTTTTTTTAATTTTCTATACCCTCTAAAGCAGGGATCTCAAAGTCCCTCCTTGAGGGCCGCAATCCAGTCGGGTTTTCAGGATTTCCCCAATGAATATCGGGCAATGGTGTGTCCGCACCTGGAGTACTGTGTCCAGTATTGGTCACCGTATCTTAAGAAGGATATGGCAACACTTGAGAGGATTCGGAGGAGAGCGACACGAATGATTAAAGGCATGGAAAACCTTTCATACACTGAAAGATTGGAGAGACTGGAGCTCTTCTCCCTGGAAAAGCGGAGACTTAGAGGGGACATGATAGAAACCTACAAGATCATGAAGGGCATAGAGAGAGTAGAGAGGGACAGATTCTTCAAACTTTCAGAACATAAAAGAACAAGAGGGCATTCGGAAAAGCTGAAAGGGGACAGATTCAAAACGAATGCTAGGAAGTTTTTCTTTACCCAGCGTGTTGTGGACGCCAGAGGGCGTAATAGGGCAGAGTACGGTGCATGGGTTCAAGAAAGGATTGGACAATTTCCTACTGGAAAAAGGGATAGAGGGGTATAGATAGAGGGCTACTGCACAGGTCCTAGACCTGTTGGGCCACCGCGTGGGCGGACTGCTGGGCAGGATGGACCTCTGGTCTGACCCAGTGGAGGCATTGCTTATGTTCTTATGTTCTTAATATGCATTGAAAGCAGTGCATGCACATAGATCTTATGCATATTCATTGGGGAAATCCTGAAAACCCGACTGGATTCCGGCCCTCGAGGAGGGACTTTGAGATCCCTGCATTATATTTATGGAGGGTAATTCTAGACCAGAGGTGGGCAACTCCGGTCCTCAAGGGCTGGAATCCAGTCGGGTTTTCAGGATTTCCCCAATGAATATGCATTGAAAGCAGTGCATGCACATAGATCTCATGTATATTCATTGGGGAAATCCTGAAAACCCAACTAGATTGCGGCCCTCAAGGAGGGCATTTGAGACCCCTGCTCTACAGCCTAAACTGTTTACAAAATCTTACATACATATGTTGTAAAACAGAATAAAAGACAAATAAACGTAAATATCATCTCCACAGAAAATCAGCAATCAGGAAATATCAATGCCTAAAAAAAGGCTTTTACAAACAATTGTGTTTTGAGTAGTTTCCTAAACACACCTCTTTTACCACATTTCCGTATCTGCCCCACAGATAATTCCAGAATTTTACCCCTGCACAACAAAAGGTCATTGCCCTGGTTTCTACATATTTTGGGTAGACATTCGCCTTTCATGGCGCTGAATTTTCAGAGCACAAAGATCTATTCAGTTCACAATTAGCCATTTTACACTTAAAGAGTTCAGGGATCGTACCGTACAGAAATTGGTGACAAATCATCACTGCTTTGTACTGGACTCTAAATGCAACTGGTAGCCAGTATACCTTATTTTTCACTCCATTAGATGCAAAAAAGTGGGTGGAAATAAGGGTGGATCTAATAGAGCGAATATGCAATGCGCGCCTCCCCCCCCCCCATGAACATATTTTAATGTTGCCACCCTCCATTTCTTGCCAGCCCTCTTCCTCCCTCTCCTACCCCCGTCTACCTTTTAAAAATAACTTCTGGCACCTCATTCACTGAGAGCGGCACAGAAGGGTTGCTGGCTGCCTGGTCCCCGCTTCTGCCAAGAACAGCAGACACGGCTGCCTCCTCTTCTGTTCTCTGGCAGCATAGCGGCGCACCGGGTTGCCTGCCTGGTCCCTCGCTGCTTCCCGCGAGAACTTAGTTCTTGCAGGAAGCAGAATGAGACCAGGTACTCGTGGGGGGGAGGAAGAGGGCCGGGGCCAGCCTGCTGCTTGCCGTCTGCCTGGGGAGTGAGGAGGGAGAGGCCGGGGCCTGCCTGCTGCCTGCCTGGGGGGTAGGGAGTGAGGAGGGAGAGGCTGGGGCCTGTCTGCTGCCTGCCTGGGAGGGAGAGGCTGGAGCCTGCCTGGAGGGAGAGGCCGGGGCTTTCCTACTGCCTGCCCAGGGGGAAAGAGGCGAGGCCTGCCTCCCTACCTACCTACCCTGTCCCGGCCTACCACTAGACTACCAGAGGGGAGACAGGGTGTAGAGCCTGGCAGTGTGGGGTTGGCTGCAGAGCCTGGCAGGCAGAATTTGGTTCAGAATGGTTTTTTTCTTGTTTCCTCCTCTAAATTTTGGGTGCGTCTTATGGTCAGGTGCGTCTAATGGAGCAAAAATACGGTAGTTGTGGAAGGTAAGGTGTGATGAGAACATGTTTCAATGGAGGAAAGATGAATGAGAGGGGGATATAGTTATGAGTGGGACTGAACTGTTAAAGAAACAGGTTTTTAACCATTCAAACACTGAAATAAGAGGGTGGTCTTTGAAATGAACAAATAAACAGTAGGAAAAATCCATAGCCTGACATTGAGAGAGACACGGGGGAAGCCACTGCTTGCCCTGGATCAGTAGCATGGAATGTTGCTACTCTTTGGGGCTCTAGAACAGTGGTTCCCAACCCTGTCCTGGAGGAACACCAGGCCAATTGGGTTTTCAGGCTAGCCCTAATGAATTTGCATGAAGCAAATTTGCATGCCTATCACTTCCATCATATGCAAATCTCTCTCATGCATATTCATTAGGGCTAGTCTGAAAACCCGATTGGCCTGGTGTTCCTCCAGGACAGGGTTGGGAACCACTGCTCTAGAATCTCTGGGATTCCGGAATCTTGCTATTCTTTGAGATTCTGTATGGAATGTTGCTACTCTTTGGGTTTTGGCCAGGTTCTAGTGACCTGGATTGGCCACCGTGAGAACGGGCTACTGGTCTGACCCAGTAAGGCTATTCTTATGTAAACTGAAAATAAATTGTAAAAGGTATTTTTTCCCAGAGCTCATAATTATGATGCCAAACTGCTTGCCAGAGGATGTAGTTAAAGTGACTAACATAGCTGAATTTAAAAGAGGTTGGGACAAATCACTGGGGAGGGTGTTGGCATGTGGGAGAGCTTTGATTTATCCCTGGAAATGAACTATTCGAAACACTACTTTTTGGGATCTTGTGACAAAGACCGGCTACTGATGGAAATAGGATACCAGAGTTGCTGTTCTTATGCTCATAATTTTGATTGCCACATTTAAAATGTGAGGTTCTCGGGATTCCAGGGACACAGCGATTAAAAAGGTGAAATAATTTTGCATGCATTCTGTTAAAGCATTCTGTGGATTTAACTCATTTGCAGGCAGCAAAGAAATGAAAAGGTACTAAATACGATAATTGTGAAAATAATGGGACTGTATTAATAAATCATTCCTCCCACTTCACATGTGCAGAGACAATTAAAAAAATAACACTTTGTTCCTGGAACTTCCACTTACAGTCCTGCAAGAATAGAACCATTAAGAGCGTCAAAGAAAGGGTTTCCTAACCCAACAGAACGACAGCCACAAATGAAATCCAGCATCTCAGGATAACACGGTGCTCTGTTCTTCTGTTTTTTAATTAATGATATAGAATTGAATCTTGTAGATCAGGGGTGTCAAAGTCCCACCTCGAGGGCCGCAATCCAGTCGGGTTTTCAGGATTTCCCCAATGAATATGCATGAGATCTAATAGCATACAATGAAAGCAGTGCTTGCAAATAGATCTCATGCATATTCATTGAGGAAATCCTGAAAACCTGACTGGATTGCGGCCCTCGAGGAGGGACTTTGACACCCCTGATTTAGTGCATCTAGCTTAGAGATGGGCAACTCCGGTTCTCGAGGGCCGGAATCCAGTCAGGTTTTCAGGATTTCCTCAATGAATATGCATGAGATCTATTTGCATGCACTGCTTTCATTGTATTAACAGGTGCTAGAATAGATGTGTCTGTTTTTCTTTCTGTCTCTCTCTCTCCTTGGCCGCTGGCTGTCTGGCTGTCTTTTTTTCTTTGTCTCTCTCTCTTTGGCTGCTGTCTGTCTGTCTTTCTGTCTGTTTCTCCGGCCCCCTGTCTGTTTGTCATTCTTTCTGTCTGTGTCTCTCCCTGGCCCCTTGTCTGTCTGTCTTTCTCCTTGGCCCCCTGCCTATTTCTCTATGGCACTCCAAGCAAACCAATATTGTTGCATGCCCCCCCAGCACACCCCTCCCCACAAAGCAGCCCCTTTCCCCTCTCCCTCTCCACTTACCTGTGCAGCAGTAGCAGCCGGACGCCTCGCAGCACCTCGAAGGACATAAGGAACATAAGAATTGCTGCTGCTGGGTCAGATCAGTGGTCCATCCTGCCCAGCAGTCCGCTCACACGGCGACCCATAGGTCAAAGACCAGTGCTTTAAATGAGTCCAGCCTCACCTGCGTATGTCCCAGTTTAGCAGGATCTTGTCCAGCTTAGTCTTGAAACCCTGGAGGGTGTTTTCCCCTACAACAGACTCTGGAAGAGCGTTCCAGCTCTCCACCACTCTCTTGGTGAAGAAGTACTTCCTTACGTTTATATGGAATCTATCCCCTTTTAACTTTAGAGAGTGCCCTCTCGTTCTCCCTACCTTGGAGAGGGTGAACAACCTGTCTTTATTTACTTTGTCTTGAATCCCTGAAGAGTGTTTTTCCCTATAACAGCCTCTGGAAGAGCGTTCCAGTTTTCCACCACCCTCTAGGTGAAGAAGAACTTTCTTACGTTTGTACAGAATCTATCCCCTTTTAACTTTAGAGAGGGGAGACATGATCGAAACATTTAAGTACCTCACGGGACGTGTCGAAGTGGAAGATGATATTTTCTTTCTCAAGGGACCCTCGGCCACAAGAGGGCACCGGCTCAAACTCAGGGGCGGAAAATTTCATGGCGACACCAGAAAGTATTTCTTCACAGAGAGAGTGGTTGATCATTGACAAGCTTCCAGTGCAGGTGATGGAGGCAGACAGCGTGCCAGACTTTAAGAATAAATGGGATACCCATGTGGGATCCCTACGAGGGTCAAGATAAGGAAATTGGGTCATTAGGGCATAGACAGGGGGTGGGTAAGCAGAGTGGGCAGACTTGATGGGCTGTAGCCCTTTTCTGCCGTCATCTTCTATGTTTCTATGTTCTCTCTACCTTAGAGAGTGTGAACAGTCTGTCTTTATCTATTAAGTCTGTTCCCTTCATTATCTTGAATGTCTCGATTATGTCTCCTCTCAGTCTCCTTTTTTCAAGGGAGAAGAGGCCCAGTTTCTCCAATCTCTCACTGTACGACACGCTCCTGCCATTGCTCTCACCGCCGCACACGCCGCAAGCTGCCGTATCCACAAATGGAACACGGCACAGAAGCACAAATCACAGCGGCAGGGATCACGCCGTTTCAACTGTGCATGCGCAGGTAAGGGTTTTATTATAGAGGATCTATATATATACAATTTCGTACTTTTATAACTGGTATAATGGTTAGCAGAGAATGGCTTTGTTTTATTTTGCTAACAGTTTGTAGAGAGAATCTACAAAACTCAATTCTATGTCATTAATTAAAGAACAGAGCACCGTGTTATCCCGAGATGCTGGATTTCATCTGTGGCTGTTGTTCTGTTGGTTTAGTGAACCCTTTGCTAAAGTCCAAACTGTTATTGAAGATGCTATACTTTAAACAAGTTTTCAATATGGAACTGGGAGAGGATTCTGCAGAAGACAATTACTGCGAAGGCTTAATGGATGCGCTTTGCCCTTTGTAGGTCGTTATGAGAGATCTTTGACTAAATGATGGTTAGGCTTTTCTATCTTGTTGCTGGGATTCTTAGAGGAACACACACAAAAATCCAGTAACAAACATGGCAATTTTCAAAGCCAGAAAATGTCTATCTTGTTTTATCGAAAAGGGACATTTTTCAGCTGTATATTTATCTTTTTGAACCAGTTTTGAAAAAAAAAAAAAAAAAAATGTCCAAAAGAAAAGTACGCAAAACAAGCCCTTAGGATGAAGGAGGGGCCAGCAGTTTAGTAGACTGGCTACATAGACATCCAAGCAAAGCAGTGAAACAACCTCAGGGGGGCACTACAGAGAGCGTTACATGAAAGGTCCCAGATAGACAACTCAGCATAACCTCCTTATAGGGTATGCTGAGCCCTCCAAAACCCACCCAAAACCTACTGGACCCAACTGCATACTAGAGAGTGTGGCACAGTGGTTAAAGCTACGGCATCAGCATCCTGAGGAAGTGGGTTCAAACCCGCACTGCTCCTTGTGACTCTGGGCAAGTCACTTAATCCCCCCATTGCCTCTACATTAGATAGATTGTGAGCCCCCCAGGACAGACAGGGAAAAATGCTTGAGTACCTGAATAAATTCATGTAAACCGTTCTGAGCTCCCCTGGGAAAACAGTATAGAAAATGGAATAAATAATAAGTGTGAAAAGCTTCAGCCTCTGATAAGCAGAGCTGATATTGTGACATCATAATGCCTCATTCTACCAATGCCTAAGAGCCAACCTCATCAGTGATGTCACAATGGCTCTCTTTTACTATATTTTGATTTCTAGGGTGGCGCAGTGGTTAAAGCTACAGCCTCAGCACCCTGAGATTTAGAGTTCAAACCCACACTGCTCCTTGTGACCCTGGCAAGTCACTTAATCCCCCCATTGTCCCAGGTACATTAGACAAATTGTGAGCCTGCCAGGATAGACAGGGAAAAATGCTTGAATATCTGAATAAATTCACGTAAACTGTCCTGAGCTCCCTGGTAGAATGGTATAAAAAGATTTCATAAATATATGATAGGCCGGGTGGGTTTTGGTGAGCTCACACACTCCACCACAAGTGTCATACAGGCAAGTATGTACTGTTTCATTTACGTCTTTGGGGATGAGAAAGGGTCAGTGACCATTGGGGAAATGTGGGAAGGTCATGTCTTCATCTATCCAGTGATCATATGGTCAGTTTGGGCACCTTCTGGCACTCATTTGTTATTAAAAATAGGTCTAGCCCCAAACATCCAAACTGTGCCCTGAACATTTTCTAAAATGTTTGATTACAGCAGAAACACTCCAGGACCCATGACTTCTACTGGCATCACAGGGAAATACTTTTAAAACCAATATGAGGAAATATTTTTTTTTTCACTCAGAGAATAGTTAAGCTCTGGAACAGGTTGCCAGAGATTGTGGTAAGAGCGGATAGTGTAGCTGGTTTTAAGAGAGGTTTGGACAATTTCCTGGAGGAAAAGTCCATAGTCTGCTATTGAGACAGACATGGGAGAAGGCACTGCTTATCCTGGATCGGTAGCATGGAATGTTGCTACTCTGTGGTTCCAGAATCTTGTTATTCTTTGAGATGCTGGAATGTTCCTACTCCTTGGGTTTTGGCCAGGTACTAGTGACCTGGATTGGCCACTGTGAGAACGGTCTACTGGGCTTGATGGACCATTGGTCTGACCCAGTATGGTTGTTCTTATGCTCTTACATGTGCCAAGTATAGGACAATTAAGCCATTGTAACATCACTGATGAGGTTGGCTCTGAGACACTGTGGACTGAGGCATTATGACATCACAATCTCAGCTCTGGAATGTTGCTCTCATTGGGGTTCCGGAATTTTGCTATTCTTTGAGAGATGCTGGAATGTTGCTACTCTTTGGGTTTTGGCCAGGTACTAGGGACCTAGATTGGCCACCATGAGAACGGGCTACTGGCTTGATAGACCACTGGTCTGACTCAGTAAGGCTATTCTTATGCTCTTATGTATGCCAAGTATAGGACAATGAAGCCATTGTAACATCACTGATGAGGTTGGCTCTGAGGCATTATGACATCACAATCTCAGCTCCGGAATGTTGTTCTCATTGGGGTTCCGGAATCTCGCTATTCTTTGAGATGCTGGAATGTTGCTACCCTTTGGGTTTTGGCCAGGTACTAGAGACTTGGATTGGCCACCATGAGGACTGGGCTAGATGGGCCATTGGTATGACGCAGTATGGCTGTTCTTATGTTCTTATGGTCCCTTCTTTTTATAGGTTCTCTCTCACATGTTTTCATCTTGCTGGTGTTATTCTTCATTCAGATGCACCTTGTGGTCCCAGAATCTGCATTTTGAGACTCCCAGACTGCTAATGGATCTGGCCATTCTAAACCAAATAGCATTCTTTGCTGCCTTGGAGGTTCCCATGGGACCATTTCTAAGAAAGCTAATGTGCTTGGGATGTTTTATAAGGACAATCTACTATTACTACTACTGTTTATTATTTCTGTAGCGCTACCATACACAAGCAAGAGACGATCCCTGCATGAAAGAGCTTACAATCTAATGATGACAGACACAATGGACAAAAAATAGTGAATCAATATATGCCGTTCATCTAGGGAAGTACAAAGGGATGAAGAGGTTGAGAGGTTGACTACAGAGGATGGTTTACAAGTAGGTAGGGTTAGGACTTAAATAAAGCTATGGAAAAGTAGGCTTTAGCATGGATTTGAATACCTCCAAAGACAGAGCCTGACTTACCGAGCCAAGCAGGTTGTTCCAGGCATATGGCGCATCAAGGCAGAAGGGACAGAGTCAGGAGCTGGCAGTAGAGGAGAAGGGTACAGACAAGAGAGACTTGCCCAACGGAGTTCCCGGGGCAGAGAATAGAGAGGAGGAGAGAGATTGAGGAACTGCAGAGTGAATACACTTGTGGGTTACACGCCCCTCTTTACATACAGAAAATATGTTTTTAGTAAGTGTAATCTTGATATTTTGCCATTGACTTATGCTCAGATCTGCTGCTACAATCATTAATAATGGAAAAATTAGCATTGCTTATTAAATAAGCTCCTCTTGAGAGATGGTATACACTTCCCCCTCCGAATCCACGGTTTCAGCATCCGCAAATTCGGTTATTCGCGATTTTTTTTAGGGGAAAAAACAGATTTGTTTCGGACCTTCCCCGCCTCCCTCCCGCCTTCCCCCCCCCCCCCCCCCAGGCATCCCAGCCTTACCTGGTGGTCTAGCGGGGCTTTCAGGGCAGGAGCAATCGCCAATAGGAAATGGCTGCCATGAGCTCCCGTAGTAGGGCCAAGACTAGAAAAGCAAGAACAGCCCAGATTGTTGACCTAATTCAGCATCCCTGACTTATTTTTTGAGACGCAGCAATCTAGAATCTGATTTGTGTATTCAGTGCACTTAAGGATAGAATTATTAAGGACGCCTTCTGCTTCGGCCCTACCACTTCTTCTAATAATGGGTTTACATTGCTTTCTACTAAATGCCGGTTGAACAATTGGATGGCGTAGGAAAGGATGTGTTGATTTCGTCCATCAGGGAAATTAGACAGGTTGACAAGAAATCAATGATTACTTTTGACATCGCTTGAAGGAATTCTCTAGATTGGCCCCCGTTAATGGAAAATACAGATGCTGCGTACAATCCTGCACGGCAAGGGAAAGCAACTTAAAGCAGGAACAAAGTTGATGCTCTCGTATCTTTAAAAAAAAAAAAAAAAAATCAGAAAGGGTTTTATTCTTCTATTTGACACATAGGGCTCCTTTTTACTAAGGCGCGCTGGCCGTTTCAGCGCACGCAACAATACCGCTCGCGCTTAACCGCTAACGCCTCCATAGAGCTTGCGTTAGTATTTTTCATTTAGCGCGCACTAAAAACGCTAGCGCACCTTAGTAAAAAAGGAGCCCTATGTGTCAGATAGAAGAATAAAACCTTTTCTGAAAGGGCTGTAATGGGATTTTAAGTTGGATTTCTTAATTGGGATTTTTTTATTTAGTCAAATAAAGATTGTGTCATTGGGTAGAGAGTACTATTGGGTGGGAAGGGGTGGGTGTGGAGTGGGATGGTAAAGGTTCCAAACTCATATAGATAAGTGGGGGGTTTATTGATATTGGAATTAGTTTTTTATTATGTTTATTAATAATTGATGCATTATTGATGTCCTTTGATGCTGTATTTATTGTATTGGATGATATTTGCATCAGTAAAAACTGTTTGAATCTAAAAAAAAAATCCTTTCTGATTTTTTTTTTTTTTTAATAAGCTTTAACGATACGAGAGCATCAACTTTGTTCCTGCTTTAAATCTAATGCTCGGCTGCCAGCCACACTAAGAAAGGGGAGGGGTGGTTCTAATTAAACATTCATCACTCCCTCCAATGGAACTAAGTACTGCCAAACACACTGTCTTGAAGCGTTGCACTTTATAGCACGCTGGGAACGTTGATAAAAGATGCATCCATTGTGATCAGCCTTCTGTCGGCAGAGGTAAGCACTCTTCGGAAACTGCTCTTCATAATTCCCTACCTCCAGCATCCATCTCAGTCGCCAAAAAGGTGTCCAATTTATTCTCCACCTCTGCCGCTGAAAATGCATTAGCAAGAGTTGACGAGAGACTATTTTACAGCCTCAACGCCCTCTCTGTGAATAATTTCCTCTGGATTTTAAGGTGAATCTGTGCTTCAGGATGTTTGGTTGCGCATTTGATTGGCCCCACTGAAGAAAATGCATCAGATCATGACACTTTTTCACTGTAATTTCTCCCCCCCCAAAAAAAAAAGCATTGCAGATATAAATCAACTTCACCTTTTATATTTCATTTTATTTGCATATTTAACTACCCTACCAATGTAATTGACAATATTCTCTGTAACATCGCTTTATCCCAGGACAAGCAGGCAGGTATTCTCACTAGTGGGTGATGTCATCCGACAGAGCCCCGATACGGACATCTTGCAAGCATGTCTTGCTTGAAGAAACTCAGAAGTTTCGAGATGCCCGCACCGCGCATGCGCCAGTGCCTTCCCGCCCGATGTACCGGGCGCGTCTCCTCAGTTCTTTTCTTTCCGCGGAGCTGAGAAGTTCTCTTCAATTCTGCGCTGACTGAAATTTCAGTATTTTGCCTTCTTTCCCCGCGTTTTATTGTTTTACTTACTTTCTTTGACTTTTATTTCTATTTAAAAAAAAAAAAAAAAAAAAAAAGTTACAATTATTTCGTCCGGCGGTTCGGCCGGGCCGGCCTCGTGGCTGCGACCTAGCTCCTTCGACCTAGCAACGTCACTTTTCCGGCCTATGTCCCGGCCTATCACCGGTTTTAAAAAGTGCAGCAAGTGCCAGCGTGCGATTTCGTTGACGGACCCACACCGGCGCTGTCTTCAGTGTCTTGGTCCAGAACACGTTCCGAAATCGTGCCGGCCTTGTTCCACGCTCACAGCGCGCTCTTTTAAACGGCGCTGCTTACTTTGGGAGTCCATGTTTAAGATGGAGTCTTCTAAGGAGCCATCTGCTTCGACCTCGACAGATGTTTCACCGGTCTGTTCGAAGCCTGCATCTGCGACTCATGCATCGAGCATCGTGAAGCCAGCATCGTTCACACCGGCTTCTGCATCGAGTTCAGCATCGGTTCCTGCTCCCGTCTCCTCGGTTCAGGTACCGCCTTCCACTGTTCCTCCCGTGGTCATAAAAGTGCCCAAAGCTACCAAGCAGAAGCACTCGACCACGAAGGAACGCGATGACCGTGCAGGAGGACCCCCTTTCGGTGCGGATCCCTCCATATCGGCATCGCTTAAATCCCTGCTCGAAGCTCAATTTGTTGAGCTCATGCGGACGATGGGACCGAGGCTTATCGCTAATATTCAGGGCGATACTACGGTCCCGGTCCCGGAGAGCGGTCCGCCCCCTCCTCCTCCTCCTCGTCGTTCGATTTCCCTGCTCGACGAGGGGGAGCGGCGGAGGGCGGCGGAACCCACTAGGCGGGCTTCCCTTTCTGACATGCCGCCTTTAGAGCCCATTACACCTCCACGTCACCAGGGTACTACATCGGCCCCTGATAATCGGAGTCCTGGGCATACTGCATCGCAGGAGGAGTTCTTTCGCACTCCATACCAGACTTGGGTGGCACTGCGTGAGTCGGCATCGTTGCCTCCCATGCGCTCCACTGCATCGAGTCCAATCCATTCCTTCGAGGCTTCAAGGGATCGATCGATGCATCGAAGATCACGTTCCCCATCCCGGCATCGGGAGGGGCATCGATCTCGACATTCTTCTAGACACTCCTCGCGTCATTCAGAGGTGTCTCCACAGAAGAAAATGCAGCGTATGGGATACTCATCCTCAGATTTATCCCAGCCAGAGGGACCGGAGTATGAAGAACCATCTACCTCATACTCTCCATGCCGCTCCCAGCTCTCCCTGGAACCGGAGGCTTCCACGTCTTCTAGTCCGTCTCGCCGGCCGGCCTTGGCGGACCAACTTTCCTTTTCATCCTTTCTCAGACAGATGGCGGATGACTTGGATGTGACCTTAGATACTGGGTCGAAGTACTCTAAGGAGTATCTGGACACCATGCATTTACCTCATCCTCCGGCGGAGACACTTCGGCTTCCCCTGCATAAGTTACTTGACCAGACTCTCATGCGGTGTTTGGAGACACCGTATTCCATACCTGCGGTACCTAGCAAGTTGGATGCTCGATACCGCATCGTGCACCACAAGGGGTTTGAGGGAGCTCAACTCTCTCATCAGTCCCTCCTAGTCGAGTCTTCCCTTAAACGTTCGCACCCCTCCCAAGTCTACGCTTCCGTGCCTCCTGGCAGGGAAGGGAGAACGATGGATAAGTTTGGTAGACGTATCTATCAAAATTCAATGATGGCGACTCGAGTGCTCAATTACAATTTTTTCTTCTCGTCCTATTTGGATTTTTTCTTGCCGGTACTCCGCAAGTTCACACCTTTCATCGATGCTGAGGCTCGGTTTGAGTTTGAGGAGGTGGTGGCGACCCTGTCCCAGTTGCGCCTCCAATTGATGCAATCCTCCTATGATGCTTTCGAGCTCTCGGCTCGTGCTGCGGCCTGCTCGGTCGCCATGCGTCGACTGGCTTGGCTTCGCACCATTGATATGGATCCGAATCTCCAAGACAGACTTGCAAATGTGCCTTGTGCGGGAGCGGATCTGTTCGATGAGTCTGTCGAGACTGTTACTAAAAAACTGTCAGACCACGAAAAATCTTTCCAGTCTATCATGAGGCCTAAGCCTAAACCACAACAGTCTCGTCCTTCTAGACCGCCTATAATCTACCAAAGGCGTTATCAACCGAGGCAGGCCCCTCCTGCGAGACAGCCTGCAAAGCGACAGCCGCCTCAGAAGACTCAGCAAAAGCCTCAGATGCCGGCTGCTCCCAAGGCTACTCAGCCTTTTTGACTCTCCTCCAGGGAGCATAACCGATCTCGTTCTGTCTACCCCATATTTTCCCATAGGGGGTCGCCTCCATCATTTTTGTCATCGATGGGAGGCGATCACCACGGACCTCTGGGTCCTCTCCATCGTAAGAGAGGGATACTCTCTTCATTTCCAACGGGTCCCCCCGGACCATCCTCCAAGAGAGTATCCTTCCAACTCCACACAGACCGCTCTTCTTCTCCAGGAAGCTCAGGCTTTGCTCCGGCTTCGGGCCGTCGAGCCGGTACCGGTGGATCAACAAAACCAGGGGTTTTACTCCCGGTACTTCCTGGTCCCGAAGAAGACGGGCGATCTGCGTCCCATTTTGGACCTTCGGGTCCTCAACAAGTTTTTGGTCAGGGAACGGTTCCGCATGCTGACCCTTGCCTCTCTTTATCCCCTAATCGAGCAGAACGATTGGTTATGCTCTCTGGATCTCAAGGAGGCCTACACTCACATTCCGATTCATCCGGCCTCCCGCAAGTTCCTCAGATTCCGGGTGGGACATCTGCATCTGCAGTATCGAGTGCTTCCCTTCGGCCTATCTTCGTCGCCCAGAGTCTTCACGAAGTGTCTGGTAGTGGTGGCCGCTGCACTCCGGAACATGGGTCTCCAGGTGTTCCCATACCTCGACGACTGGCTCATCAAGGCCCCGTCCGCTCCCAAGGTCATTTCGGCGACCTTGACTACCATTTGTTTTCTGCAGAGCTTGGGCTTCGAGATCAACTTTCCAAAGTCCCATCTTCAGCCCACCCAGTCTCTCCCCTTCATAGGGGCTGTCCTGGATACCATTCAACTTCGAGCATTCCTTCCTCCTCCACGCTTACATGCTCTCCTTCTACTCTGCCAGTCAGTGTCTTCTCGCCAATCCATCTCAGCGAGACACATGATGGTCCTTTTAGGCCACATGGCATCTACAGTTCATGTGACGCCTTTTGCCAGACTACATCTCAGGATCCCTCAATGGACTCTGGCATCTCAGTGGACTCAGGTGTCCGACCCGTTATCTCGTCACATTGTGGTCACTCCTGCTCTACGGCAGTCTCTTCTCTGGTGGATGACCTCTTCGAATCTATCCAGAGGTTTGCTGTTTCATTCTCCTCCCCATCAGAAAGTTCTAACGACCGATTCATCGAACTATGCATGGGGGGCCCATCTGGATGGTCTTCGCACTCAGGGGTTCTGGACCAGTGCGGAACGACTCCATCAAATCAATCTTCTGGAGCTCAGGGCCATCTTCAATGCTCTCCAAGCTTTTCAACATCTGCTTCACGACATGGTGGTCCTTATTCGCACAGACAATCAGGTCGCCATGTATTATGTCAACAAACAAGGGGGCACGGGCTCGGCCCCTCTTTGTCAGGAAGCTCTTCGAGTCTGGGATTGGGCGGTTCGCCACAACACCTTCCTCAGAGCAGTCTACATTCAGGGGAAGGACAACGTCTTGGCAGACAAATTGAGTCGTCTACTTCAACCTCACGAATGGACGCTCCACTCCGACCCCCTTCATCAGATCTTTGCTCAGTGGGGGACACCTCAGATAGACCTCTTTGCAGCCCCCCACAACTTCAAGCTGCCTCAATTTTGCTCCAGGATCTACACTCCTCATCGCCTAGAGGCAGATGCTTTTCTGCTGGATTGGAGCAAACGTTTCCTATATGCGTTTCCTCCTTTTCCTCTCATTCAAAAGACTCTAGTCAAATTGAGATTAGACCATGCCACCATGATTCTGATTGCTCCTCGGTGGCCCAGACAACCTTGGTTCTCCCTTCTACTTCAACTCAGCAGCAGGGAGCCAGTACTTCTTCCAGTGTTTCCTTCACTACTCACTCAACATCAAGGTTCACTACTTCATCCCAATCTGCAGTCCCTCCACCTGACAGCTTGGTTCCTTTCAACATAACTCCTCACCAGTTCTCTCAAGCAGTGAGGGAGGTCTTGGAGGCTTCCAGGAAGCCTGCTACTCGACAATGCTATTCCCAAAAATGGACTAGATTCTCTTCCTGGTGTATTTCCAATGCCACGGAACCTCAGCGAGCTTCCCTATCTTCTGTATTGGATTATCTTCTACACCTGTCCCAGTCTGGCCTCAAGTCTACCTCTATACGAGTCCACCTGAGTGCTATTGCGGCTTTCCATCAGCCTCTACAAGGGAAACCTTTGTCTGCTCATCCTGTGGTTTCCAAATTTATGAAAGGACTTTTTCATGTCAACCCTCCTCTCAAACCTCCTCCTGTGGTTTGGGATCTCAATGTTGTCCTGTCTCATCTTATGAAGCCTCCGTTTGAACCTCTCAACACGGCTCCACTCAAGTATCTCACCTGGAAGGTGGTTTTTCTAGTGGCCCTCACGTCAGCTCGTCGGGTCAGTGAGCTTCAGGCCCTAGTGGCGGATCCACCGTTCACCGTATTCCATCATGACAAGGTGGTTCTCCGTACTCATCCAAAATTCTTACCTAAAGTGGTCTCTGAATTTCACATCAACCAATCCATCGTGCTTCCGGTGTTCTTTCCAAAGCCTCATTCTCATCCTGGGGAATCTGCTTTGCACACTCTGGACTGTAAACGTGCTCTAGCTTTCTACTTGGATCGCACAAAGCCACACAGAACTGCTCCTCAACTTTTCGTCTCCTTTGATCCAAACAAGTTGGGACGACCGGTATCGAAGCGCACCATCTCCAACTGGATGGCGGCTTGTATCTCTTCCTGCTATGCCCAGGCTGGATTATCCCTTCCCTGTAAGGTCACAGCCCATAAGGTCAGAGCAATGGCAGCCTCTGTAGCCTTCCTCAGATCGACACCGATTGAGGAGATTTGTAAGGCTGCCACTTGGTCCTCGGTTCATACATTCACCTCTCATTATTGTCTGGATACTTTCTCCAGACGGGATGGACAGTTTGGCCAAACAGTGTTACAAAATTTGTTCTCTTAAGTTGCCAACTCTCCCACCATCCCATTGGGGTTAGCTTGGAGGTCACCCACTAGTGAGAATACCTGCCTGCTTGTCCTGGGATAAAGCAATGTTACTTACCGTAACAGTTGTTATCCAGGGACAGCAGGCAGCTATTCTCACGTCCCACCCACCTCCCCTGGGTTGGCTTCTCAGGCTAGCTACCTGAACTGAGGAGACGCGCCCGGTACATCGGGCGGGAAGGCACTGGCGCATGCGCGGTGCGGGCATCTCGAAACTTCTGAGTTTCTTCAAGCAAGACATGCTTGCAAGATGTCCGTATCGGGGCTCTGTCGGATGACATCACCCACTAGTGAGAATAGCTGCCTGCTGTCCCTGGATAACAACTGTTACGGTAAGTAACATTGCTGTCTGTGTACAGTCTCTTCTTCTGTAAACCCCTCTCAACTGCTCCTGGTATTGCGGAATACAAAAAAAAGTTGTTATTATTATTACTAGTCTTTAAGCACATTATATTAACAGGTGTTAGAATAGATGTGTCTATCTGTCTGTGTTTCTTTATCTCTCTCTCCTTGGCCGCTGTCTGTGTCCTTCTGTCTTCCCCCCCATCCCCCGAACAAAGCTGTCTGCCCCCAGCACACACCTCCCCCCCAAAGCAGCCCCCTTTCCCTCTCCCTAACTGTCTCTCCATGGCCCTCTTCTGTCTTCCCCCCCCCAGAGCAAAGCCGTCTGTCACCAGCACACCTCCCCGCCAAAGCAGCCCCCTTTCCCTCTCCCTATCTCTCCATGGCCCCTTCGGTCTCCCCCCACAACATCCGTCCCCCCAAAGCAGCCCCCTTTCCCTCTCCCTGTCTCTCCATGGCCCCTTCTATCTCCCCCCAGCACACCCCTCCCCCCAAAGCAGCCCCATTTCCCTTTTCCTCTCCCCCTGGCCCCCGGTATTGATCCGCTTCTTACCCTCCCTCCATCCCGGCGTCTTCTGGCCTGCTCCTCTTCAAAGCAGCCTGCGATTGTGGTGGCCGGCTTTAGCGAACCTCGCAGACCGCTCTCCAACTCGGTAGCACGTTCCCTCTGACGCAATCCCGTGCTACTGAGGTTGGAGAGCGGCCTGCGAGGTTCTTTAAAGCCGGCCACAATCGCAGGCTGCTCTGAAGAGGAGGATCAGAGGAGCGGCAGCAGCGGCGGCGAGTGAGGGCGGGACAGGCTGCTGTGAAGAGGAGGATTAGCGGCAGCGGCGGAGGCAGCAGCGGCAGTGGCGAGTGAGGACGGGAGGTGTGTTCCCTGCCGAGGACGTGGGCAGGGAGAGAGCTTGCCTGGCTTCCAAATGGTGAGTGAGGGCGGGAGGAGGGGAGTGGCCAGAATGTTCCCTGCCGCCGGGTTCTAAAATGGAATACGGCCACGGATCACACACCACAGCAGCAGGGAACATGAAAGTCTAAGTGTGCATGCGCACTTAGGGTTTTATTATATAGGATTATGTTAGTAGTTCAGATTCAGTTAAAACAAAAAATATATACTGTACAGAGATTTTGAATTTCTTTAGTAAGTCCCAGTTAGGATTGCCAGATTTTACATTCATAAAATCTGGACCCCTAGACCCACACCCCAGGCCCGCCCATCCTCACCCCATTACACCCCAGTCCTGCCCTAGCCCCGTCCCCACTGCTTGCTCTGGTTGGGCAGGAGGGCATCCGACACAATTTCTTTTCAAAACTCGAACAAAGTGCCGGGTTTTGAAAAGTCATCTGGACCCCCAGACATGTCCGGGGAAATCTGGACATCCAGTAACCATAGATATGGGCCTAACAACCTATCTCGATGGTTGACTACATTGTCCACCAGGCTACTCCAGAGACCTGCTTGCTGCTCTACTAGGACTGGCCATAACATTTGAAGCTATCATAAGATATGTACTGCTTCATTCATATTTTGGGGGGATGGGGTGTAAAGGTGGGGTGGGGGTCATGCCTTCATCCCTCCAGTGGTCATTTGGTCAGTTTGAATATAAGAACATAAGAATAGCCTTAGTGGGTCAGACCAATGGTCCATCAAGCCCAGTAGCCCGTACTCACGGTGGCCAATCCAGGTCACTAGTACCTGGTCAAAACTCAGAGTAGCAAGATTCCATACAGGATTTCCCCAATGAATATGCATTGAAAGCAGTGCATGCACAAAGATCTCATGCATATTCATTGGGGAAATCCTGAAAACCCGACTGGATTGCGGCCCTCAAGGAGGGACTTTGAGACCCCTGAAACCTATTAGGAACCACCGTCTGCCAGTGGAAAATCGACATAGCATTCAAACAAGATTTGTCGTGGTGACGCTGCAGTCCCGTTAACATTATTGGCAAGAACAATCTCATCAACTTGAGGATTTGAGGTTCGTGGTTTCGGAAGCTCCACGGTTTCCTCGGGGAGGTAATTGGCAAGCTTATTTCTGGAAAAAAGAGCAGGCTCGGGCCAAACTACTTCTGAGTGACTTGTATGAATATTTACAAGATTTACATCATCCGAGCTAGAAAGAATGGGGAGAGCAAAGGTGGAAACGATGATAAATTAAGCTGCTTTTTTTCCCACTGCTCTTCCATAAGCTCGGCAAATTAACAACCATCCCTCCTCTCATATCTTCTGTGCCTTACAAACATCCTTGAAAACTCCAGCTCATAAACTTCGCTTTAATTGCAGCAAATTTCTGACGCCTGATTGGGAGGGGGCAGAGGATCAGAAATAATCAATGGTGTACACAAAATTCAATTTCTTTCATTAGCAGAATAATAGCTTGTTTTGTTCTCCAGGACATTTATTCATTTATATACATTGTTTAATTTATGCTTTCATGCTTTCTTTCTTCCAGGGTATATGATTAAAAGGTCTAGATAATAAAGAGACCTATTCATGGAATTGTGGTAGAAATGCTCTTTATTAAGGGAGATAAATTGTGTTATTACAGGACTACCATAGTGCACATTCACTAGTGTATATAGTGAAAGTGAGTACAACAATATTGCCTGTTAATTTAGCACAGACTAGAGAGTTGTGCGGGGACAGAAATCCCACCCATCCCCGCCCGTTCCCGCCAGGATCCTCTCTATCCCCACCCATCCCCGCCAGGATCCTCTCCATCTCCACCCATCCCCGCCAGGATCCTCTCCGTCCCCACCCATCCCCGCAAGGAATTACCTCCATCCCCGCCCGTCCCCATAAAAAGCAGCAATTACTTCCGACAGGATCATCAATTCCACAGTTTCTTTTGCTGTTTTCCTTGTGGAATCTCTTTGGTGGAACCCTTTTTTTGTTTTCTGTTCAGGTAATTCACTTATAAACCCCCTCTTTTACTAAGGCTGACGTGTCCATTATATTATATGGACGAACCCTGCTTCGAAAGCCTTCCATCCCCATGGGAGTCCCGTTGGCTAGAGAGGGGTCCCCGTAGGAGTCCCATGGGCCAGAAGGGGGTCCCCATGGGAGTCCTTTGGGTTAGGGGTGATTCCCGCGGGACCCGCGGGATTCCCACGATCCCCGTTCCCATGCAGACCTCTAGCACAGACCACGCTGGGCTGATACCGAGTGGATGAAGTCAGGGTAGTTTATTTATTGGTATTTATTAAGGTGCGTTATTTCACAGATGAAGGGCTGACGCCACTCTCACTGTCCACACTTCCACAGCAATAAAATTATCCCTAACAGGAGCTGAATATAGAAACATAGAAATATGATGGCAGATAAAGGCCACGTGCCTATCCCAAGCCCTTATTAATTCAGACAGTCTCTGTCTCCACCACCTGTTCTGGGAGACTGTTCCACGCATCTACCACCCTTTGTGTAAAAA
Source organism: Geotrypetes seraphini (assembly GCF_902459505.1). Lineage (NCBI taxonomy): Eukaryota > Metazoa > Chordata > Amphibia > Gymnophiona > Dermophiidae > Geotrypetes > Geotrypetes seraphini. The sequence continues at coordinate 255,062,029 of NC_047088.1, forward strand.
AGTATTCCCTCAGATTACTCCGGAGCCTGTCACCTCTTAACTTCATCCTATGCCCTCTCATTGAAGAGTTTCCTTTCAAATGAAAGAGGCTCGACTCGTGCGCATTTACATTACGTAGGTATTTAAACGTCTCTATCATATCTCCCATCTCCTGCCTTTCCTCCAAAGTTTACAGATTGAGATATTTAAGTCTGTCCTTTATCACGAAGACCACACACCATTTTAGTAGCCTTCCTCTGGACCAACTCCATCCTTTTTATATCTTTTTGAAGATGTGACCTCCAGAATTGTACACAATATTCTAAATGAGGTCTCACCAAAGTCTTACACAGGGGTATCAGTGCCTCCTTTTTTCCTACTGGCCATACCTCTCCCTATGCACCCTAGCATCCTTCTAGCTTTCGCCTGTTTGGCCACCTTAAGATCATCACATACAATCCCACCCAAGTCCCAGTCTTCCATCGTACACATAAGTTCTTCACCCCCTAAACTGTACCGTTGCCTCTGGTTTTTGCAGCCCAAATTCATGACATTGCATTTCTTAGCATTAAATTTTAGCTATGAAATTTCAGACCATTCTTCAAGCTTTGCTAGGTCTTTCTTCATGTTATTCACACCATCCAGCGTGTCTACCCTATTGCAGATTTTGGTATCATCTGCAAAGAGGCAAATCTTGCACGATAACCCTTCAGCAATATTGTTTATAAAAATGTTAAAAAGAACAGGCCCAAGAACAGAACCTTGAGGCACACCATTGGTACCATCCCTTTCCTCAGAGCGATCTCCATTGATCACTACCCTCTATCGCCTTCCACTCAACCAGTTCTTGACCCAAACCATCACTTTGGGACCCATCCTGAGGGCACTCAGTTTATTTATTAGACATCTGTGTGGAACACTGTCAAAGGCTTTGCTAAAATCTAAATACACCACATCTGTTAAATGCATAGCTTCATGCTACCATGTTCTTTCCACCCCTGTCCTATACAGGCAGTGGTGGAGAAGCTGGATGGACTTTAATTCCACCAGTACACATATTGGGGTTGGTACTCAAAGCAATTTACCAGCCAGAAATGGCTACTGGATGCAGTGGTGTAGCGAGGGAGGTTGGTGCCCGGGCTGGTGGCACCCTGCATTGCCACGCTGTGCTCCCCTAGTCTTCCCTGCTGCTTGAACTCTACCTCTTGAAATATTTGCCAGCGTGAAAAGCGTCTTCCACTTGCTGTTTGCGTTGGCCTCAGCTCTCTTCTGACGTCACATCCTGGTCCTGTGATCAGGAAGTGATGTCAGAAGGGAACCAGGGTTGGCATGAGCTGCAAATGGACGATTTTGCATGGACCAGCGGACATTTAAAGAGGTGCACAGAGGGGGGGAGGGGGTGGAGAGAAGAAGAGGCACTGGTGCCCACCACAAAGACAGAGCCCGAGGCAGCCCACCCTCCCCACCTCCTTTACTACTTCACTGCTCCATTATCTGGATGGTTAAATCCTGTGTTTGGGGCTAACGGATCATTTTCAGGGGCACTTGACAGGTTAGTGATGCCAGTTTCAGGAGGAGGGGGCATTCAAGAGCAGAGTTGGCACTTGGCCAGTTAAGTGTTGATATTCAGCACTTAAGTGGAGGCCAGGTCAACTGCCTAAATAGTAACATATAAAAGTTAGTCCTACCTTCTCCCCTTTATGAGGTGACGCGTCAAAATCACGCGAGACAATTGTGCGCAGATAAAGGCGGGCCGACAATTGCGCACAGGAGATCAACGCACCGGATTTAAACTGAATTTTAAAGCGCTCCGAGGGTGTGTGGGTGGGAGCCACCACCTTTGGGGGTTGGGGGGGGTGGGAACACCCCCCACACACACATTATAGAGAAAACTGAACTTTTTTCCTAAAAAATAGGTAAAAAGCCTGTTTCCTCTATAATGGGGGGCTCCCCCCACAACACCCCCCCCACGGCAGCGCCAACTCTACTAAGTTAAGTGCGGTGTTTCCCCCCCACACACACACACACTCCCTCGGAGGGCTTTAAAATCCAGTTTAAATCCGGCACGCTGATCTCCTGCGTGCGATTGTCGGCCCGGCTTTGTCTGCACACGATTGTCTGCGCGCAGTTTAGTCTATGAACCCTTTATGAAGTCATGTTTGGCTTTTTTTTTTTTATCGCTGGCTGCGGCAGTAAAAGCTCCAACACTCATAGAATTCCTATGAGCGTCGGAGCTAATACCACCACAGCCGGTGATAAAAAAAAAAAAGCTTAATAATAATAATAACTTTATTTTTCTATACCGCCATAATCTTGCGACTTCTAGGCGGTTCACAGTGAAGAGAGCTGTACAATCAGCGAATTACAGTGTACAAATAGTGAAGGTGTCACTGAGCAGTCAGTGATTACAAATTTGCAAGAAAAGATATTAATGGGTTGAAGTATAAACTAAAGGAGAGCCAGCGAATTACAGAATACGATTGGAGAAGAAGACACTGAACAGTCATTGAAAACAGGATACCGTTTTTTGACTAGGAATTAAATCTATTGAACAGAGCGGTCTTGATTTCTTTCTGAAAGTCGCCGTAGGTTAACCTGGTTCTGTCCATGAAGTTGCCACGCAGCTTCTGATTGGTGAGGTCCAACTTTAATGCAGGAAGAGGTGGTCGGGGCATACTGCAAGTGATTTCCTTCACTCGCCGGCACTCCAGCTGCCTTTTCCTGTCTCCCCTGCTAAAAACCGTATTCGTGTTTTTTTACAACATTTGCGGGGGTTCCCGGAACGGAACCCCTGCGAATATCGGGGGAGTACTGTAAACCTTTCTGAGCTCCCCTGGGAGAACAGTATAGAAAATTGAATAAATAAATAAAAAGTTAAAGACCTACGGGGGAAGGGAAGGTAGGAGGGGGCAGAAAAGAGGGTAAGAGGCACCTCCTACCCTCACTATGCCACTGACTACTACAACTATTTCTAGAGCGCTATCAGATAAAGTTTTATGCCCTGATATTCAGTAGGCACCTAGGACCACATAAATAATGGGCATCAGAACTTCCCCCCTCCCACCTGGCTTCTGGCCCTCCCCTCATTCCCCAGGCAACCGAATGCCTTTTGACTCCCCTCCTCCCCCAGCCCCTCCATATCTTTTTAAAGAATTAATTTCTGCAACTCATATCCACTACTTATACCGGCCGCAAGCCAACTTTCTGTTTCCACATAAGTGGGGCCAGGTCCGAGGAAAGGCTTGTGGATGGCCATCGTGTCCAGTAGGTATGAGTCACTGCTCACTACCAGCAAAGAAATGAAGTCTCTAAAAAATATGGAAGGGTGGACAGAGGGGGGAATTGAAAGGCATCTGGCCACCTGGGGGGAAAGGGGAGGTATAGATACCAAGTGGGGAGTGGGTTTCCCGTTCTGGTGGGCTCACAATCTATCTAATGTCCCTGTGGCACTGGGGGGATTAAGTGACTTGCCCAGGGTCACAAGGAGCAGTGCGGGTTTGAACCCACAACCCCAGGGTGCTGAGACTGTAGCTTTAACCCCTGCATCACACACAGATATTTATACCTGCAATTTTCATAGCTTTCTATGGGACAATTTTTTTTTTTTTAAAGATCTATAGAAATTGGATTTACAAAAATAAGCACCTATTTACCTCCTCACCTAGGTGCCTTGTTATAAAATTACCCTCTGAGGAACTGGTAGTATTTGTGTGATTTGTTCTGAGCATGGCACAGGAAAAGCGGGTAGCAAAATCTTAGAGAAAACAAAACCGATAAATTCTCTTTCTTTCTCACGTCTCTGCTATTTCCTGTCTCTTTGAGTTTTATTTTGGTACTGAGCACCTGGAAAACATGAAAAGGGCTATTAGTGAGTAGATTGATACTGTATGTGGGAAACAGATAATTAGTGTGTTATATTTTTGTTCTTTGTACCAAAGACATTAAGCAAATGACAGAAATTTTACTAACTGCACCGCCATCCCCCCCCCCCCCCTGAGAAAGAATAAAATGAATTTTCAGAGGAAAACTTGATTTCAAACTTTCATAGTGAGCGAAAGGCCTACTCTCATGAATATGCCAGTTGGCAGATGTGACATGCGTAGTATAATTTTGGCATTTGGGGGGAAACTCTGTGCCAGGTGTTCATAGACAAGATGACAACAGGACGTTGGACTTCACGTAGACACGACATTCAATGCCACCCTCCACCACTTAGGAGTCCTTTACTAAGGCGCGCTAGGATATAATGGACACGTTACCACACGTTAACATTTAGCGTGCACTAATTTTTTGCACGTGGTAAGATGCACTAGGACCCCCTAAGTGGATGTTCTTCAAGCAAGTTATTTCACCTCTCTGGCTTTGTAGCAGTGAGAGGCGCCCAAGACGGTGGTGCCCGGGACAGTGGCACCCCTCCCCAGCCCTCTTCTCAGTCCCCCCCCCCCACCTCCACAAGCTCCTTCTCCACCTCCTCCTGCTGCACATGTGACGCTTCCCTACCCCCGTGCCTCTGTAATGTTCCTGGCGCAAGAACTCTCAAAGAGTAGAATTAGAAACATAGAAGATGACGGCAGAAAAAGGCTACAGCCCATCAAGTCTGCCCACTCTGCTTACCCACCCCCTGTCTATGCCCTAATGACCCAATTTCCTTATCTTGACCCTCGTAGGGATCCCACATGGGTATCCCATTTATTCTTAAAGTCTGGCACGCTGTCTGCCTCGATCACCTGCACTGGAAGCTTGTTCCAATGATCAACCACTCTCTCTGTGAAGAAATACTTTCTGGTGTCTGCAGCAGCCACTCTCTCCTCCTCTCCCTATTGGCTAAGGCTCTTAACATTTGCATCTCCTCTTCCTATAGGCTAAGGCTCTTTACACCTGCATTGTGATGTCATAGAACTTTCTGATTATAGAAACATGATGGCAGATAAAGGCCAAATGACCCATCATAGAAACATAGAAGATGACGGCAGAAAAGGGCTACAGCCCATCAAGTCTGCCCACTCTGCTTACCCACCCCCTGTCTATGCCCTAATGACCCAATTTCCTTATCTTGACCCTCGTAGGGATCCCACATGGGTATCCCATTTATTCTTAAAGTCTGGCACGCTGTCTGCCTCGATCACCTGCACTGGAAGCTTGTTCCAATGATCAACCACTCTCTCTGTGAAGAAATACTTTCTGATGTCACCATGAAATTTTCTGCCCCTGAGTTTGATCTTGTGGCCGAGGGTCCCTTGAGAAAGAAAATATCATTTTCCACTTCGACACGTCCCGTGAGGTACAGTGGTGCCTCGCATAACGGACGCCTCGCACAGCGAACGCTGCGCATAACGAACTTTTTGTCTTGCTCCCTATAACGAACTTCGTTTCACACAACGAAGTCGCCCGAGGGGCCCGGGGGGGGGCGGAACTACTCTCGCCGCTTCCTAATGTGAGCCGGGAACAGCAGCACCCTCCTGTCTGAATGCAGTGTTCCATCATCTCCCTCCACCTTACCTTAGATGCCGAGTTTTCCGGCTTTCTTTTTCGGCCAGCCACACACTTTCAAAGAGCAGCACATGCGCGCATGCTCTGTTGTTCAATCTTCTCCTCTGACGCAACCGGAAACCGGAAGTTGCAGGAGAGGAGAACATTGATCAACTCCAGCAGCTGCGCGTGCACAGCTTTTTGAAAGCGTGCGGCTGGGTGAAAAAGAAAGCTGGCAAACTCTGCATATAAGGTGAGGTGGAGGGAGGGAAATGTAGGGCTGCAGAACGAATTATTTTGTTTTACATGTATTCTTATGGGAAAACAGGGCTGCAGAACGAATTATTTTGTTTTACATGTATTCTTATGGGAAAACGCGTTTCACACAACGAACTTTTCGCATAACAAACTTGCTCCTGGAACGAATTAAGTTCGTTGTGTGAGGCACCACTGTACTTAAATGTTTCGATCATGTCTCACCTCTCCTTTTGACATGGAGGCAAAAAAAGAAATTCTACAGTAAGCAAGCAAAGAAACTCCTTAAACTAGAAAATATAATGCAACAGTGACAAGTCTAATGGGGGAGAGGGGCAGAACAAGATGGTGGCAGTGTTGTGAGGCATAGAATTTTGGGACCTAGCTAGGAACTTAGGACCTGGGTTGGTCACTATTGGAAACAGGATGCTGGGCTTGATGGACCTTCGGTTTGTCCCAGTATGGCAAGTCTTAAGAGCCAAGTATAGGACAATCAAGCCATTGTGACATCACTGATGAGTTTGGCTCTTAGGCATTGGTAGAGTGAGGCATTATGAGATCACAACCTCAGCTCTGGAATGTTGCTACTCTTTGGGTTTCTGCCAGGTACTTGGGACCTGGGTTGGCCACTGTTGGAAACAGGATACTGGGCTTGATGGACCTTCAATTCTTATGTTCTTATGTGAGCCAAGTATAGGACAATCAAGCCATTGTGACATCACTGCTGAGGTTGGCGCTTAGGCTTTGGTGGAATGAGGCATTATGACATCACAATCTCAGCTCTGGAATGTTGCTACTCTTTGAATTTCTGCCAGGTACTTGGGCCCTGGTTGGCCACTGTTGGAAACAGGATACTGGGCTTGATGGACCTTCAATTCTTATGTTCTTATGTGAGCCAAGTATAGGACAATCAAGCCATTGTGACATCACTGCTGAGGTTGGCGCTTAGGCTTTGGTGGAATGAGGCATTATGACATCACAATCTCAGCTCTGGAATGTTGCTACTCTTTGGGTTTCTGCCCGGTATTTGGGACCTGGTTGGCCACTGTTGGAAACAGGATACTGGGCTTGATGGACCTTCAATTCTTATGTTCTTATGTGAGCCAAGTATAGGAAAATCAAGCCATTGTGACATCACTGCTGAGGTTGGCGCTTAGGCTTTGGTGGAATGAGGCATTATGACATCACAATCTCAGCTCTGGAATGTTGCTACTCTTTGGGTTTCTGCCCGGTACTTGGGACCTGGGTTGGCCACTGTTGGAAAGAGGATTCTGGGCTTGATGGACCTTTGGTGTGTCCCAGTATGGCAATTCTTATGCTCCTACTTTATCTTCACCTGTGTCATCATGGGAAAGCGAGAGGGGAGCGCACAGGCACCGGCAGGGATCCAATATATTTGTGTGCTGGAATTCAAGCAGTATAGCAACCTCAGAGGGAGTCACAATTACATTTTTTTAGAGAAGCAGCCATTGATTTTGCAATTGAGAAACTGCAGATTGTCATGTTAGATTCACTATGGGTTACAGTTATTACCCCAGGAAAAGTTATGACTCGGTCTATAAAAGTCCTAAAGAGCAAGTTTTAAATTTATCTACTGAAGCTTCACAATGTACTACTCAAGTTATGGAATGTAGCAAAAAAAAAATGAATCTTTTAGACACAAAGAGTTTCAAAGCTAGAATCTTTTCAAATAGCTAGTCCTGGAAGCATTGGGAAAACTTGACTAGAATTAAGAACACGGATTTTTAAAGATTTCTAAGGATGAATGGTGAATAGTCAGGTGAAGCCTTGTGAAAATATTTGGATTGGAGTTTTGGGAATCTCAAAGGAATTATGCCCCAATCTTTTAAGGACTTATTTTATCCAACTGCGGTCTCTCAGAAGACAAGTGCTCTAAGATGAGTCTGACATGTGGAGAACCCTCTCTCTCCTGTGAATTTGATTATTAGACTCTCTTTTAGTAGGCCGCAGTAGAGGTTTCTACTAGAGAGTGACACGGTAACCCTTACTGTGGGAATTCCGCAGTTACATTGAAAATTCCGCAGTTACCATGGGAATTCCCACAGTAACGGGAAAACATTGACAGTTTTACGCAGTATTACTGCGGTAGTGCCGCAGGAATGAGAACCACTGATACTGTAATACCGTGGCAATGGGGACCAAGGGCACCCTCCCCAAGCCTACCTTTTATGTCCCCAGTGGTGTAGTGGCTTCTTTGGGAGCAGGAAAAAGCCGAGCACTTTCCTGCCCCTTCTAGAACACCCCCCCACCCCGCCACTGCTGGTCTGAAGATCCTCAAAATGGCTGCTGAGACTTCTTGGGGAGGGTTCCCTCAGTTCTCATTGCCACTAGACCTACTGGGGATATTAATAGGTAGGGTACTGGGGGGGGAGGGGGAGCTCTGGAGCAACCTTACATCCCCTCTCCGAAATTCGAGCTCCTTCCAACTCTTCCGAAAACATCTGAAAACTTGGCTTTTCTCAAAAATGTAACACCTCCCCCCTCTCTGTTACCCCAAACCCCCCCTTTTTCTCCATTACTCTCAACCCACAACCATCCTTTGGAATTCCATTTTATCTTAGTCCTGTAAACCGTGCCGAGCTCTACGACCGTGGAGAAGATGCGGTATACAAACCTAAGGTTTAGTTTAGTTTAGTTTAGTTTGGGGGAGGTTCAGTTGGTGTCAGACCACGGTGGGGGGGGGGAGAGATGGATGGTAGGGGAAGGGAGATACAGACAGATGGCAGGCAGAGCTGTGAGGGAGGGATGGCATAGGAAGGGGCAGGTGGGAAGCAATGAGCTGCACGTGACCTCCTCCACACTGGTGTCCAGGAAGTAGGAGGTGTGCGCGCTTGGCAAGGGGGGGGGGAAGGGGTGCCTCTGCCCCAGGTGCCACTCACTCTTATTATGCCACTGCCTAGAGTGACTGATGTTGCTGACTCTGACCTGTTGCAGCTGGAGAGTGAAGAGAGGGAGGGGCCAGCAAGAGAGAGAGAGTTAGCTGTAAGTGCGGTGGGGGAGGGAAAGGAAGAAAAGATGATGCACTGGGTTGAAAGGACAAGAGAAGGATTGTTGGACGTGGGGAGGAAAGGAGAGGTACTGCCAAGGGGTGGATGTAAAATTTGACAACCCTAGTCAAAATATCCACGCATGTAAAACTAATTTAACTGTATGGCTAATTTAACTGTATGGCCCCACAGGAATAAGAGGCAGCAATCTCTAAATGATCTCATATCAACATCCCTTACTCCTTGACAGTCTTGCTGTCCTTCTGCTTTATTGCATTTTACGAATTTAAAGACAACCAACATCAGCGTGAAACAGCCCTGCAATGCACTTGTGTTTAGAGGAAAAATATATCCTCAGCAATCTTTGCATTGACCTGGCGAAGAGAAGGGCACACGGTTCTCAAAAGCTGGTCACAAATGGATTAAGTTAGTTGCGTAATAAGATTTCATTTACAGCTCGTTGGCTGACCTTTCTTTCCATGTGGTTCTACTTAAGCCTATCAAAAAAAAAAGTCTTCAAAGACTCCAGCTAATCCAGAACACTGCAGCCAAGTTGATCTTTGCAAAACGCAAGTCCGACCATGTCTCCCCACTCCTAGCCAAACTTCACTGGCTCCCAGGGATTTCCAGAATCCATTTCAAATGCTCCTGCCTGGCTTTTAAGATCATTCACGGCATCCTTCCTCCCTTAATCCCACTATTTTATAACTCCTCGAGCCCTGACTCTACCAGACCCGCCCAAAGGTATAAACTATCCTTCCCCTCTCTACATGGTATTCGCTATGCAGGCAAACTGGGAAAATCCCTTCTCTTCAGAATCACAGGTCTTTGGAACGACTTTACTACCCCACTGCGGAACCTGGGCTCCCTCCAATTATTCCGCAAGCCACTGAAAACCTGGCTTTTCACTAAAATATAATTCTATCCCCCCTTACTCTTCTTTTCTATATATAAGTTCTTGTAAACCTTTTTTCTTTCCTTCTCTTCCTATATTTTAAGTTCTTGTAAACCGTGCCGAGCTCCACATCCGTGGAGATGATGCGGTATATAAATGTGAAGGTTTAGTTTAGTTTAGTTCAGATTGGATCCACACCCATTTTAACCGAGCGGCACCATATCTGCAGGGAGTCCACTCCTGAGACAGCCAACCTGAACCCATCCCAAGTATTTTCATGAAAGCTCCCCTCGTAATAGATTTGGGAAACTATTTAGCAGTGAGTAGGGAGAAAGGGTTCAAGTTTCAAGTTTATTAAAAATTTGTTGTACACGCAATGTCAAGTACTTCAATGCGTATGACAGTTTAAAATTGGGAGACAAAAAATAAAACAATTTTATACAAATAAACGTACAATGTATACATACAAATAATTACCGATACAAAAGGAAAGGGGGGTGAACTACAATCTTTAAAGAAAATAGAGATACATTTAGGGAAAGAACATACGGAGGGTAATAAAAATAATCTTTTTTTTTTGAAAATATGTTTATTAAAGGATCAACGCATACGAGAAAATACAAATTATGACCATACAAGAAAGACATCAAATACAATAATCAAGGATGCAGGTAAAGAATAAGCAAATGTAGATAAATCCACAACATATCATCTCCCATGCAGATCCAATTTTTGAATGAAACCCTCCCCTCCAGCCCCTCCCCCCCACCCTGTGCACCCATGATCTCTAACCAGCCCTAAAAGGAACTCCAATAATCCAAATAGGTCCTAGATTTCCAGCTCGCAGCCCCCCGGCGGTGCTGCCGCTCCCACCCAGCCATCAGAGACATATTAGCCCGCCACTGTTGCACTGTTGGCCGCGTGGTACCAATCCAATGGCGAAGAATTAGTTTCTTTGTGATTCCTAAGGCCACTAAAAGAAAGCGCCTTCCAGAATCGCTAACACCCGCTTCCACCAGGGGACCTGTGACACCCAACAGCAACGTCTTATAAGACCAGTCTATAGATAATCCTATAACTTTCTCCAGCTCCCGGTAATAAAAATAATCTTGATAGCTTGGCTGAGCCTAGAGGAGAAGGTAAAGGAGATTGCGACTTATTCGCAAAGTCTGATTAAAATTAGATATTCGAGCATAAGCATTAATGATAGATGTATTATCCTATCTATGTCTCAAATGCGTCCTTATACAAGTAACTTTTTAAAGAACTTTTAAATTTTTCTAGTGAGGATTTACCACGTAAGTAAATTGATAGGTTGTTCCAGATCTGGGGTGCTAGAACCGAAAAAATAGTAGATCTCCTAGTACCTATTACTTTTAAAGAGGGGATAGTCAGCAGATGCTGTTTGGTTAATCTAAGTGTCCTAACTGGAGAATATGGTATCAGAAGACGATCCAGAAATATTGGTGCGTTAGTTGGTTCATAGACAACGGCGCGAAAGACAAAGGCGCACGCCGACAACTGAGCGCAAGATGGAGGCCCGCGCCGAAGAAAATTATAGTTTTTAGGGGCTCCGACGGGGGGTTTTGTTGGGGAACCCCCCACTTTACTTAATAGACATCGCGCCGGCGTTATGGGGGGCTTGGGGGGTTGTAACCCTCCACATTTTACTGTAAACTTAACTTTTTCCCGGCGCGCTTTTGACCTGACACCAATTGGAGAATATGGTATCAGAAGACGATCCAGAAATATTGGTGCATTAGTTTGTTGGATTTTAAAGGTTATCGGTGCGATTATATAAATTATTCTATGCGAGATTGGTAACCAGTGTGCTTTTTGTAGAAGAGGTGTAACACTATCTTCTCCGGAGATTGAGGACAAGACAGAGTGTAGGGCTGTTAGAGATGCATCGCACTAGAAATGAACACAGATTGGGGCTGCCATAGAAAACAGTGAGCAGCTGACAATCATTCGACACACACAGATCAACACTTAACAAGATTTTTTTTCCTACAGGCACAGAATAAATGTATTTATTTATTTAAACATTTATATTCCGTATATCCAACAATTCTATGCGGATTCCAAAATAATATACATAATAAAATCACAAAAACACAAAAAACTTCTCCCTAAATACAGTGGTACCTTGGATTACGAGCATAATCCGTTCCAGGAGCATGCTCGTAATCCAAAACGCTCATTTATCAAAGCAAAGTTCCCAATAGAAAATAGTGGCAACATTGACGATTCGTTCCAGAACCCGGGGTCTGTAACTGTCGGGTGCCGGGTGCTGCAGCGCAGTCTCTTCCGTCCACTTCCTCTGTCCGTCATCCAAAGAAGAACCCCACAGTGCCAATTCGGGGGGGGGGGGGGGGATGCATCTAATGTCCGCCAGCTGCCGGAGAGCCCTGCAGTGCTGCTTCAGAGGGATGCCTCCTCCATCCGCCAGCCAGCCCTCCACGTCGGATGCCCCCCGTATGCTGGAGAGCCCCCACCCGAGCTCACGCAGCCGAACGCTGCCCCACCCACATGCCGCGCATGACACGCACAACGCCGATGATTGACGCTGTGCGCGTCACATGCAACGCGCAGGCGGGACGGCACCCGGCCGCGCAGGCCCAGACAGAGGCCCTCCAACCTGCGGAAAGCACCCGACGTGGAAGGCTGGCCGGAAGACGGAAGAGGAATCCCCCGAAGCGGCGCTTCCTGGGCTGTAAGTGACATAGTAACATAGTAGATGACGGCAGATAAAGACCCGAATGGTCCATCCAGTCTGCCCAGTGCTCGTTTATCGGGGCAGTGCTCGGTTTGCGAGTCAAAAGTTTGCCGAGTGTTTTGCTCGTCTTGCAAAACACTCGCAAACCGGGTTACTCGCAAACCGAGGTTCCACTGTAAATCTAATGATTGTGTCGAAATTCCTACCTCAATTCTAGGCTGTATTCCGAAAATGCACCGAAAACACATTCTGGAATCGCAGTGAGAATGCAATTTTCAAAGTGTCTGGTTCGGATGGAGGCCATGGATGCTTTTCGCCACCAGGGTTTGGACTAATTTGCAAAGAGAACAAACGTACGGTACATTTGCTTTGAAACACCTTTGCACTTGCTTTTTGCACAGGTAAGTTTTCCACCAAGAGTAATACACTTACCCCATCTTTTACTAAGGTGCGCTACGCTTTTTAACCCACGCAAAATATTAGTGCACGCTAAACATGCGCTAAATGCTAATGCATGCGTGCATTGATTTAGCGTGCAATAAACGTGCCCTAAAACGCTTAGCGCACCTTAATAAAAGAGGGCCTAAGAGGTGGTGCAGTCTCAGTACCTTATTTCTCAGCGGCATGGTAAGGGCGGGTGCAGGGGGTGATTCGCCTTGGGTGTGGTCTTCCTAAGGGTGTGGCACCCCTCCTCCTCTATGCCCTGCCCCGCTCCTCTCCTTGCCACGCGTGCTTGCCCCTTGCTTTCCCCCGTACCTTTTTTACTTCCCGGCATGAGGTTGCTGCCCGTGTCAGCATCGGCGCTCTCTCTGATGTCACTTCCAGGATCCACGCCTAGAAAGTAACGTGAAAAGGCGAGCCGACTCCGACGTGGGCGTGCTGCTCAGTTTGGAGAAGTTAAAAAGGCACAGGGAAAGGGAAGGGGGCGCGTACACGGCAAAAGAGCAGGAAAGAGGGCGGGGGAGGGGCTCACTCTTACTACACCACTGCCGTCCCGTGGCTAGAAGGCAGAATCTGGCTCATCTCCAGTGGGGTTGATAGTTCCTCCCACTCCACAGATGTCATTAGCAGACCCAATGGCCTTTAAAAAGTTCCTGGCATCTCTACAGTCAGGATGTACAGTGTTCCCCCGCAAATTCGCAGTTCGCGAATCACAGACTCACTCATTCGCGGTCTGCTCAGACTGCCTCTTCCTCTAGTAAAGTTGGGCTATACCAATCAGTTGAATTGACTTCTCACAAGGTGACTACCCGATATAAGTTCTCAAGATCGGGTGGTCACGTCGTGAGAAGTCAGTTCAATTAAGGGATTGTAGCCCAGAGGAAACCCCCTCTAAGGGTGAAACATGTTGGCGTACTCATCCCTTGTCAACCTCTACCACCTCAGTCAAGCTAAGTATTGATTTAAATACCATTTAAAGACTATTTATTATATTTAATTCAAGTTGAAAACTTTCCAAAAAAATTCTTCAAGACTCAACTAGTTTAATATTAGTGTCGACCCAGTGACGATTGGGTGCATAAAGCCAAGGGTCATGATCGTCTATTGAACTCTTGGTTGCATCTCTGAGGGCCGTGAGATACAGTAAGATACAAACTGAAAACAAATAGAAGGTATTTAAGGGAGGTCCATAGTACCACCCCCACCTATGGTTTATAAATTATCCTTCTATTATATATTAGTCAAGTCTACTATATAATTCATTTTTCTTTGAGTCACGCCAAAAAGACCACACGTAGAGTGCACTTTTTTTTGTATCCCTCCATAAAATCCTGTCATTATAAGAAGTTCCTTGAGAGAACCCTCTCATTTCAAGCCGCTAAATTGAATGTATGGCTTAGAAAAATTATGTTAGAGGTTTCTTCCTATCTTGATTTTAGAAAATTTGGTATCTTAATGCATTCTACTTCATTTTTTCAATCAAGTTCCTTATATTCAACTTGATGTATTTGATCTGTTCTATGTATTACTTCTTTCCCTGCCAGGCCGGTATTTTCTGCATTATATTGTAAAGTCTTTCTGTCTTTATCTGTTTTTAAGTCCATTATTCTAATTTGTATTTTATCTGTATCCCATGTATTAGCTCACCTTGTTGTGAACCGCCTAGAACTTTTTCGGGATGGCGGTATCTATAATAATAAAACGCTACGCACGCATGCGCACTGTCGCCGCATGTTCCCTTATTCCTGATCTGTTGGGATGTGGCGGCAAGAGTGTGCATGCGCTAGATGGCGCGGAGTAAGGGGCCGGGACTTAGGGGAAGGAGAGCAGGCCCGGGATTCGGCCGGCCCCGGCCAGGCAAGACCCCCCCTTCCCCGCCGCACCCAGGCCCCAGCAGTCCCCGCCGGCAGAGAAGGAAAGAAAGCTTGGTGGCGGGTTGGCGTGACAGCGGCATGGTCTGCGCCCTCCTAGCGCCGCGGAGCGGCCCAGACCAAGGCGGCCGACGATTGGCTGGGGCGACGGCGCTCAGATGCCCCGGCTGGAAGTGCGAGACTGGTAGGTGGGCGGGCGCAGTGGCTGTCCGGGGTGGGAGGCGAGGCCATTAGAGCTTGCCATCGTAGCTGAAAAGAATATTATCTTAGTTCATTAAGTGTCAAGTTGCAGAAACAAAATTCTCCGTTTTGACCTTGTTTCAGATCATTGATTGAACCATATCCACATCATTCTCTTCTTGGTTGGGCTGATAACTTTTCAGCAATCCCCTCATAGCAATATTCCAGAGCTGAGATTAT
Organism: Geotrypetes seraphini; assembly: GCF_902459505.1. NCBI lineage: Eukaryota > Metazoa > Chordata > Amphibia > Gymnophiona > Dermophiidae > Geotrypetes > Geotrypetes seraphini. Next base: position 255,077,086 of record NC_047088.1, read on the forward strand.
GACATCATAATGCCACATTCCACCAATGCCTAAGAGCCAACCTCATTGGTGATGTCACAATGGCTTGATTGTCCTGTACTTGGCTCACTCTTATTACATACGAGGGGCTGCAGAAAAGTTCTCAGCCCAACCAACCAACTTCCTAAATTCTGAGGGTTATTTTGCCACTGGAGCTGAAAAGAATGTTATCTTAGTTCATTAAGTGCCAAGTTGCAGAAACGAGATTCTCTGTTTTGACCTTGTTTCAGATCATTGATTGAACCATATCCACCTCATTCTCTTCTAGGCTGGGCTGAGATCTTTTGAGCACCCCCCTCATAGCAACATTCCAGAGCTGAGATTGTGATGTCATAATGCCTCATTCCACCAATAAGAGCCAACCTCATCAGTGATGTCACAATGGCTCGAATGTCCTATACTTGGCTCACTTTTATTACATACGAGGAGGTATTGAAAAGTTATCAGTCAAACCAACCAACTTCCTAAATTCTGAGCGTTATTTTGCCACTGGAGCTGAAAAGAATGTTATCTTATTATGTTAAGTGCCAATTTGCAGAAACAAAGTTCTTTGTTTTGACATTGTTTAAGATTATCGATTGAACCATATCCACGTAATTTTTTTAAATGGTTGGACTGAGAAGTTGTCAGCACCCCTCCCCCTCCTCCCCCTGGTAATATATCATAAATAGCAGCTAACCATTAACATTGTTTATGAAATCATGTCTTTTTAACCAAATAATGTTTGATCATATTTTTAACTGGAAAACTCAACATTTCAAGTAGAAAATGCTTGTACGTAAGCTAGGATTTAGCATGATGTTCATTTATAGGGGAGCCCAGTCGTATATAGATGGCATTAATAGCATTGTAAATGGAAAGGAAAGGATTGTAAATTCTGATCGGAACATAAAGATGTTGTTGAAAATTTGTATAGAAATAAAAGCCCAAAAGATGAAAAGCAGCTCTTAAGTCAAATGCTGAGAATGGAAATTTGATCTCTCTCATTTTTCCTGTCAGAAGGAGAATCTAAACGGCAGCAAAAGGATACAATTATAGGGTTTAAAAAAAGAAAAAACAAAACAAAGAAGTTTTACTTTCACACATTAGCTGTCTTCAGTGATGCTATTAGGGAAATTAATGAAACCCATTTTCTTTACTCTGGAGCTCAGAAAAAGTCATTAGATCCAAATGCATAGATAACACTCCATCAATCTAATTTCTGGGAAGGGAATCAGCTAGCCAACGAACTTGCGTACGGTTTGAAAGAATTCACCTTAATGGCAGTAATAAAATATGCATGCGTTTCAGTGCTCGTGAGGCAAACCATAAACATCAAAGATCATGAAACCATTAGCCAAAGTAGAGTATAGGCAGACTTTCCGCAGTTAAGCTGTTTCACTGCATGCTTGACACAATATTCTGGTTTAAACTTTGTTTTATCCTTTCATTTTGAGTCTTCAAGAAGGCGCTTCTTTCAAGCTTTGCTCTGCTGACTGGACTGCACGGTCATGGTGAATTCATGGTCCATAAGTCCTGTCTGCCTTGCAGCAATATTTGGTACTAGATTGGACCTCGAGAGGTGTGGCATCGGAGGTACTTTTACACGTATAGTAAAACCTTGGACCGCAAGTAACTTGGCTTGCAAGCGTTTTGCAAGACAAGTAAAACATTTGATTAAATTTTAACTTGATATACAAGCGATGTCTTGCAATACGAGTACATACAGTATACACACATCACAACTGAGCCAATGGTTCTTCTCTCTCTGACGCTGTGGGAGTGTAGCGACTGTTCTAAACGAGCAAGGTTTTGCAATACGAGTACATACACTATACACGCGTCGCATCATCATGACTGAGCCAATGGTTCTTCTCTCTCTGATGCTGTGGGAGTGTAGCGACTGTTCTAAACGAGCAAAGTTTTGCAATACGAGTACATACACTATACACGCGTCACATCATCATGACTGAGCCAATGGTTCTTCTCTCTCTGATGCTGCAGGAGTGTAGTGACCGTTCTAAACGAGCAAAATCTTGCAATACGAGTACATACACTATACACGCGTCACATCATCATGACTGAGCCAATGGTTCTTCTCTCTCTGACGCTGCAGGAGTGTAGTGACCGTTCTAAACGAGCAAAATCTTGCCATACGAGTACATACAGTATACACGTGTCACATCATCACAACTGAGCCGATGGTTCTTCTCTCTCTCTCTCTCTCTCTGACCTTGCAAGAGAGTAGTGACTGTTCTAAATGACTGAGGTCTTGCAATTCGAGTACATGTGGTATTTTGTATTAAAGTTTTTCAGTTGTGGAACGAATCGTCTGAGTTTCCATTATTTCCTATGGGGAAATTTGCTTTGATATACGAATACTTTGGATTACAAGCATGCTTCTGGAACGAATTATGCTCGCAAACTAAGGTTTTACTGTACTTGGTGGGATTGCCTGTGTGTGGAACAGTATCGGAAGAAGGTACTTCAGCTTTTGAAAGATGTTTTGCATGAAGATCTTCCATTAGACAAGCATTTTTTTTTTTTTTAATGAAATGGTCCTCCAGTGGGGCTAAACAAAGGTAGCTGAAAAACTCATTGTTGTAATAGCCACTGCTGTGAGTTGGGGAAAGACTTCTTTTGTGAATCTGTATACTTCTTTAGGCCCTCTTCTATCAAACTGCGATAGCAGTTTTTAGTGCGGGGAGCCGCACTGAATGGCCTGCGCTTGCTCCCGACGCTCATTGAGTTCCTATGTAGCGCTGGCCATTCAGTGTGGCTCCCTACGCTAAAAACTGTTATCACGCTAGGAAGGTCTTTTTCACTCAGAGGGTGGTGGATGCATGGAACACGCTTCCAGAGGCTGTGGTAGACAGGAGCACGATAAATGGCTTCAAAGAAGGTTTGGATAAATTCCTAGAAGACAAAGGGATTGAGGGGTATAGATAAGTATAGACCACTACTCAGGCAATGGGCCTGATGGGCCGCCGCGGGAGCGGACCGCTGGGCGAGATGGACCTCTGGTCTGCCTCAGCGGAGGCAACTTCTTATGTTCTTATGTTCTAAATTTGATAGAAGAGGGCCTTTGTTTACTGAATAAAATCTGATAATAGAAACAAAATGCGGAGGGGCATTTTCGACATGACGGCCAAATCCAAGTTTGACAATTAACCTCATAGGTGCCAGCTCTGCCCTTGGAACACCCACAAGTTACCCAGTTTGGCTCAGGTGTTAGCCATGAATATTCCAAGTGCACTGACCAATTAAGTACCACTGAATATTCATGATCAGCCACAAATATATTAAAATACACATGGGAATGGAGTTGGATATCACACCGTTCATGGAAGAAGAACTCGAAGAACCGAAGGTGGATAAAGCCATGGGACCATAGGGGATCCATCCCAGGTTAGTGAGAGAGCTCAGAGTGGTTCTGGCGGACCTCTTAAATATCTTTAAAAAGTTTCCGCACTTTTATTTTTCTAAAGACTGTTTATTAAATATCTCAAAAGCAAATTACATCATTTTTCTACACAGCCACCCTGTTTGATGTCAAACGAATGCTGAGGCAAGTAGCAAGGTCATGCATTTGGGCTGCAAAAACCTGAGGGAACGGTACAGTTTAGGGGGTGAAGAACTTATGTGAACGATGGAAAATTGGGACTTGGGTGTGATTGTATGTGATGGAAAGGCTGGACAGATTGCGGCTATACTCTCTCGAAGAACGCAGGGAGAGGGGAGACATGATCGAGACATTTAAGTATATCACTGGTCGTGTAGAGGTGGAAGATGATATTTTCTTTCTTAAAGGAACCTCGGCCACAAGAGGGCATCCGCTGAAACTCAGGGGCGGGAAATTTCATGGCGACACCAGGAAGTATTTCTTCACAGAGAACAAGCTCCCAGTGCAGGTGATCATGGCCAACAGTGTGCCTGATTTCAAGAATAAGTGGGATGCCCATGTCGGATAACTATGAGGGCAGTGTAAGGGTATCGCCACCTGAGTGTGATCTAGGAGGGTAGTTAGGGAGGGTTAATAGAGTAGGCAAACTTGATGGGCTATAGCCCTTTTCTGCCGTCATTTTCTATGTTTCTATCTTAAGGTGGCCAAACAGGTTGAAAAGATGATGGTGAAAGCTACAAGGATGCTAGGGTGCATAGGGAGAGATATGGCCAGTAGGAAAAAGGAGGTATTGATGCCCCTGTATAAAACTCTGGTGAGACCTCATTTAGAATATTGTGTACAGTTCTGGAGGCCGCACCTTCAAAAAGATATAAAAAGGATGGAGTCGGTCCAGAGGATGGCTACTAAAATGGTCTGTGGTGTTTATCGTAAGGCGTATGGGGACAGACTTAAAGATCTCATTCTATATTCTTTGGAAGAAAGGCGGGAGTGGGGAGATATGATAGAGACATTTAAATACCTACGTCATGTAAATGCGCATAAGTCGAGTCTCTTTCATTTGAAAGGAAACTCTGCAATGAGAGGGCATAGGATGAAGTTAAGAGGCAATAGGCTCCGGAGTAATCTAAGGAAATACTTTTTTACAGAAAAGGTGGTAGATGTGTGGGACAGTCTCCCAAAAAAGGTGGGTGGAGACAGAGACTGTGTCTGAATTCAAGAGAGAGAAAGAGATAATGGTTACTGCGGATGGGCAGCTCTATGACCTTACAATGCAGGTGTAAAGAGCCTTAGCCTATAGGAAGAGGAGATGCAAATGTTAAGAGCCTTAGCCAATAGGGAGAGGAGGAAATAGTGAATGCTGCAGATGGGCCATTTGGCCTTTATCTGCCGTCATGTTTCTATGTTAGAGATACTGCTCACTGCCAGTGATCATTTGAAGAGGTGGGTGGGTAGGTGGAGAGGCAAAGAGGTGCTGTTGCCCCCGCCAGGATGGCACCCAGGGCAGTCCACCCCCCGTCCCCGCTCCCCCTTGTTAAGCCACTGCATATAAGATACTTTATCAGTCGCATAACAAAAGAATAACCATAGCAGAATATATTTTCTAGCAATTAGGTCCTGAAGAGCCCCTGAGTTATTCAAACCAAATACAAAATAAGTTTAGTCAGAATGGAGAAAGCAAAATATAATTCCCGGTGCTCCTTATGATGAAGAAACCGAAGAGCTAATTAACACATCTTATTTGGTCAGAAGTTTCAAGTTTAATTAATTTTAATATACCGACCATCGACTTCAACCTGGCTGGTTTACAATGCTAAAAATGAAAGGTTAAAATAAATTATTATAGGGGGAGGGGAAAAGTGAACATTAAGTATACAAATTACAGATACTTTATAAGGTCTGGCTCAGATAGATTGGGAAAGAGAGGAAAATAAACAGGGGGAGAGGGGGCGGGGGAAAGAATTTACTCATGCTCAGAATATACTTACAACTAGCAGAATGATATTGCGCTTTATTATTAAAACTTTCATATCTTGGAACATAAGGGAACAAGGATTACTGGTTATTCACAGGAATAAATATCCACAATTGACTATGCTGTTCCCCCCCCCCCCCCCTTTCAGTACATCATGGAAGAATCCAGTTATCCTCATAACCTTCTAGAATAAAAGCGAACCATACCACTTATTTTGAGGAATTGGAAGAACCGTGATAGATTAAATGACACTTTCTGGTGGGAATCTCTTTGTCATACTTTTAAAATGGAGCGTATGAAGGCCATACAACAGGGACATTCTAAGAAATTTATGGATGTTGGGGGGCCATTGACAGAATTCTGCAAGGAGTGATTGTTGATTTTGCCCTTTGATCATGCACGTCCAGGGAGGGAGGGTGGGAGGGGGGGTGGGGAGTTATTTTTATTTAGAGTGCAATTGTTGGTCGTGTATAAACATAATAACATAGTAACATAGTAGATGACGGCAGATAAAGACCCGAATGGTCCATCCAGTCTGCCCAACCTGATTCTTTTTCAATTTTTTCTTCTTAGCTATTTCTGGGCAAGAATCCAAAGCTTTACCCGGTACTGTGCTTGGGTTCCAACTGGAGAAATCTCTGTTAAGACTTACTCCAGTCCATCTACACCCTCCCAGCCATTGAAGCCCCCCCAGCCCATCCTCCACCAAATGGCCAGACACAGACACAGACCGTGCAAGTCTGCCCAGTACTGGGGGAGGTTGTTATATATATATGTGTCCTAAATTTAATTTGATAGAATTTAAGGGCTTCTTTTACAAAGCCGCGTTAGGGATTTAACGTGCGTAATAGCGAGCTCTAATTTGCCGGCTGCACTAGCCACTACCGCCTCCTCTTGAGCAGGCGGTAGTTTTTCAGCCAGCGCGGGGGTTAGCGCGCGCTAAAAAGTTACGGGCGATAAAGCTGCTAGCGCGGCTTCGTAAAAGGAGCCCTAAGTGTTGTTAAGGTGTAAAATGTCTGTAAAATGCGTTGCACTTATTTTGGGCTTTAAAATGAATAAAGATATTTTTAAAAAAATAAAAAAGCGAACCCAAAATACCACAAAAGAGAAACAGAAAAATTGAGGGTAGATAAAGACAATCCCCCTGGATTGGTGATTGCCAAGTCATTTGGGTTTAAGTGTGGATCCGCCCTTTGCCTTATTCTATAAAATGCGTGCCGAAATTTTAGAGCGCACAGTTCATAAGGGGACACAGTCAAGGGAAGAGCATAGGCAAGTCAGGGGCGTTCCCGGAAATTAGATGTGATGTTATAGAAGTGGACCAGAAAAAAATTCACCAAATAGAGACGGGACAACCAAAGACCAAAACGGCACTATGGAAACAATGAACTTGATAAACAATTTATTGCGAAAAAGTCTTCACAGGTGAAAGCGATGAACGCACTTGGAAAATCCAAATAGTATGGACCTGACACCCTCCTCGGGTCCGTTCTAATTAAACCACATCCAAAGTACATCAACTAGACAGGAAACCCCACACTCAAACAGAAAAAAGTATATGATGGCCTTCTAGCCACACAAGCAGCAAAACTTGACAACCAAATCTCCAATCTACTACTTATGACCCCAGACTACAAAACATTCAGAAAAGAAGTAAAGACGCTACTTTTCAAAGAAATTCCTGCAAACGACTTAATACCGCTAGCTCCTTCCCACTTCCCAATACCTTCCCGATTTCCCAAAGCAACCTCATCTACTCTTCATCTCTTCTAGAAATGACCAGATATCTTCTTCATGTAATACGTTTTTTTGTAATTCTTTTGTAATCCGCCTTGAACTGCAAGGCAAAGGCGGAATAGAAATCTCTAATGTAATGTAATGCAAAACTGCTTGGAAGCATCCAGAATACTGTCTGCAATATTTTCTCCTTGTCGGGTCCATACCACAGAACTGTTCCTGTGTACTATTTGGATTTTCCCAAGTGCGTGCATCGCTTTCACCTGGGAAGACTTTTTCGCAATAAATTGTTTATCAAGATCATCGTTTCCACAGTGACGTTTTGTTCTTATGTTATAAAAGAGGGTCATTTACACGCCCAACTGCCTTTACTTGCCAACATTTCCACCAGGTTTTAGCAGGTATAAGTACTGCGCTCAAAGATAGGCATGAGATCCATAATATCCTCTCATTGCTCCAGATACACTAGATAGAGTTTGAGCCCACCAGGACAGATAGGGAAATATGATAAAGTACCTGAATTCAAACGTCTTAGGATATAAGTGGTATATAAATAATAAAATAAATACTGTATTTTTCGCTCCATTAGACGCACTTTTTCCCACCAAAAGTTGGTGCAAATAAGGGTGCATCTAATAGAGCGAATACCCAAAGCGCCCGCTTTCCCCCCCCCCCCCCGTTAACTTATTTTAATGCTGCCATCCTCCCTTGCTTGCCGGCCCTCTTCTTCCTCTCCCCCCCTGCCCCCCAAAAAAACTTCTGACATCTCACTCACTGAGAGTGGCGCACAAAGGTTGCTGGCTGCCTGGTCCCCCCCGCTTCGTCGAGAACAAACAGCAGACGTGGCAGCCTCCTCTTCTGTTCTTTCGCAGCATAGTGGCACACCAGGCTGCCTGCCTGTTCACATGTCGTTTCCCGCGAGAACTCAGTTCTCGCAGGAAGCGGCGTGGGACCAGGCAGGCAACCTGGTGCGCCGCTATGCCACGAGAGAACAGAAGAGGAGGCAACCATGTTTGCCGTTCTTTGTGGAAGCGGCGGGGACCTTGTGCGCCGCTCTCAGCGAGTGAGGTGCCAGAAGTTTTTTTAAAAAGGTACACGCGGGGGGAGGGGGGAAAGGAAGAAGAGGGCCAGCAAGAGGAGGGGAGTTGGAAGAGGGCTGGGGCCTGCCTGTGGGGTAGGGACGGAGGAGGGAGAGGCTGGGGCCTCCCTACTGCCTGCCGGGGAGAGAGAGGCCGGGGCCTGCCCGCCCTGCCGAATTAAAAATAGGGAGAGAGGAGGATGAGGCCGGGGCTTTTCTGCTGCCTGCCTGGGAGGAGAGGCCAGCCTGCCTACGTACCTACCCTCCCTGTCCCCTGTGCCTATCTTCCTGCCCTGTCCCTACCTTCCTGCTAGCCACTAGGCCTGCCTACTCTGTTCCCGTTCCCTGCCTGTCTGCCCCGGCCTACCACCAAACCACCAGATGGGTGACAGGATACAGAGCCTGGCAGGGAGGGGGGGGGAACAGGGTGCAGAGCTTGGCAAGGAGTGTGGGGTTGGGTGCAGAGCATGGCATGGAGAATTTGGTTCAGAATGGTTTTTTTCTTGTTTTCCTCCTCTAAATCTAGGATGCGTCTTATGGTCAGTTGCATCTAATGGAGCGAAAAATACAGTAAATAGTATTCACTAAAGGGTACACCACACAGAACACCCTTTGCAGAATAGTAGTTTAGCGCAGGTCTTCCCAGTGCCTAATTTTGGGCACCATTTCTAGAATTGTCCCCATGTGTCCTACCCAGTCTTCTCATCCTACCATTCCTCTTCCTGAAATATCCGCTTGTCTCATGCTTTCTTGAATTCAGATACAGTCTTCATCTCCTTGGATTATTCTTGAGCCTGACCGCTTTTGCCTTCCAGAGCTTGCTTTCAACAGAAAGAGACTTGCCCCCTATGCATTTAGGCCTGGATTCTGTAAACGGCGCTGTTATCAGTGATCACCTTAAAAAATGGCCACCGATCATGTATCAATCATGCAATGATGCTGTTTACAGAATCACGGCTACATGGACAATAGCACCAGAACTGTAGGCCAGGGATTTTAAAGACCTACATTCCCAGCATCTATCTTCCATGAGAATTGTGTTCATGGAGGTGCTTTCCAAAATCTAATGCCACTTCTAGCGTTAGCAACACCTACAATGGCATTAGGTATCGCAAAGTACCACTATGGATGGGATATCAGCGGCCTTTTAGGAGGCACAACCATTAGTGCGCCGATTAGGCCAATTAAAACCAATTAAGTTAGGCAGTGGTAGGGAACCTACCACCACCTAACTTAAGAACATAAGAAGTGCCTCTGCTGGGTCAGACCAGAGGTCCATCACACCCAGCAGTCCGCTCACGCGGCGGCCCAACAGGTCCAGGACCTGAATAGTAACCCTCTATCTATTATCGAGAATGTAGGCTTAACTGTATGCTATGAGATAATGAAATGCCTCTATCATATAATCTCTCTTCTGCCTTTCTTCCAAAGTACATATATTAATAATAATAACAGTTTATATACCGCAGGACCGTGAAGTTCTATGTGGTTTACAATGATTAAAAAGTTACAGATTGAGTAGTACTAACAGAGTTAAGATTTAGCGGTCAGTTATTGTGGGGAACGATTGTTTAGTCTAGCTGCGTAAGTACTTTAGGAACAAATATGCTTTTAAGTGTCTCCTAAATTCCCCATAAGTATTCGCAAGCATGAGTAATTGTTTCAGGTCTTTACCCCATAATGCTGCCTGATAAGAGATCTCACGGAAGCCTAAAAGAGATCGTGGAAGCCTGATAAGAGATCTCATGGAAGCCTAAAACAAGAAAATGTGGGAAAATTATTGTGTTTTTTTTAAGCTACTATACTACCATAAATATCATATACCACTTGATATAGGAACTGTACCCTACATAAATCTCACATATATCTCATTAGTCTTCAAGAAAAGGCCTCAGAATCAGAGCCTACGCGTAGTCCTATCATGGACTGAACAATCAGCGTAGTGTTATAGCTCCATGCTCCAGTCATAGGCCAAAAACCCAAATCCTATAACTTAATTTTTTTAAAATTTAAACCTTTTTTTATATTATTTTTTCTTTTTTCAGTGCAACTTAGATTTTTTAAAAGAACTTATTACTAGCTATTCAGAATGCATAACTCCTCAGGTTATGCTCAGATTCTGAGGCCTTTTCCTGAAGACTAATGAGATATATGTGAGATTGATGTAGGGTGCAGCTCCTATATCAAGTGGTATATGATATTTATGGTAGTATAGTATTTTTTGACCACTTTGTGTGACAACAGTTTAGGGGTTTTTTTTTAACCATCTGCTATGCCTGCTGAGTGAGGAAGAACACAATCCATAACAGTCCATCAGTATAAAACAACACAATCAGTATAAAACAACTTTTGCAACCCACGATGAAGCATCTCAAACATGAGGTTCGGAGGGGGAATTCCGACTGAAGCTCAATGAGTGATGGATAGTTTGATCTTGGACTCTTGTTCTGTCCAATGAAAAAAAACATTTTGAGTCTAAAAGCAAACACCAAGCAGGAGCAGAAGATACCATACCAATATGGAAAACATGCATTCATTGGAAACTTGCATCTCCTTCACATTCATTTGGAAAACACATAGAAGAAATGATAGCAATAAATTCTGGTTTCTGCGACAATCTGTTTTAATTGTTCATTCTGACACATTCGAGCATTCTATTAAATACAGATTAGCCAGCATTGAATAAATGAATACCAACTAAGCAGGCCCATCACTTTCAGCGCATCAGTGGAAATAATGATTTGCGCCATCTCATGAAAATGTAGGACATGGGGTCAAGAGCCTGTTAAAATTTCATGTGGCTCATTTCTATCCCACTTTCCAAAAACAGAATCAAATTAGAAGTGCGCCTGATCTTTACTGAGACAGAAAATCCTACCTGTCTCACCAGAGAGCAGATTTACTCCATAATTTATTTATATGTATCTTTTGTAAATGTTGTTGCTGATACAACTTGATGGTCTGATTACCTTCTTCCAAGGGCAACTTAAGTTTACATGTGGTCTGACCCTACCTAGTCTGGGTCAGTACTCTTAACATTGTTTCTGATAGGAATGAGCAGCCCAAAATGTTTTGTTTCATGTCATTTTTGGAAATGTCCATTTTATTTATTTTCATATGATCATTTTGTTGTCATGGGAGAAACGTCATTGACTGCATTCTCTTATGAAAGAGTGCACGGTCTTAGCAAAGAGGATATACTCTTCCCAATAATACACCCAAGTGCAATGGTTTAAATGGGTGTAATATTGAGAAAAAGCACACCCTCTTTGCTCATACATAGTAACATAAAAACTGCCTCCTCGATATACTTCTAGTTCTCTTCGCTATGACCAGTCTGGTCTCTAGAATAAGCTCTGTGATTGTCTACTGTAACCTATTTGTTGTCATGACTAGTCTGTTTCAAACGATTGTGAATGTCTACTTGTAACCCGCTCTGAGCTTCTGGGAGAACAGGATAAAAATCAAAATAAATAAATAGTAGATGATGGCAAACAATGACCTGTATGGTCCATCCAGTCTGCCCATCAAGATAAACTCATAGCATAAGGTATGATGTGATACTACATATGCACGCTTGATCTTGAATTGTCCTTGTCAAGCGCTATTTGATTGGCCAGTTCTAGCCTGTTCTCCAACTACTGAAAATGCTGTTGAAGTCCCAATCCAGCCCTTCCAAATTATGACCCTAAGGTCCCTCATACCTCATCAATTGTCACCCAGGTCAACAAGGGCTGCACCAGACACCATGCATCCTTGGCAATGGGCAACAAATAGGCTACAGAGCATAATTAGGTGACCAGGCAAGGAGCTGAAAAGTTACTGGAAGATTAAAAAAACTGGAAAACATGACCGATTGTGGAATGTAATTATCATTTGGAACCATCGACAAGAAGATTTTAAAAAAATGCATGTTCTTTCAAGCTGCCAGTTTTTTTTTTTAATCACAACCTAACAATGGAAAACCAGATTAATCTTCTTGTAAAAAGTTCATTCTGGATTTTGAGAAGATTGAGAAGTATTAGAAGGTATTTGCAGCAAGATCAATTTAGATTGGTGGTCTAATTATTCATTTTGAGAAAACTAGACCATTGTAATATTATTTACTTACTAGTGTTTTAGCCCGTTACATTAACGGGTGCTAGAGTAGATGTCTGTCTGTCTGTTTTTTTGTTGTTTTTTTTGTCTCTCTCTCTCCTTGGACGCTGTCATTCTTTCTGTCTGTGTCTTTCCCTGGCCCCCTGTCTGTCTATCTTTATTTCTAACTCTATCTTCTTCCCTCAATCCTGCATGTGCCCTTTTTTATTTCTCCTCCCCACTTCCTTCCAACGTCTGCTCCCCCTGTCCTCCACACTTCCATTCAGTGTCTGTCTCCCTCTCTCTACCCCTTCCATCTACTGTTCACCCTCTGTCTTGCCCCTTCCATTCACTGCCCTCTCTTCTCTTTCCATCCAGTGTCCGCCCTCTCTCTCTCTGTTCCATATAGCCTCTCTCCATCTCCTCCTTCCTTTTCCCTTGGTCTGGCATACCTTCCTCCTTCCCTCCATGCCCTGCCATCTCTTCTTCTCTCCAAGCCATTCTCTCCCCCTCTGCTCACTTTCCTCCTTGAGCTACTTCATCGGGCAGCAGCAGCATTCACAATTCATTGCTGTTGCTGGCTTCAGGTCTTCCTCTTTGGCGGGTCTTGTCTTCATGGAAGTAGGCAGGACCGGTCAGAGATTAAGGACTGAAGCCGGCAATAGCAGCAAATTGTAAATGCTGCTGCTGCCTGAAGCACCCAAGGCAGGCTTCTCTCCCCTCCCAGCCCAACCCCCGCTGACTCTGCGACCCTCCCAGCAAGATGACTTTAATAACAAACCTCCCTCCAGCGTTGGCAGCCACAGCACGTTAAACAGGCTGCTTCGCGGCTTTCTTCTGCCGTTGAGTCCCTCTGTCGCATCATTGATGACATCATCAGTGACACGGCAGAGGGACTCAACTGCAGGAGAAAGCCGTGAAGCAGCCTGTTTAGCGTGCTGCGGCTGCCAACGCTGGAGGGAGGTTTGTGCCGGTATGTGCAGAAGCGGTATGTCCCTCCCCCTCCAGTACTTGTGCAGTACTTTGCACGGCGCATCCTCCCACGATCCTGAGTCGGCCACAGCGCTCGAGTGTGGGCCCTAACTGCGCATCCGTTCTCCTGCCTGCCACGGACCTACGGATCACGGAACACGTAGGCAAGAGTGCACATGCGCGGCTAGCGTTTTATTATATAGGATGGATTTTTAGAAGCCTATTGAAGAGAATTCAGACTATCCAAAATGTAGCTGTCTGCTTTGAAAAAATCTGATAGGATTACACTTTTTAAAAAATTGTTTTATACTGGTTTTCAGCTGAGGCTAGAATATTGTTTAAATTGTGCTATTTGATATTCAAAATCCTGACTTCTGTGCTGAGCAAGATGGTGGAAACTATCTTAAAGAATAAAATTATGGAGGCCAGAAGCGTGCCAGATTTTAAGGCCAAATGGGACAAACGTGGGATCTATCCGCAAAGATAGATAGGGAGGGTCATTGGAGTGGGCAGACTTGATGGGCCGTGGCCCTTATCTGCCGTCTATTTCTATGTTTCTATGTAACACATGGACAAAAATGGTTTAATGGGACAGAGTCAGCATGGGTTTAGCCATGGGAAGTCTTGCCTCACCAATTTGCTGCATTTCTTTGAAGTCGTGAATAAACATGTGGATAAAGGTATGCCAGTTGATGTTATGTATCTAGATTTCCAGAAAGCTTTCAATAAAATTCCTCACAAGAGACTCCCGAGGAAACGAAAAAGTCATGGGATAGGAGGCAATGTTCTGTTATGGATTAGGAATTAGTTTTTGGACTGAAAACAGAGGCATCTAAACAGTGCTGAACACCGCTGATTGCGATTGAAAGAAGGGCAACCAAATTGATAATTGGGATGGAACTCCTCTCATATGAAGAAAGACTAAAGAAGTTAAGGTTCTTCAGCTTGGGGAAAAAATGGCACGTCGAAATTGTTGCTATGAAGTTGGGAGTGCAACTATATAAGTTAAATCCCTAAAGTTTCATGTGACCTTACGTCACATGCCATCACATGCTGGCAAACCTGATTCGTATAAATATGTGAAACTCATAATAAAAGACGGACATATTTGAAAGATGGTTTCTGGTCTTTAAGATGTGTCCCCAGGTACCTGACTTACAAATGACAGAGACAGAGAAAGTATGGGGCAGGAATTGGGACCTGAATCCTTTTCAGTTGGGGGCTCGTCCGGGATGGGCAGATGATATCACCAATATTTTGTGAGTATTTCTGAATTTTTCTGTTCTTTAATACTCACTGGGTAGTGGTGACCTGTACCCAACCCTTTATTTTAAGTTCAAGCTTTGGGTTCTATTATGGAGTTTTTTTGGGAAAAATCTCGGGGTACTTTCGGTAAGCGCCCCTCATGAATATATACGCAGCTGCCATTCTTTCGGAAAGAATGAAATTATTTATAGAACCCCCCTGCCCACTCTGTCATTTGTAAGGTTAACACTTTTATAGAGTATAAGATTTTATTGTCTCTTATTACTGTACCTCGCTTATAAGGTAAGATAAGCGAATATTTTTGCATTGTTATATGGGTTTTGTAATGAGTCATAAAGGCACTTACTCCTAGACAAATGAGACTTGTACGGCTGTGTGTGTGTATGACATTTTTCCTTTTGCTCCCATCTTTCTGTGTCACCAATGTTTAATACTGAGGTAGGACATGCTGTTATGTGGAATGAATTGAAAGCGCTGTTTGAATCAGTCTAAGATCTTTCCCTTGTAGTTTGTACACAAGCATTATTTCTTGTCTTCCTTTTGATCCTGCCTAATTTTGTGCGTTTCTTCTACCGGCTGCTTTCTTTGTGTTCTGTGCTGGATCATATAAAAAAAAAAACAAAAAGAAACAAGAAAAAGAAAAAATTCCGTTTTAAAGGTTTTCTTTCTTGTGCAGAGCAAAGCTAATCTGTTCTTTGCTTTCATTATCAGGGTCTGTGCATGAATGTTTTTGTCCCTTCCCCCAGACTTCTCTGTTTGGGCTTCCACTGACCCCCTATAGTGCTTCTTTGAAGTTACTCATTCTTGGTTTTATAAAGCAGTAAGGTGAGATTCCACTGCTCGTCTCTTGACTTTTCTCCGGCATTATCAAAACCACCATCTCTTTTTATAATACGCCCATCGCTCTTGTTGTCAAAGTTGATGGCATTCCCTGTTTCGTCCTAGATTTCGGGCTGTTAATGTTTTGGTAATTCTCATTGCGCTTATGTTTCTTCCACCATTCCACCGGCAGCCAATGATTTTTTTTTTCTGTCATTATCCTAAAGAATGTTTTATTTTTAGTCCCTTTGGTGAGGCTGCCTTCACCTTTAAGCAACAGTATACCTAGTGTGGAATGTCCTTCGGGCTATTCTACAAGTCATGCACTGCCCCTCATGGTCCTATTCTCATTTTGTACAACTTTTTGTGTTCCATAATTCAGGAGACCTATCCGATTGATAGTTTGTACCTTTTATAATGATTGTCTGTGTGTGGTCACAAGGTGTCATGAAATAAACTGCACTGGTGTACATCTGAAGTGAAATACCTGGGTTTTGTCCTATCTCATGGTCAAAGGAAAATCTGCACTTTCTGCATTGCTGCTATTTTGGGTCGGCCCCGCCCAGCTACCAAGAAAGACATGCTTACTTTTCTTGCTATGATTGGTCACTGCCGCCAATGGATCTCTGCTTGTTCCTTCTATGACCAGATTTTGAGACAGACCCTGGTTTCTGAAATGACTGCTCTTATCAGATGGACTTATGAAATGTTGGACATTTAAGATGTGCTTTGGTTTCTAGCTCAAGTTTGGGTTTTCCTGCTTATGCCCATATGTTTTATCTCTTTGTTTGGGACTATTGTAACACCATGAAGGGAGAACATGGCGGTAAATTACGCTCTGTTGCCTTTTTTTATAGTCACTCCTGTTCAAGTTCCCTGGCTGCTTGTGCTATGGTGGTAGAGATGGTTACTTTTCTGATCCTAGGTCACCCCATTACCCTTCATACTCTTCACGATGTTCAAGCCCTTCTTTTAAATGGGTTTTTGGGTTTCACGGGTGAACAGGATTCTCTTCCTCTCTTTTTTCACAGCTTCCTCTGAATTTGATGCCTGGCGTTTGGCAGGTGCCCAAAGCCGCCCTTTTAGACGGACTTTGGTGCAAAGAGGGGAAACCCTGGATACCAGCTGCTAGCTCTCCCTTATTCATTGCCCAATATCATGGTATTGGTTATCGTAGTGCTCGCTCGACATTTTAACTTCTTGCTAGTGATATCTTCATTCTTGACCTTTTGCTCCTTGATACAGATATATAGCTCAATAATTACAGCTGGCACGGTTGTGAATTGAAAATAAATTGGAAAATACAATTCCTTTCTATTGTTTTAGCTGAAATTAGGATGTTGCTAATTTAAAATGTTTTTTCCAGATTTATACATAGCCATCCCAGATCCATTTTGGCACAGATATTTCTAATGTTTTCCACGGGTCCTCTTTATCACTGCAGAGATAGAGACGCTCCAAAGAGACATTAGCTTTATGCCCTTTTTCCAAATATGAGATGGTTATGATATACATTATTTGTAGTTTTGGTTCTTTTATATCAATGTGTTTATTTGCAGAGTTAAATTCAGCCCTGCACACTTGACAGATGGAGTAATAGCTCCACGCTTAAAAACTTTATGTTTTGTCTGTGTCATGTCTACTTGTTTTAGTTTAGTGGGTACCCCAGGATACATAATATTGGCCACTTCTAGAGCTCTTTTTCCACTTCTTACTAGCCTAACTGCGCAATGTTCTTTTACTTATAGCTTTTATATTCTGAATATAGTTTAGTTAGGGGTTATAAGAAAAAGCTTTACTTTATACAGCGTTTATTTCGTGGTGTTCCCTACATATGATCCATTCAATATACATTTCTGAATACATTCAGTACATCAGTATGGTCTCTCTGAAGTGCATAATAGTTATATGAAGCACGAAAAAACATATCCTTTTGGATTGTTCAATTAAGAACCTTAAGTAACTGAGTATTGTCTCTCTTTTGCCATGGCTATGCTAAGTGAATGAATTGGTATTGTTGCATGTTGCCACATTCAGTACAGGCAACATGGTTTCTCTTGTTTTCTATCTCTTATTTGGATCACATTGGAGTACAGCTGCTGAATGATATTTGGAATGCTTTCCAAGCATTTCTTTTCAAGTATCTCTTTCTGTATGCACAGACATCTGGCTGCTCTCCCTTTGAGATTCTCACGGGATGACCTTTCCCTGCCCCATGGGTAGATTTTCCCTTGATACAGGAGGAATACGTCCAAAAGCTAATTGAAATATTAGGGCTTGTTCAAAGAAACGTGTCTTGCACTTCTCCTTTCTCTCCACAGATTCCTACCCATTTTTTCCAGCCTGGTGATTGTCCAGCAGCTTTCCAAGGATCGGAAGCAGACGGATTTCCCCTTTGGCCTTCCCACTACTGTGATCGCTGTGACCAGGCCCGCTGCACTCACTGAGGAGTTTCCTGTTTGGATCCACGCAAGTCGCTTGAAGAGGGTTAACCTAAAACCCCAGAAGCAAGTCTTCCCTGCGCAGATTTCACCTCCTCCAGTGGAACAACATGATGATCTCATTGCAGCATTCTACCAACTTTATCATTCTCTTACTGGCACTGCTGCTGCTAGTTTTTCTCCCTGTATGAATCCTTTTCACTGGGTCTACAGGGATGATGTGTTCTGGGTCCACGACACTTTCTGCCCATACCCATCTGTAAATGACATTCCTGCTGTAAACAGCACCCCCGACACCTCTTTGCGAACACGACGTCAAGCTGGACTACTCCCTCGCAAAGGCTGTCCTTCAATTGGAATCCAGAAAAGACCGATAGTATGCTACCCTTTGGTATAATTCCAGCAGTGTGCAAGTTGCCACCTTCTCCTTTGAGTATTGTGACATTGTGGACTGTTCATCAATTGATATCCCAAGGCTGTGCCATTGGTCCTCAGAGATTCCTAAAACTAAGGACATATATGTATATGTTACTGACTTACGTTGGGGGGATAAGTGTGCATTCTGGGGAGTGGTAGGGTGGAATATTAATACTGACTGGGCTTATAAACTAGAAAATACCCTGAAAAACAGTGGACCAAAATGGTAAATCATTGCTTACTTGTATGACCCTTCATAAGGTTGGACACTGTTATAGGAAAAGTGTTCCTGCACAAATTATTAAGCTTTCTCTTACTATTGACAACCCTAGACCTACTGATGAAGGTATGTACATTATGGACATGAGGTTTAAGGGTGGGTCTAGCTATCATCAGTTTTCTTACGGGATCTATCTACCTCCACTCATCCTCTCCCGCCATTTTGTGGGGGCCCCAAAAAATACTAACCCACTGGCCCCTACATTCAATAAACTTACTGACATGATGGCTATTGCCAATCCCACTTTTGAAGATACTGTGGCTGTTGAGGTAGGGTTTTCAGAACCTAACCTTTGGTTAGAATGGATGAAATTCACTGCTGATCAACATAATAAGAGTAATTGTTACATATGTGCTCAAGCTAGACCCCATCTAGGAACCGTACCTCTGGACCTCCCTCCTGGTATCCAACCATGCTTTTCTGGGTTATTTACCAATATCTCCTCTAATTTTACCTATCCTCTTTGTGCACTGCAGTGTTCTAAATACCCTTTGTTGCCAGGACAGCAAAAGCTTGATATTGCCGTTACCATCTATAAGGGCAATTACATATGTCATGTTTCTAATCTGACACAGAGTAGTTTTGTAGGTAATTTACCCCCAGGTTATTGTTCTGTCTTGGCTCATAGGTATGCCCCATTGTTGCTGCATCAGATTTGATATTTACTGGCTTTATGGAGACTTTTGGCTCCCTGTTAAGCTACCCAGCCAGTGGATAGGCCAGTGCACTTTAGTTAAGGTTACCATGCTTCTGCATATTCTTTCTGAAAGGCATCCTTCCTATTCACATGGTTTTTCCTTTTATTTGTCTTGATATAAATCTGATCACATGTATACATAGATGCTATAGGGGTCCCAAGAGGGGTCCCAGATGAATTTAAGGCCCGAGCTCAGGTTAAGGCTGGGTTTGAGTTCCTTATTCCCTTTATTACTATTAATAAGAATGTTGATCGGATTAGTTAAAATTATTATAATCAGCAACGCTTTGTGAACTATTCTAGGGACGCCTTGCAAGGTATTACTGATCAATTAGGCTCCACTTCTCAGATGGTTCTCAAAATCATATGGCCCTAGATATGATTCTAGCTGAGAATTCTGAAAAATTCTCCTCAGTACTTTAAGCTGTTGTACTTTTCTTTCTGACAATATAGGTCCTCCTATGGACATTCAGAAATTAGCAGACCTCTTTGCTGAGTTCAAATGTAACTCTGATTTATCTAATTTTTGGGATCAGTACTTTAGTTGAATGCATAATCTCTTATTATTTGCACTCTTGTCTTGACTGCTCATGTACTGTGTTATTCGTATTACAGCTCCTAAAAAGACCCCTCCTTGAGAGACATACCTAGGGTATCACTCCCTTCCAGCTCATGCTGTGTATTTGTGACGTCATTTACATGACGTAAGAGGGGAATTGAACGGACACGTATCAGAACTTTAGTAAGTGTCCTTAGGCATATGTTGTTTAAAGATGCAAAGGTAGGCCCTGTTTATCTTTCCCTTCTTTGAAGATGGTATAAGGACATCTATGTTTGTCTTTCTTTCTTTGACATGAATGTTTAAACAGAGTTGTAGTGAAGTGAATTCAATTGTTTTGTTAAGCCGTATTTACAGACAGCTTTAGTTAAGAAGCTCTGCTGGTCAAGGCTTTTTCTTACCTTTTGGACTTCAATCTCTAGATAGGAAAAATGCTGATGTGTTTAAAGTTTCATGTGACCTTACGTCACATGCCATCACATGCTGGCAAACCTGATTCGTATAAATATGTGAAACTCATAATAAAAGACGGACATATTTGAAAGATGGTTTCTGGTCTTTAAGATGTGTCCCCAGGTACCTGACTTACAAATGACAGAGACAGAGAAAGTATGGGGCAGGAATTGGGACCTGAATCCTTTTCATCCATGAGGCTGCCTGAAAAGATAGTAGGCGTTCCTGAAATTTCTTGTATTTACATCCTTTCACAGAAGGAAAAGAAAACAATGAATGAGTTTTCCTGGGATGTTTAGAATTTGTGATAATAAAAGATTCCATAAGATACTCAGGAATTGAGCCTATTAGTGCCTTAAAACAAATAAAATATCCAGGAAATTTTGATTTTTAATAATAATAATAATAATTTATTTTTTGTATACCGCTATACCAGAAGTTCAAAGCAGTTCACAACAGAAAAAATGCATACAATCAATATATGTAAGATACATAATAAAACAATCAATAAGAGAATACATCTGTTAAAAAAGAAGAAAGTTAAAACAGTAACACAACTAAGATGTAAATATGTCAAACAGGCGTGTCTATAGACCCAGCCACACAGTGCAAAATGGGATTTAAAACCTCCATCTCCACAAACTTTGATTGAAACAAATACCCTTGAAAAGAAGATGCTGGAAGAACCAGCCAGGACTTTCGGCAATCAAGTTTCTGTGTGTAGCTTTTTGTTTTGTTTTTTTCTGCCATCCAATTTCTCAACCGAGTTTCAGGGTATTTCTTTAAAGGCGTGTCTGAGTATAAAATGAGAAAGAAAAGCTTTCAGTTCTCAGTTCCACAGACCTAGAAATGAGAGACACAAAAAAAGAAATGATGCTGTATAACAATAATGAATAGAGGTGCCCCCCCCCCCCCCCCGCAAATGGGAGTAAGGCAGAGAGAAATAAATACGCAAGCTGTTATTAATTTATAAAAAGTGAGTTCCTTTTGGTCTTACTTTTTGTGCGTGTAAAATAAGAAAGGTAGTTCTGGCCTGGTGAGGAGATTTTCTCTTTTGTAAAGAAGCCGTCAGTGTGAAATGAGAACAATAGATAAATGCTGAGCTGTTGTCTTGGTCTTTCTTCTAGAAAATTCCGCATCACCTCCCCTCCTCCTCCTCCTTGCAACCTTTCCTTATAGTGCACATCACATCACATTTCATCGTTATTTAATCTATATATATAAAATCGGAGGTATGTATGTGTGTATGTATGTGTGTATGTGCCGCAATCACGCAAAAACGGCTTGACCAATTTGAACGAAACTTGGTATGCAGATCCCTCACTACCTGGGGTGATATGTTCTGGGGGTCTCGCGGCCCACCTGCACACGTGGGCGGAGCTACAAACAGAAAATCAGATTTCACCCATTCATGTCAATGGAAAAAATGTAAAAAGCTGCCATTCTCACAGTAATTATTTTTTTACAGCTTAATAAAAAGTACAATATTCAAATGATAATGTGAAATATTTGACAAAATGAATACAACTAACGCAAAACGTGATTATAAACAACATTTTTAGTTTCACCTCCTGGAGCAAGAACATATAAATTCTTGGGTGAACCCACCCTTGAGCAAGCAACATAGAGTTGTGGGCCGCGAGACCTCCAGAACATATCATCCCAGGTAGTGAGGGATCTGCATACCAAGTTTCGTTCAAATCGGTCAAGCTGTTTTTGAATTACTGTGAGAATGGCAGCTTTTTACATTTTTTCCATTGACATGAATGGGTGAAATCTGATTTACTGTTTGTAGCTCCGCCCACGTGTACAGGTGGGCCGTGAGACACCCAGAACATATCACCCCAGGTAGTTGGAATTACTGTGAGAATGGCAGCGTTTTACATTTTTTCCATTGACATGAATGGGTGAAATCTGATTTTATGTTTGTAGCTCCGCCCACGTGTGCAGGTGGGCCGCGAGACCCCCAGAACATATCACCCCAGGTAGTGAGGGATCTGCATACCAAGTTTCGTTCAAATCGGTCAAGCCGGTTTTGATTTACTGTGAGAATGGCAGCTGTTTACATTTTTTCCATTGACATGAATGGGTGAAATCTGATTTTCTGTTTGTAGCTCCGCCCACGTGTGCAGGTGGGCCGCGAGACCCCCAGAACATATCACCCCGGGTAGTGAGGGATCTGCATACCAAGTTTCGTTCAAATCGGTCAAGCCGTTTTTGAATTACAGTGAGAATGGCAGCTTTTTACATTTTTTCCATTGACATGAATGGGTGAAATCAGATGTTCTGTTTGTAGCTCCGCCCACGTGTGCAGGTGGGCCGCGAGACCCCCAGAACATATCACCCCAGGTAGTTGGAATTACTGTGAGAATGGCAGCTTTTTACATTTTTTCCATTGACATGAATGGGTGAAATCTGATTATCTGTTTGTAGCTCCGCCCACGTGTGCAGGTGGGCCGCGAGACCCCCAGAACATATCACCACAGGTAGTGAGGGATCTGCATACCAAGTTTCATTCAAATCGGTCAAGCCGTTTTTGAATTACTGTGAGAATGGCAGCTTTTTACATTTTTTCCATTGACATGAATGGGTGAAATCTGATTTTCTGTTTGTAGCTCCGCCCATGTGTACAGGTGGGCCGTGAGACCCCCAGAACATATCACCCCAGGTAGTTGGAATTACTGTGAGAATGGCAGCTTTTTACATTTTTTCCATTGACATGAATGGGTGAAATCTGATTATCTGTTTGTAGCTCCGCCCACGTGTGCAGGTGGGCCGCGAGACCCCCAGAACATATCACCACAGGTAGTGAGGGATCTGCATACCAAGTTTCATTCAAATCGGTCAAGCCGTTTTTGAATTACTGTGAGAATGGCAGCTTTTTACATTTTTTCCATTGACATGAATGGGTGAAATCTGATTTTCTGTTTGTAGCTCCGCCCACGTGTGCAGGTGGGCTGCGAGACCCCCAGAACATATCACCCCAGGTAGTGAGGGATCTGCATACCAAGTTTCGTTCAAATCGGTCAAGCCGGTTTTGATTTACTGTGAGAATGGCAGCTGTTTACATTTTTTCCATTGACATGAATGGGTGAAATCTGATTTTCTGTTTGTAGCTCCGCCCACGTGTGCAGGTGGGCCGCGAGACCCCCAGAACATATCACCCCAGGTAGTGAGGGATCTGCATACCAAGTTTCGTTCAAATCGGTCAAGCCGTTTTTGAATTACAGTGAGAATGGCAGCTTTTTACATTTTTTCCATTGACATGAATGGGTGAAATCAGATGTTCTGTTTGTAGCTCCGCCCACGTGTACAGGTGGGCCGTGAGACCCCCAGAACATATCACCCCAGGTAGTTGGAATTACTGTGAGAATGGCAGCTTTTTACATTTTTTCCATTGACATGAATGGGTGAAATCTGATTATCTGTTTGTAGCTCCGCCCACGTGTGCAGGTGGGCCGCGAGACCCCCAGAACATATCACCACAGGTAGTGAGGGATCTGCATACCAAGTTTTGTTCAAATCGGTCAAGCCGTTTTTGAATTACTGTGAGAATGGCAGCTTTTTACATTTTTTCCATTGACATGAATGGGTGAAATCTGATTTTCTGTTTGTAGCTCCGCCCACGTGTGCAGGTGGGCCGCGAGACCCCCAGAACATATCATCCCAGGTAGTGAGGGATCTGCATACCAAGTTTCGTTCAAATCGGTCAAGCCGTTTTTGCGTGATCGCGGCACATACACACATACATACACACATACATACACACATACATACCTCCGATTTTATATATATAGATGTAAGTAATTGTTTCTTTCATAGGTGCTATAGTTACATTGTGAGCCCGTTGGGACAAAGAGGGAAATTCAAAGTACCTGATTAGATTACTTAAGTCAATTTAATTGTTTTGTAAACCGCCTCAAACTCTTTGGGAGATTTAGCAGTATAAAAGACACCACATAAAATTAAAATTAAATTAAAGGCCTCTATTCAAATAACAAAAAGCAAGAACCAGGTGGATCTTAAGAGCTGCCTTGAATCTAAGAAAATAAAGTTCCAAATGTTATTCAGTGGGCAAGAGCTCCATAATGTAGAAGCAAAAACTCACCCCCAGGAAATACAAGCAGAATGGGACTGATCATAGTAACATAGTAGATGACAGCAAATAAAGACCTGAATGATCCATCCAGTCTGTCCAACCTGATTCAATTTAAATTTTTTTTCTTCTTAGCTATTTCTGGGCAAAAATCCAAAGCTCTACCCTGTGCTTGGGTTCCAACTGTTGAAGTCTCTGTGAAATCTTACTCCACTCCACCTACACCCTCCCAGCTATTGAAGCCCTCTCCAGGCCATCCTCCCCCCCAAAAGGCCATATACAGATACAGACCGTGCAAGTCTGCCCAGTACTGGCCTTAGTTCAATATTTAATATTATTTTCTGATTCTAGATCCTCTGTGTTCATCCCACGCTTTTATGAACTCCGTCACCGTATTTCTCTCCACCACCTCTCTCGGGAGCGCATTCCAGGCATCCACCACCCTCTCCGTAAAGTAGAATTTCCTAACATTGCTCTTGAATCTACCACCCCTCAACCTCAAATTATGTCCTCTGGCTTTACCATTGTCCTTTCTTTGGAAAATATTTTGTTCTTTGTTAATACTCTTCAAGTATTTGAACGTCTGAATCATATCTCCCCTGTCCCTCCGTTCCTCTTCTAGGGTATACATATTTAGGGCTTTCAGTCTCTCCTCATATATCTTCTGGCGCAAACCTCCTATCATTTTCGTCGCCCTCAGATGGGAAGGGGGTCATTGAAAGGTTCTGGTGAGCAGAGCATAGAGAATGAGAGGGTAAACTAATATTAAATATTGAACTAAGGCCAGTACTGGGCAGAGTTGCACGGTCTGTGTCTGTATATGGCTGTTTGGGGGAGGATGGGCTGGAGAGGGCTTCAATGGCTGGGAGGGTTTAGATGGGATGGAGTAGGTTTTAACTGAGATTTCGGCAGTTGGAACCCAAGCACAGAACCGGGTAGAGCTTTGGATTCTTGCCCAGAAGAAAAAAATTTAAATTGAATCAGGTTGGCCAGACTGGATGGACCATTCGAGTCTTTATCTGCCGTCATCTACTATGTTACTATGCTACATAAGCTCAATGCTGGCGTTAGTGTCTAGCGCACACGGCAATGCAGCATGCCCTAAAACCGTTAGCAAAGCTTAGTAAAAGGAGCCCTAAATGTTAAGACATTGGATAGAAGCCCGAGGGACCTCTGGGACGACAGCCGCAAAGCAAACGCAGGAGCCCTGTGTTTGCTGTAAATGTTGAGACACTTCTCCCTCCGTATTCGCGGTGTCAGCATTTGAGGTGTCGATTATTCATGGTTTTTCAGCTTGCTGGCTCCTCCCCTCAAATTACATCAGCTTGCATAGAGAAAATTGCTGATTCCCGGCCTCTCCTTCAGGAACAGGCCAGGTCTCCCACCATGTTGTTCACGGTTTCACCATATTCACGATGGTTTTTAACAGCAAATCCAACCAAAGTAAAGAAACAATGGTCCAACTGTCTGCAGTGAAAAACAATCCAGAGCAAGCAAAACAAAAAACTGCAGACTTTGTACACGATGCAGGCAGACTTTATTTATAACAAATAAAACGTTAGATTGAAAACCTTTTACCAGGCAAGGGATCCAACACGGTCCGTGTTTCGTATAATCTTCATCAGGGGTCCAATAAGTGATGTGCTGAGGAAATCTGAAATGCTGGTGACACGCTGAAAGTGCTGCCGAAGTAACAGCAAATAACATATGAAAAAGTTATTCACGGTTTTTCTGTATTTGCAGTTCTGTTAATCCCTTATCACAGCGAATACAGAGGGAGAAGTGTACAGAACCCCCCCCCCCCCAAAGCATATAATAATGTCTGTATCACTCCGTGTTATGACCCTAAGTATAGTGTACAATTCTGGTTACTGCATCTCAAAAAAACGATAGCACGATTAAAAAAAAAAGTACAGAGAAAGGTGACCAAAATGATTACGGGGATAAAACAACTCTCATACGAGGAAAGGCTAAAGAGATTATGACTACTTGAAGAAGAGACAGTTATGATTGAAGTCTAGCAAATCCTGAGTGGAGCTGAACAGGTAAAGCAAGGGTAATTCATTTGGGGCTCTTTTTACAATGCCACATTAAGCTTTTGTTTATCGCCGGCTGCTCCAATGTGCACAGAATTCCTTTGAGTGTCAGAGCTAATACTGCCAAGGCCAGTGATAAAAAAACTCTAATGCGGCTTCATAAAAGTGTGTGTGTGTGTGAGGGGGGGAGGGGATGTCCTATTATGGATTAAGAACTGGTTAAAAGATAGATAATAGAGCGTAGGGTTAATTGGTTAGTATTCTCAATGGAGAAGGGTAAATAGTGGGGTTCCTTAGAGGTCTGTGGAGGAGAGATCTAGTGATTAGAACTGCTGCCTCAGCACCCTGAGGTTATGAGTTTGATCCCATTCTGCTTCTTGTGACTCTGGACAAGTCACTTAATCTGCCCGTTGCTCCAGGTACCACAGGTTGTAAGCCTGCCAGGACAAATAGGGAAAATACTTAAGATTACCTGATTACTAAACTGTACAATTCTCCCTCCGTATTCACTGTGATAGGGGATTGACAGACCCGTGAATACAGAAAAACCGCGCATACCTTTTTCATATGTTATTCGCTGTTTTCTATTAAAAACCATCGTGAATATGGTGAAACCGCGAATAACATGGTGGGAGACCTGGCCTGTTCCTGAAGGAGAGGCAAAACACGGTGAAGAAAGTGCCGGGAATCAGCAATTTTCTCTGTAAACACTTGGAATCAGCGATTTCTCTATGCAAGCTGATGTCATTTGGGGGGGGAGGAAGGGTGGGAGAAGCCAGCAGGCTAAAAACTGAAAATAATCGAAACCGCGATTGCTGAAACCGCGAATAAGGAGGGAGAAGAGTATAAACTTCTTTGGGTAAATCTCTCCCAATAAATAAATAATCTAGAGATGGGAATAGCTAGTTAGATAATTAAATTTGCTGATGACTCAAAGTTGTTAAATCGCACGAGGATTGAGAAAAATTGCAAGAGGACCTTGGGAGACTGGACATCATAATGGCAGATGATGTTTAATGTCAACAAGTGCAAAGTGATGCATGTGGGAAAGAGGAACTCAACCTATGGCTACTCGATGCAGGGTTCCATGTTAGAAGTCACCGCCCAGGAAAAGGATCTAAACGTGGTCGGTAAGACCGTGTGGATCGCTGTGGGCCGATTTTCTGGCCGATTCCGAAACAGCAATATTTGCACGGAGGGCCGCCGTAATCTCTGTTTGACTCCCGTCTACTCCATCACTGTGAAAGCGACTTTCACACATGTGCAGAACAGTCCAGTTGATACAGCGACAATGTACCCATGCGCCAGGCTTGCTACGTCAGCCATAGGCAGCCAATCCAATGCCGTTAGGTCATATACACATGACCATCGAGACCGTAGCAGCAGACTACGTAAATGTGGGGACATAAATGAAATTGGTTCTGTATAAAGTTCAGGCTCATATTTTAATCATGAGGAATGAACATTTTAGCCTTCTCATTGGCCCCTTTTTTTCTCTGCCCTCTCTCCTGTATTTTACACTGTTAACGGGCAACACAGATGCTCACAGCGTCCATATAACACACGTATACGTCCTTGCTATTGTAAAAACTGTATTTATGGTATCAGTGTTATAAATATTATATTAATTTCAGAGCTGAACTATCAGTAAGACACATAAGTAACTGGTCTTGGCCAGTTGCTTTTATTGGATCACTAAAAGCGATAATTTTTTTGTGCATTGGAAAGCTGGGTGTGGGTGTGGTTTGACCTGGACGTGGCCTACATTTCAAATAGACGTGGCCGCTGAGCTGATTGCTGCCACAGCAGGGAACCCCTGAACCCCACCGCAAGTCGGCCAGTAGAAGGAATAATAATAATAATAACAGTTTATATACCGCAATACCGTTAAGTTCTATGTGGTTTACAATAGATTAAGCGAGGTACAAATTGATTGAATTTAAGAGGGGGGAAGAGGAATGTCCATTTCCTCCTGCCACCACCCCTGAACCCTTCCCGACACTGTCCGTGGCAGGAGAGATGCCCTCTTCCTCCTACCACCACCCCCAAACACCCAGCAGTAAATCTATAAATCCCTTAGCTATAGATTTTCAAATTTGATATAGATAGTATGCAGTTGTGAGGGCTACATTGCTTGTGACCTTTGTTTTCCTACAGGACAAGGAAGCAGTTCTTCGTCTATTCTTTAGGACTAAGAATATGGAATTTTATGGTTCAAAAATAGCTATATTTCCGGATGTTTCCAAATGGACGCAATTACGTCGTAAAAAATTCCTGATGTTACGTCAATCTGTATTGGGACTGGGAGCTACCTTTCAGCTGCGTTTTCCGTGTAAATGTTGTATTACTCATCAAGCAAATAGATATGTTTTTTATGAACCTGATCAATTACAATTTTTTCTGGAAGGTAAAGCGGCTTCCGTTACTCCTCAGATGCCCGTTGAAGTCACTGGCCAGACCGTATAGAAAGATACAACCGATTTGCTCTGTATTATGTTATGAATATTGAATTTTTTCTTTGTATAATCAACTACCCTTGATAAGTGCTTGATCCTCTCCTCCCAATAGTGGACTATTATCATGGTACTACATATGTATTATTTAATGCTTTATTATTTCTTCTTTGGAATGTTATTTTTCTTAATCAAAGAATTTCTTTGGATGTAAAATGAAAGTAAAAAAATAAAAAAATAGATAGTATGCAGATTGACCCCATGGGGCCGATATTTAGACCATGGGAGTTAGCCAGGCTGACTCTCGTGGTCAGCGCTCAGCCAGGATATTCATTGCTGGACCATTTCTGGTGACAGACATTGAATATATGGTTTATTTTGGACTGCTATAAACTTAGGGCTCTTTTTACAAAACTGTGGCAGTGACTGATGCTGCTGTAATCACTACGATGCCCATAGGTATTTAATGGGTATTGGAGTGTTTGTTGCTTGGCAGCTGCTACTGCGGCTTTGTAAAAGGGGGGATGGGGGGGTTAACTAGCTAAGTTGATGTTCAGCACTGGTCAGCTAAGTTTATAGCACAATGTGTAATTAAAGTCTGGAATTTGGTGCCAGAGAATGTAATGAAATCATTTAGCTTAGCGGGGTTTAAAAAAGGCTTGAATAATTTCCTAAAAGAGAAGTCCATAAACCCTTATTGAGATGGCTGGGGAAATTCACTGCTTATTCCTAAGGTAAGCAGCATTGAATCTGTTTTGCTACTTGGGATCTAGCTAGGTACTTGGGACCTGGGTTGGCCACTGTTGGAAACAGGATACTGGGCTTGATGAATCTTTGGTCTGTCCCAGTATGTCAGCTCTTATGTTCTTATGTGAAACAAGAATAGGACAATGAACCCATTGTGACATCACTAATGAGGTTGGCTCTTAGGCATTGGTGGAATGAGACATTATGACATCACAATCTCAGCTCTGGAATGTTGCTACTCTTTGGGTTTCTGCCAGATTCTTGGGACCTGGGTTGGACACTGTTGGAAACAGGGTTCTGGGCTTGATGGACCTCTGCTCTGCCCCAATATGGCAATTCTTATGTTCTTATATTCTTAAGATAGACCAGCTATTTATGTGGCCTGATTTGGCCACTAAACAAAGATGAC
Source organism: Geotrypetes seraphini (assembly GCF_902459505.1). Lineage (NCBI taxonomy): Eukaryota > Metazoa > Chordata > Amphibia > Gymnophiona > Dermophiidae > Geotrypetes > Geotrypetes seraphini. The sequence continues at coordinate 255,106,998 of NC_047088.1, forward strand.
TAGTTTTTTTTAAACATTGTTGATAGCTGTCTAAGTCACATGACATAGCTGGCTATCCTTATTAGCTATGGGAAACTAAATATATTACTTGACATTCATATAATAAACCTCTCACAAAAATGTCAATTATCAATTATTTTAATTAAACATAATTACTTTTTATTTTTCCCTTAATCCCAATCTATTGATTTAAAATATGATGTGCTCAGTGCTCCTCCACCACGGTCATGTCCAAAGGAACCATCATAGCATCATCTTGTTCCCACCATCTGTTTGTAATTGTATCTCAAACTGTTCAAACACGATTACCAAACTTGTCAACGATTTAAAGTCCTTATCTTTGTTCATTGAGATCCTCTATCATTGCTGGTTTGTAATGTCCAGATCGGTCCTAATTCCTCGTAACTGAAATCCCACTAAAACAACTTTGTTGCTATAAATTCCAAAATAAACTTCGCCATTCAGCGTAAATTGAGAGCAAATGTTTCAGCTTTATAGCTACTTCTTGTTCAAAACGTCTCCAACTCAAGCTGAGTTTCGATTGTCGTCTTCAGGGAAAACTGATGTTTCCAAATAAATCGAGCTATATCCAGTTTTCATAACTTCATTCACGGCTGTGGAACACAACTGGGAAAGGCGAGCAACTCACCATTCAATCTGATGATCAAAAGAAACACCTGTTAAATTAAATAAGCTCAGTGCTGACAACTCCCCTTTATGTTGGTCATGTGGGAGTGAAAAGGGTACATTAGATCATATGTTATTTTACTGTCCACCGGTACATGTCTTTTGGAAACAAGTATGGAGTCATGTTCAAATATTGCTACATATGAAAGTTTCTTTGACATACGCGAGAGCCATTTTAAATCTTTTTGATGCTTCTGTGGAGATAATTTTCATTTTATTTAAAATTTCTTATACCGCCTAGTCAATCCTTCTAGGCCAGGGATCTCAAAGTCCTTGAGGGCTGCAATCCAGTTGGGTTTTCTGTTTTTTCCCCAATGAATATGCATTGAAAGCAGTGCATGCACATAGATCTCATACATATTCATTGGGGAAGTCCTGAAAACCCAACTGGATTGCGGCCTTCAAGGAAGGACTTTGAGACCCCTGTTCTAGGAGGTGTACAAAAATGTTAAAACCATCTACTGACTAAAATACAGTTTAAAAAACACACAACACTAGAGCAAATACTAGCTTTTAAGGACTAATAAACTAACAAAAAAATTAACTAACAGAGACAAGCGGGAAAGGAGGGCTGGAACTACAATATTTAAAGAAAAAGAGAACCTGTAAAGGAGAAGAACAATAGGAAGGGGAACAGGTATTAAGATTCCTTCTAAATACTGGGTAGTCCTTAACAGGACAATTAGGAGTCAAACGCGTCGAGAAAGAGAAATGTCTTTAGTTTTGACTTAAAGTCAGTAAGTGTAAGTTTTTCACGTAAGTAGTTCCAAAGAGACGGGGCGCTAACAGAAAATATTCAGGTCCTTAATGTATTTATATGTTTCAATGATGAGATAACAAGAAGGTTTCGAGCTGTAGATCGCAAAGACCTTGTAATGTTGGAAGGGATAAGTAGGTTATTAATGAAAGAATTTTATAAGTAATCATAATAAGAGGTTAATAGCAAAATTGACAGCAGTGGCAATCCAAACTATTTTGAAAACATGGAAAAAATGCGTCCCTACTATCTTTTCAGTTTTGGTGGAACTCGGTTTGCCTAATTGGGAGATATGAGGCAACCATAATGGAGGCCAAGGTTGATAGGTTATGGTTGCCTATCCAAGAGTATGTGAACAATAATAAGGATTGAATGCTCTTGGTAGAATGATTGTATGCACTCTCTGTATATGGGGTTGGGTGGGGGTGGGTTATATCTGTAGGGTCATGAATACCCTATGCTGTTATCAAAAAAGTTGTAAGCAATGTTTTAAGAATCTTTGTTCTCCTGTTTGGATGTTTACTATGAAAATCTCAATAAAGTCTTTGGAACTTAAAAAAAATAAAATTCGCAGTGTGTATCAATTTGCATGCACACTTTATGGCGCTATATATATATATATAGAACTGGGGGTAACTGCCAAAATTAACTCATTGTAACTGCACTGCTGGCAGTGCCTCGATATTTTGCCATGCAGTTAACACAGAGAAAACGTCATTACATTCCCATTGCATTCAGTCATGTCCAACCCTTGGCTTCTCTCTAGTAGAGAGTTGCACGGGGACAGAAATCCTACCCATCCACGCCCGTCCACGCCAGGATCCTCTCCGTCCCCACCCGTCCCCGCCAGGATCCTCTCCGTCCCCACCCATCCCTGTCAGGATAATCTCCGTCCCCACCCATCTCCGCAAGGAATTATCTCCATCCCCACCCGTCCCCATAAAAAAGCAGCAATTACTTCTGACAGGATCATCAATTTCACAGTTTCTTTTGTGTTTGCGCTGCTGTTTTCCTTGTGGAATCTCTTTGGTGGAACCCTTTTTTTGTTTTCTGTTCAGGTAATTAACTTATAAACTCCCTCTTTTACTAAGGCTGATATGTCCATTATATTATATGGACGAACCCTGCTTCCAAAGCCTTCCATTCCCGTGGGAGTCCCGTTGGCTAGAGGGGGGTCCCTGAGGGAGTCCCGTGGGCCAGAGGGGGGTCCCCGTGGGAGTTCCGTGGGTTAGGAGGGGATTCCCGCAATCCCCGTTCCCGTGCAGACCTCTACTCTGTAGGCCAGTCCTCGCAATGCTTCCCTGTTTTCCACGACTTCTTTCAATTGCTTGATGTTCATTCCCGTGTCTTTCTTGATGGTATCCGGCCAACGTACGTTTTGGTCTCCCCCTGCGTCCTTTTACCACCCACCATTCCGAGTAGCACCTCCTTTTCTAGTGAATTCGCCCTCATCACATGTCCAAAATAAGTCAGTTTCTGTCTGGTAATCTTGCCTTCTAGGTACAGCTCTGGGTTTATACAATCAAGAACATCTTTGTTTGCGATCCTAGCTGTCCATGGGATTGGTAGAAGTCTTTCCCAGCACCACAGCTCGAAGGCATTCGGTTTTTCTTCTCTGCTTTCGTGAGCGTCCATGTCTCGCAGCCATATGTCACGATTGGAACACAACGGCAGCGATCAGTCTTTGTTTGATGGCGACCGAGACGTCCTCGCACTACCATAGTTGGTCCACGCTCACCACGGCTGCACACCCCAGTGCTAATCGACGCTTCATCTCTGCTGTCGAAAGCGCCGCTGTGATTAAGGAGGGACCCAAGAAAAATGAAGCTGTCAACCACTTCTGTTTCTTCATTGCTGATCTTTATGTGGACTGTCTTCTCAATTACTGTGTGTTATTTTATCACCGAGTTGTTTTTTAATGATTTGATTTTCTCCCCATTATTTTTAATTGTACACTGCTCAGACATTTATGTGCGGTATGTCAAGGCTAAAATAAACTTGAAATTTGTAGATAATGGGATATAAGGGTCCTTTTGCTAGTCATTTTTACGCGAGCTAAATGCTAATGTGTCCATCATATATTAGCGTTTAACTTAAGCTAAAATGGCTAGAGAACCTTAGTAAAAGGACCCCCTTGTTACTCAATTAAATATGAGTGTGCGATTGATAGAATTTGGAGGTACGTATCCTGTCCAACATCACAGGAAACATCAACTGGCTTTGAAGCAGACGTCCCTGCGTTTCCGTCCGCTAGGCTCCTCGTAGCAGAGAAGAGGCTTGCAAGCAGATTTTCTTAAAATGGGGGAGGGGAACAGAGCATAGAAGGAAGGATGGGTAACGTCAGGTGGCTCTATCCACATGAGAAAATCTTTGTGCAGTAGAACACTGGCTAAAGTAAAAGGAGCCATTGTAAGAGCTAGAAATTGTTATGCCAACATGGGGGGAACTAAATCAAACGATATTAGGATAATAAATAAAAGAGGAAAGAAAATCTGAAGTGATTGTCAAAGGAGACGGTTATAAAAATAAGAACAGAAAGATTTACATTCAAGCTCCGGAACAAAAAAAATATCTGAAAAAGCCAAGAGATGCTGGGAAGGCAGTCAGGTTGCAAAGATGAAAGCAGAACAAAGCAAGCAATAGCAGGAAAGCAAGGAGACAAGAATTGTTGCAGACGTGTCAGTAAATGGAGGAAGTGCAGCGATGGGATTATACGACTCAGATAGAGAAGAAAGAATGTGCAGTCAAACATTTTTCTGTCCTTCCCCCCCCCCCCCCATTTTTATTTGTTCCAGAACAAATGTTTTCAGGAGTGTGCACTCTTTGCAAAGGAGTATGTGCTAAATGTAAATAAGGCACATTTTTTTTCTTGGCGTTGAGTGGCGTTGGGAAGGAGCCGGAAGATGTGAAGAAACGAGCAATGTTCAGAGAGTCAGGGCCTGCATACTAACCAGGCAGACGGAGCAGCATAAGAAGCAGCTTCAGAGGTTGGGAAGGAAGACCAACGCCTGGCAAACTTCTCCATTTGGGTCCTGCAAAGAAGAAGAAGAGAGATCAGGATCAATGTCGGAAAGGGCTTTGATGGCAACTTCAGAAGTTAGGAAGCAGGACTGATGCTGGGCAAACATCTGCTCTGCGCTTCAGAATTGGCAGGATTCGATGGAGATTAAGTGCCCCAGGGTTGACTCAGGAAGAAGTGAAACATGTGCAGCGTCAGATTCACCTCGAGCCACCTTAATGGGCAGACTAGAAAGACCCTGTAGGTCTTTATTTGCAAATATTGACAATGATACCATGTAGCTCCTTCATTCCCAAGAGATTTGCATTGTTTACACATTTGGATAATGTCATTTTGGTTGTCTCTGATGTCTGCAGTTATATGTTGCCAACTACTACTACTATGAATTATGTCTATAGCGCTTTGTGACTCCATGCAGTGCTGCATAGAGTCACAAAGAATAAGAAAACAGTCCCTGCTCCAAAGAGCTTGCAATCTAAATAGGCAAGAGAGACAAACAGGATATAGTTAAGGGGAACGGTTAATCAGCTGGCTGGGTTGGAGGGCAGAGGGGAGTACAGGACGATTAAGCCATTGTGACATCACTGATGAGGTTGGCTCTTATTGGTGGAATGAGGCATTATGACATCACAAGCTCAGCTCTGCTTCCCAAAGATTGAAACTCTTCATACTACTACTACTATGAATAATTTCTATAGCCCTACCAGACGCACGCAGCGCTGCGTAGAGTCACAAAGAATAAGAAAACAGTCCCTGCTCCAAAGAGCTTACAATCTAAACAGGCAAGACAGATAAACAGGATGTCATAGATACAGTTAAGGGGAACGGTTAATCTGCTTGCTGGGTTGGAGGGCAAAGGGGAGTACAGGACAATCAAGCTATTGTGACATCACTGATGAGGTTGGCTCTTATTGGTGGAATGGGACATTATGACATCACAAGCTCAGCTCTGCTTCCCAAAGACTGAAACTCTTCACACTACTACTACTACTACTATTAATTATTTCTATAGTGCTGTACAGAGTCACAAAGAAGGCAGTCCCTGCTCCAAAGAGCTTACAATCTAAGCAAACAAGTCAGACAAACGGGATGTCATGGATGCAGTTAAGGGGAATGGTTAATCTGCTGGCTGGGTTGGAGAACATAGGGGAGCATAGGACAATCAAGCCATTGTGACATCACTAATGAGGTTGGCTCTTATTGGTGGATGAGCCATTATGACATCACAGTCTCAGCTCTGCTTCCCAAAGACTGAAACTCTTCACACTACTACTACTATGAATAATTTCTATACCCTACCAGACGCACGCAGCGCTGCATAGAGTCACAAAGAATAAGAAAGCAGTCCCTGCTCCAAAGAGCTTACAATCTAAACAGCCAACACAGACAAACAAGATGCCAATTAAGCGTGTTAATTCAATTTCAGTTGTGTATGAAATTTAGTTAGGAGTCCCTAGGCATCTGGAATTAGGGCACAAAGTTTATAGGTTACTGTGGTACTTTGTGTGTCTAAGTGCTTTGAAAATGAACTCCACAGGAATGGGTATTCATTAAATAACCAACGAAGAAACTAAAAAAACACTGTGGGGTGGTCAACGCTAAAAGGGAAGGCAGTCCAACTCCTCAAAGCAATGGACCTTGGTACCACGAAAATCAACGGTAAAGAAAGCAAAAGTTCGAACCAAGCCCTGGACTTACAGGAGTTAAAATATCAATGTTTGTTGGTGCATATTAAAAATACAATACAATGTCATAAAAATCATATTATAAAAATCTGACTGATGCCAACAGTTATATAACATGAAAAAATAGTGCTATTTGTAAAAGAAGCAGCCGCCTGAAGGGTGGGATCGACAGAAAAGATTGAATGGAGGAACGCAGCTCCCTCCTGGGTGAATAGGGAACCAAATAAGAATACAGTGCTACCCCGGTCATTTGCGGTCGGCGATTCGCGGTCCCAGTCATTCACGGTATTTTCCAACCGGGAATGACCAGGCAGGAGAGAGCAGCCGGAGCGCCAGCAAGTGAAGGGAATCACCCGCTGTATGCTCCGACTGCCTCTTCCTGCACTTAAGTCGGGCCTCACCAATCAGGAGCTGCTTTGACACACAGCTCCTGATTGGTGAGGCCCGACTTTAGTGCAGGAAGAGGCAGTCGGAGCGTACCACGAGTGATTTCCTTCACTCGCCGGCGCTCTGGCTGCTCACTCCTGCCTCTCCGGTTGCCCTCTCCTGTCTCCCCCGCTAAAAATCGTATTCGCGGTTTCTCAACATTCGCGGGGGTTCCTGGAATGGAACCCCAGCGAATATTGGGGGAGTACTGTAGAGGAAAACCAGAGTCCAGAATTTGAAAAGTGAGAAGGTCATATTTGAAAGGTATCCTGAAAGAGATCGGAAGCATGGGCTCAAGTTTGAGAAGTGAAGGGATATGATCGAATTTTGAACGATTATAAAGAAGCCTGAGCGCAGTATTTTGTACTAGCTGGAGTAGACGCAGTGCGATATGTGAAGACTATAAAATCTCGTTTCTCCATTGCTGGCCCTGTCTTCTGGAACGCTTTGACCGGTATTTTCAGATTTTGTGAAAGTCTGTTACATTTTAGAAAATTAGTGAAGACTTATCACTTTGCACAAGCCTTTTTTTTTGCTAGTGATACTTTACCCTGATTATGATGATGCAACTGAGGGATACGAAGCAACGCACTCTTATTTTAATTTGTTTTATTTATTTCTGGGTCCTTTTATCAAGGTGCGCTAACCGATTTAGAACGCCCTAAATGCTAAGACCTCCATTATATTCCTCTGGGCACTTTAGCATTTGGTATATAAACCTAAGGCTTAGTTTAGTTTAGTTTAGTTTAGCATGTGCTAATCTCTAGCGTACGCTAAATCGATTAGTGCACTTTAATAAAAGGACCTATTAGATTTTTTATCCAGTTTTTTGTAGATATGTATATGTTTAAGGCTGTATGTGTTAATTGTGAGCCGTTTTGGTTAAAAGTGGATTATAAATGTTTTAAATAAAATAAATAAATAGGTGCCTATTACATATCAGTCAAACACTTAAGTGCCCATTACAGAATTCCACTTAGCTGCGCCTAACTTAAAAGGGTTTTAAAGGCCTACATTATAGGCACCTAAGCCCTTTTCAGAATCACACCTAGTGGTGCCTAAGTCTTTCTCCACCCCTAAACACGCCTAGTTTGGTGTTAGGTGCGGCTAGGCACCATGCGATTGGCACCTATTTTTTGAAGAAATGTACCCAAGATAGGTGCTTCTCTCCCAAGTCAATGAAGCCATCTGCGCAATGTGCGGCGGCGGCAAAAAGGGCGAACAGAATGCTAGGAATGATTAAGAAGGGGATCACGAACAGATGCCACTGTACCAGGCCATGGTACGCCCTCACCTGGAATACTGCGTCCAGCACTGGTCGCGGTACATGAAGAAGGACACGGTACTACTCGAAAGGGTCCAGAGAAGAGCGACTAAAATGGTTAAGGGGCTGGAGGAGCTGCCGTACAGTGAGAGGTTAGAGAAACTGGGCCTCTTCTCCCTCGAAAAGAGGAGATTGAGAGGGGACATGATCGAAACATTCATGATACTGAAGGGAATAGACTCAATAGATAAGGACAGGTTGTTCACCCTCTCCAAGATAGGGAGAACGAGAGGACACTCTCTAAAGTTGAAAGGGGATTGATCCCGTACAAACGTAAGGAAATTCTTCTTCACCCAGAGAGTGGTAGAAAACTGGAACGCTCTTCCGGAGGCTGTTATAGGGGAAAACACCCTCCAGGGACTCAAGACAAAGTAGATAAAGACAGGTTGTTCACCCTCTTCAAGGTAGAGAGAACGAGAGGACACTCTCTAAAGTTGAAAGGGGATAGATTCCGTACAAACATAAGGAAGTTCTTCTTCACCCAGAGAGTGGTAGAACACTGGAACGCTCTTCCGGAGGCTGTTATAGGGGAAAACCCTCCAGGGATTCAAGACAAAGTTAGACAAGTTCCTGCTGAACCAGAACGTGCGCTGGTATGGCTAGTCTCAGTTAGGGCGCTGGTCTTTGACCTAAGGGCCGCCACGTGAGCGGACTACTAGGCACGATGGACCACTGGTCTGACCCAGCAGTGGCAATCCGTATGTTCTTATGTTTCCAATTATGAGCTTGTTAAAACTCATTAATTAAGCCAATTTACTAATTAAGGGGTCCTTTTACTAAGGCATGCTAACTGATTTAGCGCATGCTAAAGTTTAGCGCATGCTAAATGCTAAGGCACCCATAGAATATAACGAATGCCTTAGAATTTAGCGTAAGTTCATCTTTAGTGCACGCTAAATCGGTTAACATGCCTTCAATTGATAAATGTCAATATTGTACTTGATTTAAGATTTGAAATGAATAAAGATTTTTTTTTTTTTTTTTTAAAGGACCCTTAAATTAGGTGCCTATCTTAAGACACCTGATTTAGAATTTCCCCCTTGTGTCCTCCACGTCTCTCCCTTCTTTTTCTTCTTCTGTGGCCAATTAAGGCCTCAGACTGTCCCTTGTCCATTTCAAAACTTGGACGCTCTAAAAAGTGACAGGTGGAATTGGTTGCACACATTTCAGTAGCAATTATAACACCGCTGATAATCTATTTGCATGGTGGCTGGTACGAAAGTTGTTACTTTTTTTATTACCAACTCTCACCTGTCAAAAAAATGAAGAAAAAGTTTAATACATTGCAAAGTAGAATAATATATATATTTTTTTCTTTCTGGGAAAGTTTTCTTGGAAATAGCCAGAGGGAACAGAACTCAGGGGAATCAGTGGAAAGTGGAGTATATATAAATATATTTAAATGAAAGCAAAGACACAGATCTAGGTGTAACAAGCATATTCCAAATTTAACTTTAGGGAGTAAAAAGGAGCTGTCACACATTAACTTTTTGATTAATTTGTGCCAGCAATGTTCAATATATTCAACAATAGATCACTGGAGAGTCTGAATAGGGAGAGACCAAACCTTCAAATAGTAGAAGGGGAATAGGTATGAACAGTGACATAGAAAGGGTAACATAGTAACATAGTAGATGACGGCAGACCCGAATGGTCCATCCAGTCTGCCCAATCTGATTCAATTTAAATTTTTTTTTTATTTTTTTCTTCTTAGCTATTTCTGGGCAAGAATCCGAAGCTCTACCCGATACTGTGCTTGGGTTCCAACTGCCGAAATCTCCATTGAAACCTACTCTAGCCCATCTAAACCCTCCCATTGAAGCCCTCTCCAGCCCATCCTCCCCCAAATGGTCATATACAGACCGTGCAAGTCTGCCCAGTACTGGTCTTAGTTCAATATTTAATATTATTTTCTGATTCTAAATCTTCTGTGTTCATCCCACGCTTCTTTGAACTCAGTCACAGTTTTACTTTCCACCATCTCTCTCAGGAGCGCATTCCAGGCATCCACCACCCTCTCCGTAAAGTAGAATTTCCTAACATTGCCCCTGAATCTACCACCCCTCAACCTCAAATTATGTCCTCTGGTTTTACCATTTTCCTTTCTCTGGAAAAGATTTTGTTCTACGTTAATACCCTTCAAGTATTTGAACGTCTGAATCATATCTCCCCTGTCTCTCCTTTCCTCTAGGGTATACATATTCAGGGCTTCCAGTCTCTCCTCATACATCTTCTGGCGCAAGCCTCCTATCATTTTCGTTGCCCTCCTCTGGACCGCTTCAAGTCTTCTTATGTCCTTCGCTTGATATGGTCTCCAAAACTGAACACAATACTCCAAGTGGGATTGGAGGCATCCCAAACGCCTCTGCTCCCCCCACTCTTTCTGCACACCCCATTCCACACTCATGCTTTCCCTTCCTCCCCATATCTTTAATCTTCGCCCATGCAAGTGGCTTTTCCCCAGCATGCTCCTTGTGCCAGCTTTGGATTTCCCTCTGATGTCACTTCCTGGCCTCGCGAACAGAAAGTGACATCAGAGTGATGGACAAAGCTGGCACAAGCAGAACGTAGGACAGCCTGCTTGCTGCCGGTGAAGATTTGAAGAGGTAGCAGCAGGGGGCTGCCCTTCAAAACCCATCCCGTCCCATTGCCGTGGGGGAGTGGAAGAGGAAAGGCGCCAGTTCTGGTGCCCCCGCCAATTCAGCGCCCAGAGAAGTCCGCTCCCTGCCCCCATCCCCCTTTACTATGCCACTGGATGTAGTTCATGGGCGGGTCAGAGGCATTCCTAGAATTTAGGTGTAATATTAAATAACAGGGTCTTTTATGCGCCCAGCTTACATTGGTTGCACGCCAGGATTTGCAGCAGGTTTCAGCAGGTGTAATTGCTCATGGCCAAAGTTGGGCGCTAAGCTAATCTTCAGTGAAGACCACCCTGTGCAGATCTTCCCACTGCATAACTTTGGGCACCATTTACTGCAAACCCCCTATGCCACTTACACAGGTCCTTGCAAAATAGCAAAATTGTTTTCCTAACACTTCTGTGCATCAGCAGGCAGTGGCGTAGCGAGGGTATGAAGTACCAGGTGCGGTGGTGCCCCTCCCCTGCCCTCTTTTCTGCCTCCCACCCCCATCCACTCCTTACCCACCTCCTCCTGCCACACCCATGCACCCTCTTCCTTCCCCCTTATCTCTTTAACATTTCCGGCATGGACAGCAACTCCAACATGCTGTTCACGCCAGCGTCAGCTCTTCCTTTGACGTCAAATCTTAGGCACGGGTCCAGGAAGTGACGTCACAGGAAGAGCTGATGCTGGCATGAGCAGCAGGTTGGGGGTTGCCGTCCATGCCGGGAATGTTAAACAGGTACGGGGGGAGGGAAGGGGCATGCGCATGTGGTTGTAGGGGAGGAAAGGAGCATGGTAGGGGGCAGAGTGGAGGATAAATGTCAGAACCCCCCCCCAAGATGGTGCCTGGGGCGGATCAGTCTCCCCCCCTTACTATGGGTACACTGACAAATCCGCATAGAAACATAGAATAGACGGCAGATAAGGGCCACGGCCCATCTAGTCTGCCCACCCCAATGACCCTCCCCTACCTTTCTCTGTGAATAGATCCCACGTGTCTATCCCATTTGGTCTTAAAATCAGGCACGCTGCTGGCCTCAATAACCTGAAGTGGAAGACTATTCCAGCGATCAACCACCCTTTCATATGACAATTGCGTGCATGAACAAGTGCGCACACGACAATTTTGACCCATCATCTGCGCCCCGTGACTGGATCTGCCATAAGTGGATATCTGGAAGGCCCTGATTTGCTCAGAAAGGGACGGGGGCCTGAGGAGTCTGAGCAAATCAGGGCCTTCCAGATATCCAGTTATGTAAAGGGTTCCCATAATCATGACGTAAATCTTACCCTAACACTAGATACCAAGTGAATCTTTTAAGTGTAGTGAGAGGGTTACTTTATAACCCTCAAAAAGACAAAATAGTATCCACCGTCGGAGCGCATTTGATGGGTCACCCTTACTATGCCACTATAAGCAGGACTTAATTTGTGGAGAAAAAGGAAGTGGAACTATGGAGATGAAAGAGGTTTGCGTGGACCGGGAGGGGCCGGATTGAAGAATGGTGACCGTTCTCTGCTCTGCTCCAGGCTCACCGCCTGCCCAGCTCTTCCCTGCAGGCTGCTTGGATTGGCATGGAGAGAGCGAAGGCCTATACCGCGCCAGAGTCTGAAAACTGCGCTCCAGGCCTTTCCCCCCACAAATTAAGCCCTGTGCACCAGCGTACACTTAACCGTGCAAGTGCGGGTTTTCTCCACATTCACGCCTGATGCTGGTAAAATATTCGCCCCTTTCTAGAATTACCTCCAAGCTGCTACGATCAAGCTTTTCTCACATGTGGCACGTATTTAAAGTTATACATTGGGAAACAGGAGCAAGTCTGCTGAACACATTTTTGGGTGAAATAGAAACTGTGATCCTAATATTACTTAAATTAACCTGGGGGTAACCGAGAATCAGTCCAGAACCATTGATGGATAAGGAAGATAATGGGGGGAAGGGGATAGTTTGGCATCTATCATGGAGTTATTACAGATTGTGAATAGTAACTAGGAAAACCTTTTGAACATAGTAATTAAAAATAACTAGATTCCACGTTACAGTTATTATTATTATTACTAGTCTTTAAGCCTATTACATTAATGGGTGCTAGAATAGATGTGTCTGTCTGTCTTTCTTTCTCTCTCCTTGGCCGCTTTCTGTCTGTCTGTCTGTCTTCCTTTCTTTCTTTCTGTCTGTCTCTCTCCTTGGCCGCTGTGTCTTTCCTTCTTTTTTTCTGTCTCTCTCTTTCCTTGGCTGTCCTCCACCACCACCCCTTGCCTGCTCCCCCTGTCCAACAGTAGCCCTTCTCCCTTCCTTTTACCTCCCCCGTGTCCATCAGCACCCCTTCCCTGCTCCCCCTGTCCAGCAGTAGCCCTTTTCCCTTCCTTTTACCTCCCCCCCATATCCAGCAGCCTCCTTTCCCTCTCCCCCTGCCTGCCTGTATTTCTCTGTTGTGCCATGCCTGCCTGCTCCATGGTCCCCTTCTGTTTCCCCCCTCCCAGAGCAAAGTGTGATTGCTGTCTGCCCCCCAGCACACCCCTCCCCCCAAAGCAGCCCCCTTTCCCTCTTCCCCTCCACTTTTTACCTGCATGACATCCTCCTGCCATTCCTGAGTCAAACCGCCGCTGAATTCACTGCACGCGCCCCAAGGTGGTGCACGCGCCGCAAGCTGCCCCACACACTGCAATTGGAATGTGGCCACGAACGCACACATCACAGCGGCAGGGATCATGAAATCTTAAGCGCGCATGCGCGCTTAGGGTTTTATTATAGAGGATTTCTTTAATTTATCATTACCCAATAAACTTTTTGACTGCCAGATAGAATTTAACTTCTTACTGTGAGCGTCTGAATGTGAAAGATCATCTATGTCTCCAAAGAAATGAAAATAATAACGGTGAAATATAGTTTATTCATCACATGTTCTTTCGTTATCAAGTTAATATTGCGGAATGATTCTGAAATGCTGCTCTCAGGGAGGAATGGTCAGAGCCAAGTCAAATTGTTCAATATATTTACCAAACAGATATAACCTTCTTCTGTGCTGTACATCAGCATTTATCGACCTGGCAAGTATTGTAAATATTGACTGCAGCATAGTCAAAGTCAACATTTCCCTCAAGATACAAAAAAATTGTGTGTGCATTGAACCTTAAGCCAATAAAATGCTATGAAGCACTTTTTTCAAATGAGGTTCTCTCATCTTGAGTCTCAGGCAAAACTCTTTTGAAGGGAGGATCTGATATTTTAAAATTAAAAATAGATTTGTGGGGTTTTTTTTTTTTTTGCAAGTTCTTTTACCTTTGATTGGCCAGACAGGAAAGTTATATAAAGACATCCAGTTTGGGCTTTCAGGAGTATATATGATCCCATTGCATGCTGTGGCAAAGTAAGTGGGGGAGGGGGTGCCAACATTCCTCCTCCTCTCCGCCCCCGCCTCTTCCCATTGCTCACCTCCACATGCACGCCTCCTTCCTGTCCACCGTACCTCTAGTTGAAGAAGTTGTTCGTGGCAGTCAGCAATGTGCTCGTCATGACCCCATTGGCTCTCCCGCTGATGTCACTTCCGGGAGCCACACATAGGAAGTGACGTCACCGGGAGAGCCGACGGGGTCGCCAGGAGCACGTTGTTGACCGCCACAAGTGGCAACCATCAAGCCCAGTAGCCCATTCTCACGGTGGCCAATCCAGGTCCCTAGTACCTGGCCAAAACCCAAGGAGTAGCAACATTCCATCCAGAATCTCAAAGAATAGCAAGATTCCGGAATCCCACAGAGTAACAAGATTCTAGAACCCTAAGGAGTAGCAACATTCCATCCAGACTCTCAAAGAATAGCAAGATTCCGGAATCCCACAGAGTAACAAGATTCTAGAACCCCACAGAGTAGCAACATTCCATGCTACCAATACAGGGCAAGCAGTGGCTTCCCCAAGTCTTTCTCAATAACAGACTCTAGGCTTTTCCTCCAGGAACCTGTCCAACCCTTTCTTACAACCAGCTACGCTATCTGCTCTTACCACAACTTCTGGCAACGCGTTCCAGAGCTTAAGAATTCTCTGAGTGAAAAAAACATTCCTCCTATTGGTTTTAAAAGTATTTCGGATAGGAACTGGGACTTGTATACCACCTTTTTGTAGTTATACAACCACACTCAAAGTGGTTTACATACAGCTACTTCAAGCACTTTCCCTCTCTGTCCTGGTGGGCTCAGAGTCTATGTAATGTATTTCCCTGTAACGTCATCGAGTGTCCCCTAGTCTTTGTAAATTTTTTTTTTAAATATATGTTTATTATTTGTGTGTTCTTGTATTATTGACTCCTGGTTGTTTATGTTAGTCTTTGTAATTTTTGACGGAGTTGAAAATCGATCCACTTGTACCCGTTCTACTCACCAGACAGCTTAAAAAACTTCCAAGGAACAGCGGTTTAGCTTTATGTTTGTGGATTTTTGAGTCACCCCTGACGCAGCAAGGATGCGAAACAGAAATCTCTTTGTCGGGTGAAGCAGTTTGATGCCCGAATGTGTGACTGGAGCCGGGAGCAGAGTGATGAATCGGTGAAGGAGATTGCTGTAGAACCCGCCATTTGTTCAGCACCAGCTCTGCAGCCAAGCCGGGATCAACTACAGATAAGTCCTGACTTTATTTCTCTCCATGTTTGAAATGTTATTGTATGGACTTTGATTGACTTCTGTCAGAATTTGGGTTTGGCTGAAGGCAGAAGTTGTGAACTCATAGAACTGTTGCAGAGCCTGATCGGAGGTGGGGTGGGGGTGAGGAAGGGAGTGAAAGAAGGAAGGATGTTGGGTGTAGAGCATGAGGGGAGGGATGGAGAGAGGGAAGGAAGGGTGTTGGGTGCAGAGTCTGACAGAGGAGGGAGGGAAGGAAGAAAGGGTGCTGGGTGCAATGCCTGACAGGGGAGGGAAGGAAGGGTGCTGTGTGCAGAGTCTGACAGAGGAGGGAGGGAAGGAAGGAAGGGTGCTGGGTGCAATGCCTGACAGGAGAGGGAGGGAGAGAGGGAAGGAAGGAAGGGTGCTGTGTGCAGAGTCTGACAGAGGAGGGAGGGAAGGAAGGAAGGGTGCTGGATGCAGTGCCTGACAGGGGAGGAAGGGAAGGGGGCTGGGTGCAGAAATTGGCAGGGATGAGGCTGGGTGCAGAACCTGACAGGGCAGGGCACTTAAATATTAAGCCGTCCGACATATTCGAGTCAACCGTTTTTCCTCCTTTTGGAGGAAAAAAGGGGGGTCTCGACTTATATTCGAGTATATACGATACTCTAACTCTCCTATTTTATTTTTTAGGCTTCTAGCATTTATATACAGACACTTCAAATTGTGTTTTTTTCCTTGTAACTACAGGCTGCTGAGAAGACGGGGAAAATTTGAGTCTTTTACTTTGCCTTCCTCTTAAACCCTCCTGGCATAAAATCTACGGGAGAATACAAAAGCAGTCACAAGTATGTTTATAAGAAAAGAGTGAAACTAACTCTGGAGTCTGTCTTACTGCGGTGGTTTCTTTTCTGATGAGATGAGGCTTTAAAAGGATATGGGATGGGAGTCTCCCCACGCTCTCTTGCCACGGAGAATATAGAAACATAGAAACATATCGTATTGGATAGCGAAGGTTATTGCGGTTTAGCCGGGGACCTGCATTATCTGGGTAGAGTAATGCTTCCGATGGGCCATGAGTATGGCTAAGTACTTTCTAATAATTATTTAACATTTGGGAAGTCCATAAGAGTCTTTCTTTTCCCTATTTGTGGTTCTTCAATTTGTCCGATTTACCATCTGCTCATAAATTATACATAGCAGTTCAGTTCTCCGTCTTTGAGCTGCGCCCCTCCAAGCGAAGCCTTTTATTCAAAATGATAGGATCTCCCATATGCAGTGGAAATTCTCGTCTTGCATCTCCCGGCAAAACTGCTTGAGAGGCTGTACAGTTCTCCACCCAGAAGCAGATGCTTCTCATCTGCAGAATGTCACCTAACGGCAACAAAATGTTTGCAGCGTTTCTAGAAACATGCATAATTCAAGGCTACTCTTCAATATAATAGACCGGCTGCTGTGGACATGTAGAAACATCTGGCTATGTGGAAGTCTAGGCCGCCACTCATATTGGATTAGCTTAGCACTGACTTTCCATTTCTAAATTTCTAGCAGTAGAAATTTTGTTTTGTCCCTGTTCGGCTTTAGTTTGTGTCTCTTTCATCCATTTTTCAACTGTTTCTAGAGGATGTTTTTGAAGTTTTTTCTATTATGGTAGGTCAAAGGGCAGGCGTATGGCGATGTCATCAGCATAGCTGCATCTATTTTGACTTTGAAATTTGCTGCGAAGTTTCTTGGTGAAAATTACCCCTATAAAGATTCATGGCCCATATGTGAGGCGGCCGCTGAAAAGTTCTCAGTCCAACCAACAAAGTCGGGGCTGTCTCCATCAAGGGCCATACACTTAGTCCAGTGGTTTTCCACTTTTTTTTTTGTTCTGGCAGAAAATTATGGAACAAAAAAGCGGTAAATCACTGGACTAATAGTATAGACCTCGATGGAGACTGCCCTGACTTTGTTGGTTGGGCTGAGAACTAGAGGTCTGCACGGGAACGGGGATCGCGGGAATCCCGCGGGGGTCCCGTGGGAATCCCCCCTAACCCGCGGGACTCCCACGGGGACCCCTCTCTGGCCCATGGGACTCCCACGGGGACCCCTCTCTAGCCAACGGGATTCCCACGGGGATGGAAGTTTTTTTATACAACGATGTTCTCCACATGACTCTCTAAATGTTTCTTTGAAACACGGACCGTGTTGGATCCGCATTCAACATATATGAGAGCCTGTTATACGGATTGCATTTTTGTATAGACCTTTAATAAAGATTCCTGCACCTTGTACATTCCATTCTGCAGTCTTTTCTTTGTTTTTTGGTAGGGTGTTCAAGCCTCCCCCGACAAACAGATTTGCCACTGGAAACCCCCCCCCCCCGCCTGTGCTGCCTAAGCAGCAGGAAGTTGGTGGGAGTGTTTTAGCCACTAATGATGTCACTTCCGCACATGCTCAATTGATGCACTGAAGTGAGCATGAGCAGAAGTTCTAGTTTTGGAATATGGAGCACCTTACTGACACAGGTGGACACAGGTGGACGGTCTGGCAGAAAATCTCTTCAGCAGGAGGGACTTGAGCATCCCTGCTAGCCAGTGGTATAGTAAATGGGAGGACAGTTCGCCTCGGGCTCCGCCTCTTCCCACTGCTCCCCTCACCCCGTATTTCTAGTTGTTCACTTCTGTGAGAAACAACTTTAACTTACTCCTCGCGACCACGTTGTCTCTCCCACTGACGTCACTTTCGGGTGCCGCACAAAGGAAGTGACGTCAATGGGAGAAATGACGGAGTTGCAAGGGGGGAAAGGAAAGGGGGTGTGTGTGCGGTGGGGGGATTGGGGAAGGAGCAGGGGGTGGATATGAGGGTGGAGGAGGGGCACTACTACCAGCAAAGATATAATTTGGATGGGTCAGAACTGAAAAAAAAAATGCATGGCTTCCTAATCCACTCCTGGACCTCCTAAAAAAATGCAACTTCTGGCTGTGCTCCTGATTAATATGTCTCTCTTCACCTCAAACCCATGTTGGAAATTGTGCTTATAGTAGAGAGCCTTGTGTTTTGTATCATTTCCGGTATCATTTATGGAAATTATCTTTTTGTTCATTTTTTTGCTGTTGTTATGAGAGCAATATTATTAGTAGTGCATTCTCTTTCTGCAAGAGTGCATATTTTTCACAAAGAATGCAAACTCGTTCCTCTTCCACAGACAAAGGCAAACAAAGGAGATCCCCCCCCCTTTTTCAATCTCTTCATCCTCTTCTTTTTCTCCCCAACAGGCCAACCCTACGTCAACCCCTCACCTCGTCCTGAGGAACAGATTCCAGATTCTCCAAGAAGAAGCTGCCGACGACGATCAAGAACAGACCCATCACGAAGAACAGGAGCTGACCCAACAAGCAGCTCCATCTGATGACCGACTCCCCCCTCCCCCCACAACGAAAGAAGCGCAGAGTAATAGTCATCTTTCATCTTTCTAGATGTATGCACTGTTGGGAAAGAGTGTGAACTCCTTCGAAACAGTGTGCAGTCGTTCAGAAGAGTGCATACAATGAACAGCACGTGATAACAAATCAAAAATGTTGGGTTTTTTTTTTTCATAAAAGACACCAAAATCTAAGTTGGGCGTGCCCTAGGGCATTGCAGGAAAGTTGACTCCCTAGACTCCACGCCAGAAAAAATATATTGAAACCTCAAATGTAAATTTTTAAATGAGGAGCACCCTCAGCGTGAGTTTGAAAGCTTTAAAGAGCAGCTCAAAGAGCAGCTCTGATGCTTAGAATAGCAAAGCCAGCGAACGCCGAGCAGAAATTACTACTCCCGCCATCCGCACACCATCATCTAGGTGCACCTGTGTGCTTTAAAGTACAAGTTAAGTGCAAACAATGTGCAATAAATAAATATATATAGGTGGAAGACAAAAAGTTCACTGTCCTGCAATGCCCCGAATGCCAAACCCACTGATCTGATCTTCAATTACTTTGCTGAATAAACCTGCTGTGGTCAAATAGTAACAAGGAGAGTCCAACTTTTTCTCAGTCAAAGACCGTAGTTAACGTGCAGTCCTCTTTCAACACAGCTCAGCCCAGCGGGGTTTCAGGGCAATAGCCCCTTCCTCAGGAATCGAACAGGCCAACACGACTGTAGGTCAGAGTGATTCCAGGCAGGCAAGACAAAAGGGCTTTTTTTCCCCCATGACATTTCAGACCAAAATTGACACAGAAAACATAGGCAATGTCGTTGACATTTCCCAGTTTGTTTCCAATGAATAAACATCCCTATTTAGTTTAGCTCTGCTCTTTCAGCCTAAAAGCCAGCCTCTGTTATGCTGTGGTACTAGGAGGCTTCATTTGCAACTAACCAGGGGTTTCCAACTATTTTAACATATGAGGATCCACTGAAAAGTTCTCAGGCCAAGAAGAGAATGGTGTGGAGCCATGAAACGTACAAATTATTCCACACTTTTCTTGACACTTTTCGTTTCAATGAGGCAAATTTATCTAGTAAATGGGCACAAGTTTAGGGAAACCAAACCATTGTGACATCACTGATGAGGATGATTCTTAGGCATTGGTGGAATGAGGCATTATGGCATCACAATACAAGGGGCTGCTGAAAAGTTCTCAGCTCAGCCAAGAAGAGAACGATGTGGAGCCATGAAACGTACAAATTATTCCAGACTTTTCTTGACACTTTTTGTTTCAATGAGGCAAATTTATCTAGTAAATGGGCACAAGTATAGGGAAACCAAGCCATTGTGACATCACCGATGAGGTTGGCTCTTAGGCATTGGTGGAATGAGGCATTATGATGTCACAATATGAGGGGCTGTTGAAAAGTTCTCAGCCCAACCAAGAAGAGAACGATGTGGAGCCATGAAACTTGAAAGTTAGTCCAGACTTTTCTTGACACTTTTCGTTTCAATGAGGCAAATGCATCTAGCAAATGGGCACAAGTATAAGGAAACCAAGCCATTGTGACATCACTGATGAGGTTGGCTCTTAGGCACTGGTGGAATGAGGCATTATGATGTCACAATATGAGGGGCTGCTGAAAAGTTCTCAGCTCAACCAAGAAGAGAACGATGTGGAGCCATGACACTTGCAAGTTATTCCAGACTTTTCCTGACACTTAAGAACATAAGAAGTTGCCTCCACTGGGTCAGACCATAGGTCCATCCTGCCCAGCGGTCCGCTCCCGCGGCGGCCCATCAGGTCCGTGACCTGTGAAGTGGTTACTGACCACTTCTATAACCTACCTCAAGTTCTATCTGTACCCCTCTATCCCCTTATCCTCCAGGAACCTATCCAAACCTTCCTTGAACCCCTGTACAGAGTTCTGGCTTATCACCACTTTTCGTTTCAATGATATGAAATACCTTGTTTCAAGGCTCCACATCATTCTCTTCTTGGTGGGGCTAAGAACTTTTTAGCGGCCCTTCATAGACCACTCGGTATTCGGTGCTATTTACCATGCCGGGAACAACTATGAAGCACTTAGGGCTAGATTCACTGAGGACACTGCTCGTGTCCCGACCACTGTGCGACCAGATTGTTCCCCGACCCGATTCACTAACTTTGGTGCCGATTAGCCTCCGATCCGATCTGTGCTTGCAAATGAGGGAAATAGCATGCAAATGTAGGAAGGCAGCGATTCACGAAACAATTTAAGGAACACCGACTGGGCTGACCGGTCAAAAAACAAGCGACTGCTGAAGACCAGCCACTCACGTCTTTTCCTGCTCTCTGTGCCCTAAAATCCCTGCCCTGCAGCAAAAACCCTGCTCTCTGCCGCCCTGCCTGCATCTCTGCTCTCTTTGCAATGTTCTCGAAATCAATAGCATCGATCGATCTATTTCATTTTTTAACGTCTGCCAATTTTTTTTTTTTTTTAAGAAATCAGGTCATCTTTTGTTAGGTTTGTGGACATTTCCTACAATCATGTGAACACCCTCCCTCCCTCCCCCCTCCACACACACACACATTAATAAAGAGATACTGGAACATGTTAACACATTTATCTTTTTTTTTTTTTTTCAGTTCAAAAAAATTTTATTGAGTTTCGTAGATGAAGTACAATGAATGTTAACCAGGCAAGAAAGAAGTCTGATTTTGCTAAAGTTCAATAGCACAGGAAATATGTAACGGCTGTCCCCAAAGCTAACAACTCTCTGCCCCGAAAGGAATTAGCATGACTCTCCTGCTCTCTGCCGCCCTTACCCGCAGTGTGAGCCCGTGGTTTTAACCCGCGTGTTTAAAGCGGGGCTGCACTGCGGGGAAGGGTGGCACGGGCTTGCAAAAATCCTTCTGACTAGTCTTTTCCTCCCCTTTCTCCTCTGTAGCGGCGATCTCTGCAAAACTCAAAGGAGCATGGAGCGCACGCTCACACCATCTACAGACGAAGAAGATGGTCTGAGCATGTGTGGGGAATCGCTCTTCAGCGATCCATATGGTCGATTGGGGGCGTGACTCACAGATCGGATCGGAGCCGTGGCCTTAGTGAATCCAGCCCTTAGCCACCTAAGCATTATTGTTCAGCATGAGATAGCCTCTGAATATTAGCATGAGATAGCCTCTGAATATTAGCACTTAGCAGCTTGTGGCTAGCTGTTTAAGTTGCACGACTTAGCCAGCTATTCACTAAATTCAGACTGCTGGTTGGCTAAGTCAAGCAGCGAAATCGTGCCGCTTAAATTAGGGTTACCAGATTTTAGGCCTGTAAAATCCGGACACGTGGCTTTGCCCCCCAGATACACCCAGCCCCACCCCGTTCCACTCAAGTCACGCCCCATTCTGTGCCAGCCCCGCCCCCAAATCTCTTCTCCTTGAGCACAGAGCCGCACTTGGAGGGTCTCCAAGCTTGCGCAGGGAAGGAGCCCCGAGCTCGAAGCTTTTCAAAACCCGGAACAAATGCCGGGTTTTGAAAAGCCATCTGGACACCTGCACCGTCCTTTAAAAAGAGGACACGCCCAGGCATATCCGGATGTCTGGTAACCCTAGCTTAAATAGCTGATCAATCTTTGGCCGTTATAAACTTAGCTATGAATTTATGCCTTTCTCCTCTACTGCCGACTCCTGGAGACTCCGACCCTTGCTGCGCCTTATGCCTGGAACATCCTGCCTGACTCAGTGCATCGAACCCCGTCTCTCATGGCGTTAAAAACCAGGCTAAAACCCCACTTTTTTGAAACCGCGCTTATGCCCTGCCCTCCCAACTTGTAAAGCACCCTTATCTCTAGTCCCTTAAATTTCCTTACTTAAGTAACACATATAAGCCTTTGTCCTATGTCCATCTTAATTAGACTGTAAGCTCTTCCAAGCAAGGACCATCTCTTGCGTGTTTGTTTTACACTGCTGCAAGCATCTGGTAGCACTTTATAAATAATAAATAGTAGTAGTAGCTGGCCAGTTTGACCAGGAAGTGACATCAGAAGGGAGCCAATGCTGCCTCAAGCCACAAGTGGAAGGGGGGAGGGGCAGAGAGGCACTAGCGCCCCCCCCCCCAGGCAGCTCCCGGGGCGGTCCGCATCCCCACCCACCTATTTAGTACGCTACTAGGTCTAGGGGAGAAGGACCGGGTTCCAGAAAATGAACCCAGTTCATCTTTATACATCTCTACCACTGAGGGCTCCTTTTATCAAGCCACGCTAGTGGGGTTAACGCGCGTGACTTTTACTCTGCCGCCTGCTTAAGAGGAGGCGGTAGTGGCTAGCATGGCCGGCGGTTTAGCGCGCGTTAAACCACCAGCATGCCTTTGTAAAAGGAGCCCCGAGTTACTGGATTAGCTCCCTGAGACGGCTTCCGTTATACAATCAAAGAAAAAAACAAAACACGTTCTCTTAGACCTCAGACGCTGGTCAAAATTAATTAAAGTCAATAAAGAAACCTGCCTGCAAATAAAAGAACGCAATTGTTTTCTTTATGTTTCAGGTTTAAAATATATATTCCGTTGTTAATTTTGAAGGCTTGTTAGCAAGTTAAATTTCCCACGGCTGTGCTTGAACAGTAGTTTGTGGGTCGGTTTCAACCTCTTTTTTTTTTTTTTTTCTGTTGTGAGACTGAATGACTGAGTGCATGAGCTTAATTTCCAAACCAGCCTAAGGCGTTTCTTCTCCAGTGAGCCTGAATCCCTCGCAAAAGCTCTCATGGACTCCTAAATGCGTTTCTGACATCATTCTTCAAAAATACATAATGCAATCAGAGCCCAGAGTAAGATTTCACTTTATATTTTAATCAGAGTCATAAAATAAAATTAGATGTAGGGAGAGAAGCATCGGTGTACTAAGAGGATGATCAAACCTTGGATGGTATATCCTAATGGTTGGTTGTTGAAACTGGTAGGTGGGGGGTGTACTTATTTATTTATTCGATTTTCTTTATTGTTCTCCCAGGGGTTTATACGAATTTATTCAGGTACCCAAGCATTTTTTCCCTGTCTGTCCTGGTGGATTCACAATCTATCTAATATACCTGGGGTAATGGGGGAGAACTAAGTCACAGTGCGGGGTTTGAAACCACAACCTCAGGGTGCTGAACCTGTAGCGTTAACCACTGCGCCACTCTAGAATTCAAAATGTAGTAAAAGTGAGCCAAGGAAAGGACAATCAAGCCACTGTGACATCACTGATGAGGTTGGCTCTTAGGCATTGGTGGTATGAGGTATTATGATGTCACAATACCAGCTCTGGTTATCAGAGGCTGAAGCTTTTCACTCTATGTATTCAATTTTATGTACTGTTTTCCCGGGGGAGCTTATATGAATTTATTCATGTACTCAAGCATTTTTCCCTGTCTGTCCCAGAGGGCTCACACTTTATCTAATGCACCTGGGGCAATGGGGTGGGGGGGGGATTAAATGACTTGCCCAGGGTCACAAGAAGCAGCGTGGGATTTGAACCTACAACTATGGAACACAAGGAAAAGGGAAAGAAGCCCCACATAAAGTCAAATACCAAAAAGAACAAGTGGGGAATGGGATAGACGACATCAACTTGGTAGACCATCTTTATTTGTGGAAATCAACTTACAAATATAGTACATATAAAATCACATGAAAAGTCCAAGTATATATAAAAGAGTTCTGTAGACTAAAACCCAAAAGTCCTGTAGTCTTTTCATGTGAATTTATATGTATTATATTTGTAAGTTGATTTCCACAAAAAAAGATGGTCTACCCCAAGGTTGATGTGGATAGAGTGGAGGGGACCGCTTTGGCCCTGCCCACTATACCACCAGTTAAGGATCTTAGGGAAGTCCCTGGGATAATGTGGGATCTTGGAAGAAATCAGGGAGGGTAGGATAGAGTTGGAATTTGCACATTTGGGAGGGGCTTTAATTTTGGGGAAAACCTTTGGGGGGGGGGGCTTGGATTGAAGAATTGGAGATTGGTGGGTTTGTTTCTTGGTTTATTCATTTATATCCCGCCCTTTCCCAGGGCGGATTACAAACTTACATACAGAACTGTAACATTACATTAAAAATACATAAACCATCAACAATACATACTCCCACAATACAAACAAGAAATGCAAAGCACAAAATACATAGGCGACCAGCACCTTATCATCATTTTCTCCTTTTCATTAATAGCATAGGGCTCCTTCTACTAAGCCGCGTTAGGGCTTTAACGCGTGGAGTAGTGCATGCTAGACCTTAACACCAGCATTGAGCTGGGGTTAGTTCTAGCCACGCAGCGCGGGTTTAGCGCACGCTAAAATTCTGCATGCGCTAAAAACGCTAACGCAGCTTAGTAAAAGGAGCCCATAGTCTCAAACCCTATATTTCGTCTGGGAAAAAAGATGCCGCTTCAGCAGTTTTTGGTTTTTTTTTTTTTTTAATTCTGTATATTCTATGGCCATTGAATATACTCAGAAAGGTTATTCCATTCCCTAGGCCAGTGGTCTCCAACTCAAATCGTTTGCAGGGCCACATTGTGAATTTGTAGGTCCTTGGAGGGCCTCAGAAAAAAATAATTAATGTCTTATTAAAAAAATGACAATTTTGCATGAGGTAAAACTCTTTATAGTTTATAAATCTTTCCTTTTGACTAAGTCTTAATAATAATATTGTCATTTATAGCTAAAGAGGCATATGATCAAGAAACTGTTTTATTTTACTTTTGTGATTATGATAAACAGACTGAGAGCCTCAAAATAGGACCTGGTGGGCCACATGTGGCCCCCGGGCCGCGAGTTTGAGACCACTGAGTTAACCCTTTCAGGACCATAAGGATCGTAGGCCAATTTTTGTGGTTTTGACAACATTTTTATGGTAAAAAGGGCTTGCAGATGCCAAAAAATTGATTTTTTTTGTGAAATATCATTATTTTTATTTTAAAAAATCACACTTCTGGCTTATGGACAGTGTGGCAAGTGAATCTTCTCGTCAATCTAGCAACGACGCTAATGAATGAATGTCGGAACCAGTTTGTTTACATAAAGGCAGTATCATATGGAATCCGTACATATCAAATTTAGAACTGTAGACTATCCCAATCAAAATTTATAGGATTTTAAAGTTATGGGACAAATATGTCCCTTAGTCCTGAAAGGGTTAAGGGGAACAGTTAATCTGCTGGCTGGGTTGGAGGGCAGAGGGGAGAACAGGACAATCAAGCCATTGTGACATCACTGATGAGATTGGCTCTTATTGGTGGAATGAGGCATTATGACATCACAATCTCAGCTCTGCTTCCCAAAGACAAACAGGATGTCATGGTTACAGTTAAGCCAGTGGTCTCAAACTCAAAGCCTTTGCAGGGCCACATTTTGGATTTGTAGGTACTTGGAGGGCCGTAGAAAAATGACAATTTGGCATGAGGTAAAACTCTTTATAGTTTATAAATCTTTCCTTTTGGCTAAGTCTTAATAATAATATTGTCATTTATAGCTAAAGAGACATATGATGAAGAAACTGTTTTATTTTACTTTTGTGATTATGATAAACATACTGAGGGCCTCAAAATAATACCTGGCGGGCCACATGTGGTCCCCGGCCCGCACGTTTGAGACCACTGCCCTAGGCCCTATACAATGGAATATACTGCCTCACAGATGAGATTTGCAGCTCCAATTGTTCCGCAGATCAAAGTGGACGTGGCGGAACACGTGGCACGATGCTCTCGAGATATTTAGGAGCCAGATGGTGCGAGCGCATATAGACTTTTAGCATGATAATAAGGGGACTGAGGTATTGGATAGGAATAGGGGATCAGATTGAGTTTGGCGGAATGGGGGAGGGGGGTTAGATTGGAAGGTGTTTTGCTATGAGGATCAATGTGGGGGAGGAGATGCATGGGAAGGGGGGTGCACTGACCTTGGCAGAGGTATTGGTGAGTGGGCCTACACTTTCCCCCTCTTTTACTAAGGCGCGCTAGCTGTTTTAGCGTGCGCTAAATGCTAACGCGTCCATTATATTCTACAGGTACAGTAGCATTTAGCGCGCAATGAAAAGGCTAGCGCACCTCAGTAAAAGGACCTCTTTGTTAGCTGTAGTGGCAGGAAACATGAACCATCTGGCACTGCAGATAAAGTGGCGCTGCGTGACATGTGGACAGTAGACGCAGGGCAGAGGCGTTTGCACATCTCCCTCCGTATTCGCTGCGATAGGGGATTAACAGAACCGCGAATACAGAAAAACCGCAAATAACTTTTTCATATGTTATTCGCTGTTTTCTGTTAAAAACCATCGTGAATGTGGTGAATCCGCGAATAACACGGTGGGAGACCTGGCCTGTTCCTGACGGAGAGGCAAAACACGGCGAAGAAAGTGACGGGAATCGGCGATTTTCTCCGTAAACGCTTGGAATCAGCGATTTCTTGATGCAAGCCGATGGAATTTTGGGGGGAGGAGCCAGCAAGCTATAACACGTGAATAATTGAAACCGCGAATACGGAGGGAGAAGTGTATTCATTTGTATCCCACTTTATACAGCAAATACATACACAGGATTAAAAAACCCTAATACATACACAGTACATACTTAAAAGAGAAATAAATCGGTGACCAGCACTGCAGCATCTATAATGGACTTAATTTCCATATTTCATAATAACATAAGAATTGCCGCTGCTGGGTCAGACCAGTGGTCCATCGTGCCCAGCAGTCCACTCACGCGGCGGCCCTCGGGTCAAAGACCAGCGCCCTGAGACTAGCCCTACCTGCGTACGTTCCGGTTCAGCAGGAACTTGACTAACCTTGTCTTTAATCCCTGGAGGGTATTTTCCCCTACGATAGACTCCGGAAGAGCGTTCCAGGTTTCTACCACTCTCTGGGTGAAGAAGAACTTCCTTACGTTCATGCGGAATCTATCCCCTTTCAATTTTAGAGAGTGCCCTCTTCTTGTCTCCCGCATTTACCACACTAGCTTTGAACTTATCATTCACTAATGTTTGTAACAAATGCACCATAAGGGCAAAACCATATGATACTTTTGTATAAAAGCCCTAGATCCGGGGGTGTCAAAGTCCCCCCTCGAGGGCCGCAATCCAGTCGGGTTTTCAGGATTTCCCTAATGAATATGTCTGAGATCTATTAGCATACCATGAAAGCAGTGCATGCAAATAGATCTCATGCATATTCATTGGGGAAATCCTGAAAACCTGAGTGGATTGCGGCCCTCAAGAAGGGATTTTGACACCCCTGCCCTAAATGAACTTTCTGACTAAGTGGAGCATCAAATTTTTAATAAACTAAGCTAAACTACCTTCCATCCATGGAAATAGCTTTCAAAATTGCTGTCTTAATTTTTCTCACTGTCAACAATTCCATTCTCTTATTTCCCAAACTGGACATAAAATGGACCCAGTCCATGTAGTAATATCTTGGCAACGGATTGCCAAGTTTTACTTCTCAATAAAGTTTTAGAAATTATATATAGCCACCGAAACTAAAGTAGCACAATTGATCTGTTCAATATTCTCAGAAGGAATTATTTATGGTTTCATTAAAGGTAAGCTGATTTTGGGCTGAGTTTCAAGGACTTTTGTTCATTCGAGGTAAAGTTCCGCTGAAGCTTTTCAGCTCCATTAGAAAGTGAAACATCTGTGGATGCTCTTTGTGTCTGCAACGCACTTTCCTTTATCGCCACGAAACAGCACACGCTGGTAAAATAGGAATAATGATTAAACGTCCGTCAGCGGAGATTCAGTTACAGCAAAAAGCATCTCAGTTCATTAGAAGCTGCCTGCCAGACCTGTAACAAGGAGGGAGACCGATGAATACAAAAACTAGCCCCAATATCCTCTCAAATAATTTAAAAAAAAAAACCCAGTTGCTTTAAACTTATTCCATACACAGCTACAAAGGAGTGCGAGGCTTATCAGTGGTTACAGAATATAAGAAAAATGTTATCAGAAAATAACTTGAAGAAATAGATAATATTGAATCATTCTAAAGACAACAAATGTTGAAAAGAAGAAACCCTTTTTGGCCTTCACAAGCACAGACACAGATGCATGCATACAGACATACACGTAGGGTTGCCAGATTTTACCAATGTAAAATCCGGACCCATGGTCCAACAGTTCCTCCCAAGTCAAGCGCCGTTCCACCCCATACCTGCCCCGCCCTCCTCAACATGCTCACATGCTTGGAGCCGCGTCGGAAGGGCATCTGTGTATGCGCAGGTGTGATGTAATGGCATTACGTCATCCCGTTGCGGTCCTGAGCGGGAAGCTTTTCAAAACCCAGACAAAGTGCCGGGTTTTGAAAAGCCGTCTGGATATCTGGTCATGTCCTCTAAAAAGAGGACGTGTCCGGGTAAATCCGGATGTCTGGTAATCCTACATACATGGGCACATAAACATACGCTAGCTGATATTTAAATCATGCTCTGCAGCCAGGCTGCAGCAGCACAAAACAGCCTTTTACGAGCTGGACTGCACAGGGGCGGAGGAGCCAGCAGTTATGTAGGTGCCGGCAATATTCAGTGAGGGCACCCACATAGCTATGTGGGTACATTTAGGACTGCTTAGCTAGGCCGAGAGGGTAACCATAAGGCCTCAAGTCACAGAGGACAGACTGAGCCACAACGGAAGTAAAACCGGGACTGGCTCAGTCTGTCCTCCATGACCTGGAGCCACATCTTAGCCCTATATACAGGTGTGGGTGCTGAATATCAGACGGAGCTTACCTAACTTCCAGGTCCCCACCTAAGTGTGTCAGTCACTCTTCTGATCCCCTTCTCTTCCTCCCTCCCCTACAGCATATCGAGGTCACCTTCCTTCTCTCACACCTCTGAAGCATATCAAGACCCTGCTGGTATTACGATTTCCAGTTTCTTTCCTCCCTTTTACCCTCTCAAAGCACATCAAGGCCCCCTCCCTCTACCCCGCCTCCCCAAAGTGCATTAAAACCTACCCAAAAAAGGGGTTAGGTTCAACTCTATCTGCAGTGGGAAAACCGAGCAGGAGCAAACAAACAGAACTGCAGATATGTACAACCACGTAGGCAAAATTTATTGTGACAACCAAAAAAATATATATTATTTAAAACCTTTTTTATGTTCCTTGATAGTTTTGTTCCACTGAACTTTGTTATTTGCAATTTTTTGTGGCATTTGTTTTTTTCCTTTTCTACCATGGTATGTATCATGCATGCTTTTTCTTTATTTATATTCTCCACAACTTTTTCTGCTTTTCTAGTCCCCATCACGCTATTATTCGCTTCCATTACTTAATCACTATCTTCCTATACCCCTTTTTCATTTTTATAAGACACTCAGGTTTCTATACAGCCTATAGTCATTTGGTCTCTCTGGTGCATGCAGTTCATCTATATTGCATGCATACTTGTCACCATTTTAATATACACTAAACATCTGCTATCACAGAGACATGGTTCAGTGAATCACATGGATGGGATGCAAACATACCAGGATATAATCTTTTTAGGAAGGACAGAGATGGTCATAAAGGTGGAGGAGTAGCTCTCTATGTAAAGATCAATATCCAAGCGACCGAAATGCAAGGGACCTGGGGAGAGGAAGAAGCGATATGGATTGCTCTGAAAAGAGAAGATGGAACTTCTATCTACGTGGGTGTAGTCTACAGACCTCCGACTCAATCGCAGCAAATTGATAAGGATCTGATTGTGGATATCCAAAAGTTTGGAAGGAAAGAGGAGGTTCTGCTGTTGGGAGATTTCAACCTGCCGGATGCGGACTGGAATGTTCCGTCTGCGGAATCGGAAAGAAGTAGGGAGATTGTGGATGCCTTTCAAGAGGCTCTGCTCAGACAAATGGTGATGGAACCCACAAGGGAAAAAGCGATATTGGATCTGGTCCTCACAAATGGAGAGAGTATCTCTAATGTTCGAGTGGGTGCTCACCTGGGTAGTAGCGATCATCAAACGGTTTGGTTTGATATAACGGCTAAAGTGGAGAGCGGCCGCACGATACTTAAAGTCCTAGATTTCAAACGTACGGACTTTAACGCAATGGGAAAGTACCTGAAGAAAGAGCTGATAGGATGGGAGGACATAAGAGAAGTGGAAAGACAGTGGTCTAAGCTGAAAGGAGCGATAAAAATGGCTACGGACCTTTATGTGAAGAAAATCAATAAAAACAAGAGAAAAAGGAAGCCGTTATGGTTCTCCAACCTAGTGGCTGAGAAAATAAAGGCGAAAGAGTTGGCATTCATGAAATATAAAAAAACCCAAGAAGAGGAGAGCAGAAAGGACTACAGGGTGAAAATGAAAGAAGCCAAGAGAGAGATACGTTTGGCGAAGGCACAGGCGGAAGAACAAATGGCTAAAAATGTAAAAAAGGGAGATAAAATTTTTTCAGATATATTATTGAAAGGAGGAAGATAAAAAATGGAATTGCTAGGCTAAAAGATGCTGAGAACAAATATGTGGAGAGTGATGAGGAGAAAGCAAATGTGCTAAACAAATACTTCTGTTCTGTGTTCACAGAAGAAAATCCTGGAGAAGGACCGAGATTGTCTGGCAAAGTTACACGAGAAAATGGAGTAGATTCTGCGCCAATCACGGAGGAGGGTGTTTATAAGCAACTTGAAAAACTGAAGGTGGACAAAGCGATGGGACCAGACAGGATCCATCCCAGGATACTAAGGGAGCTCAGAGAGGTTCTGGCGAGTCCTATTAAAGACTTGTTCAACAAATCTCTGGAGACGGGAGTGATTCCTGGGGAT